>NC_080169.1:92020599-92366179 GCF_950295315.1 Erinaceus europaeus | reverse complement strand
ACAGAAGATAGGTAGATGATAAATATTTCGTGTTTTGTGTGATAAATCTGAGACAAAATTACAGTTACTCTTAAAACTCTCATTCAGTCTGAAAGGAGAAGATAATTGTGAAAAAGAATAAAAATACTGTGAATTTCATACTTATTGAACCCAGATAAAGACACAAATTATTTGATAATTTATTTGAGCAATTGAGGGGGAGAGATGTAATTCTACTGCCATAGCAAATGATCTCACAGATATATTAAGCAATGATAAAATGTTCAGTAATTATCATTCTCTAATCACCTACAACATGATTTACTATCTCTAATTATCTAAATGAGGAGACAGCTGACTTGTGTATCAGTGGCTCATATATACCTCCTTGATTTTCAATACCCAGATACCTTTGGATTCATCTGCTTGGGAATAGTGTCTTGAAAAACCAACCCACTTATTTTTAGGGTTATAGAATTGTCTTGAATTTACCCACTTGTTATTTTAACATACACTGCAGTACCACACACATAATAAACACTTAGCAAATATTTGCAGAATGAAGAGCCTGATCTGTTGTCACTGCTTTAAAAAAATCTCCCTTGCAAGAAAGAACGCAGTGTTACTTAAAAAGAAAACAAGCACACTTACACACAAATGACAAAACATTGTTGCATTTTCAGATGATTCTTCACATAAATAGGTGGACGGCTTTGAAGAATAATCTGCTATTCTTCATTATGTCTGCACCTGTACCTTCTCACCAGAGACAATTAGTTCCCTACAACTTTCACACAATTAATATAGTTCAAAATGTTCAGGTGTAAAACCCATTAGCAACCCTGAAAACTGGTAAACAAGAATTTCAATCCAAGAAGATTTTATACTGTTTTTCATCTCTAGTAAATTACCCACATAATTGCACAGACTCTGCTTCTCCATGTGACATGAGTTAAGTTTTAAAATTATTGCAGATTTGTAAATATACTGACTCAGTGAACCCTATTTTATGGAAAACTACAAAGAAAACTGTTGAAAATGCTAGATTAGTTAAAACTGCATGAAAATTATATATATATATATATATATATATATATATATATATATATAAAATCAGAGCTGTTTTCCTTTTTGTCTGTTTTTTTCCCCAATTTAAAAAAAAAATTTTAATTGCCACCAGGGTTATTATCAGGGCTCAGTGCCTGCATAATGAATCCACAGCATCTGGTGGGTGCTTTTTCTCCTCCACCTCCTCCTTTTTCTCCTTTCTCCTTCTCTCCTTTACTCTTTTTTGGATAGAGACAGAAACTGAGGGGGAAGGGAGAGACAGACAGAGACACCTACACCACTGCTTTACAACTGGTAAAACTACCCCACCCCTCAAGTGGAGACCAGAGGCTTGAACCCAATTCCTTGTACAGGGTAATGTGTGCTCTCTATAGGGTGTGCAATTGCCTGGCCCCCAAAGCTGTTTATCTACACTGTAGCATTTCCAAATCTCCAGTAAACTGTTACACTGTCATTGCTAACATAAAATATTTCCAGTTCCTTATCCTTCATGTAACCTCTCTTGAATTATGATTGTTTTCTTACATAGCACATAGTAATGCAGACATGCTCTGCCACAGCCCAGAGCAATGTGTAATGGGGGGATTAATTAGTAAGTGAGCTGCTTGTGTGACAGTTGTGTGTAATGAATCAGCAATCTCAGGCCAGTCCCTAAGGGACAGATGTTGAGATCACAGAACCAACAGGGCTTGGAAATCCTTATCCATCGCTGCAGAATAGCAGATGACTTCACAGACCTAAGGTAGTCATCAGCCCTCAGAGCCACTGCATTCATGGCCCATCCATTGAGGATGAAAATAACTTAATGGAGCTGAGCTTGCACCCCTACCTGTGTGGAATTTGTTCTCAACCACAATAAAATGCTTTCATTCCAAGAACTATCCATCCAGTGATTAAACATTCATCCCAATAGAGAGATCTTGCAAGATCTTTTAGAAATGCCAGAATGAATTGTCATTTAATTAGATTTTACCTATTCTGTGTTTATATACCAGTAAAGATGAAATCATGCTATTTACCTGAATGCAGGGTGGGGGGGGGGAGCTCTCTCATCTAAGCCTGAACTCTAAATTTTCTGGGCTTCAGTAAGCAAGAATTCTTGAGTGGGTATCTCTTTTTAATTACTTTTATTAATTTTTCCATTGGTTTACAATATACATTTTTCAGGAGAAAAGAAATTTTAGTGCCATTTCACTACCCATTCCCCCAAAGAAACCTCCTGTTCCCACAGATTTTTTTTTTCTAATATAAGAACTACTTTGAGTTCTGTCAGCAGGTTTGCTTTAGTTATTTATACTTCACATGAATGAAACCATTCAATAAGTGTCTTTTACTTCCTTATTACTTCACCTCAAGCTCTATCCACTTTGCCCCAAAAGGCATGACTTCATTTTCTTAAACATCAAGGTAATATGTCATTAATTATATGTGCCACATTTTTTTTTTTTTTCTTACACCAGAGCACTGCTCAGCTCTTGTTTTTCATGGTGTGGGGGATTGAACCTGGGACTTGAGAGCCTCAGGCATGAGAGTTCTTTGCATAACCATTATACCATCTACCCCCCAATGTCACAGCTTCTTTGTCAGTTACCTGTAGCTGAACACTTAGATTAAATCCATGTTTTGGTCACTCTGAGTAGTACTTCTATTAACATTAATGTACACACAGGCTTTTGAATGTGTTTTCATATTCTTTGGATAAATACTTAGGAGTGTTGTTGCTTGATCATGCAGTGCTTCCATCTTTAGATCTTAAAAGGAATCTCCATACCATTTTTCACAGTAACTGTTGTAATTTACAGTCTTATTTAAAAATAGTTTTATTTGGGAAGGGGTAGATAGCATAATGGTTATGCAAAGAGACTCTCATACTTTGGGCTCTGAAGTCTCAGGTTCAATCCCCTGCCCCACCATAAACCAGAAGTTACTAGTGCTCTGATAAAAAAAAAAAAAAAAGTTTTATTCTAGCTGGGGTAGATAGCATAATGGTTATGCAAACAGATTCTTGTGCCTGAGGCTCCAAAGTCCCAGTTTCAATCCCCTGTATCACCATAAGCCAGAGTTGAGCAGTGCTCTGGTAAAAATAAAATAAAATAAGGAAAGCAAGTTTCACACTCTATGGAACATTTAGTCTAGTCTAGGGGGAAATAGTTTTATTTTGTTTTAATTAAAGGGAGAGAAAGAGAATATCTGATTAGATTAGATATTAAAGAAAACAGCAATCTAAAAATGTGTGTTTTGTGAAAGTTTGATAACTCCGGTGATTCATGATTTTTCCCTCTCTTCCTCTAGGAAAATGGGTAAATGACCAATATAGTGGTTCATCTCTTGAGTTAAACATTTGTCAGCATTGATTCAACCCAATATTCAACATAAGGGTGCTCTGCTTTTTTTTTTTTATTACTTTTAAGTTTAAAAAATGGAATTTATGTCTAGTAGAGATAAACATGGAAGCTAAGGCACATGTAAACAGACTGAAGATTCAGATTCTTCAATATGGTACCTCAATCCCTGTATGTCTAGTACATGTTTCATGTGAAAGAAGTGAGGACCTGGAAGCCATCTCTTGTATACATTTTTTTTTTAATTCTGCCAAAATGAAATTACCATTTCATCTTATTGCATTGACCCAGCTTTGGAGAAAAAAGGATATGAAAAAAAGAGTAGCAGAGCTAGCACTAGGGCCAAGTTCACTGCATAAATTCATTTACCCCCCACTCAGCTGCCACGCTTCAGGTGAATCTGGAAACTTTTGTGAATGTATGTGTGCGGTGGTCTTCCCTGCCCATTAGCCTAAGCCCTGGAATTACTCTAAGTAGACCCCAGAAAATACACTAAAGTGAGAACACACCTGGTTCAGAACCTTATAGATAATTTGGGTTGGAACAGAACCTCAACTACAAGACAGCTACTCAGCTTTTTAGGTTCTTTTTCTTCTGTCTTGTCTTCCTAATTTTTCTCCAGTTCTCTTTATCCTCAAAATGTTCTAAAAGCAAAAGTGTTAGCACTCATTAAATAGAAGTTTACCCTCTATGTTTCTATCCCATTTTTCCCCGAGGAGCACATGTTTGGAAGTCAGTAAGATTTTAAATGGAACAGGCAAATTTCCCTGGGTGAAAGATGGGCCTGGAAATCTCTGCTTGTCAACACATGCAAGAAAAAAAATAATAATTTGTATGCTCCAAAATTGTGCTACCTCTCTTTATTATTCATGCAAGTAGATGACCACTTGTGAGTATCAAAGCCTGTAGTGGGAGAGAATCATTCCAGTGTGTTTCCAAAGCAAACCTAAGTTGATGTTTTGTTGTGTGGAAACTTTGAGACATGTTTTCAGAAGAAAAAAAATAGCTTTCAAAACCTTGCATCTTAGAAAACCATTCAACCAGCAACTGTTAAGTTGGTCTAATGTTTATACTGACCTGAGCACTCTTACTCTATGCATTATGTTAGCTGTTCCAAGAAGCCTTGAACCATCAAGATAGGGTTAGTCTTTACAAGTCACATTTTCTGTGAAGTGGCTATTGGGGACAATCAGCTGTCAGACAAATGCTTCTAAAGGAAGAATTACTGTTTAAATGGATGTACCTTCACAAACTGTAGAAGCCAAAGCTCTTGCTAATTTAAGAATGGAACTCTCTAGCATTCTGTAAAGAAAATTAAAAAGTCTTACAGATTTATTTTAAATCCATCTTTTTGTATTTACTTAAAAGCATCTTTTTCATAAGGAAGCAGTAATAAAGCTATGGGGAGTGAGTGCTGTTTCATTATTCCTTTCATGGTCTATTAATTTGTTACCATCTATTCACTTTTGTTGATGAAATTTTAATTTTGCCCTTGCTTGAGCATATTGTAAGAATTGTATAAACTGCTGCTCCCTGTGCTCACAAAAAGGTTTTTTTTGACTGAACAATTGGGAGCTCATTTTATTTCCAGAGCACATTTAAAATAACTTATGAATGAGAGTTGTCAGACATGAAATGTTGTATTAATTAAATCTCTTTCCAGTCTTTTTGCTTCTCCAGCTAAACCAAGCCTTTAGAAAAATACATGGCCACCTTAATTATAGAGGAGAAGACAAAAAGTATCCTTCACATTCCTGTGCCTGAATAAGCATAAGAACTCAATTCATCTATATAATAACCCCATTAGCTGCTTAACTCAATGGTGCACATGGGAAAAATTTCAAACCACAATGCAAGAAGTGTTGATTGGGTAGATCACTTTCAAGGTTTTATTCTTCTGATATTCAAAATGATCATTTTTAGTGGCTCTGATATATCATAACTAGTAGCTTTAAAGTTCTATAATTTTCAACAAAATATTTTGTCAGTATCAACTAATGTATCTTTGTCTTTTAATGTCTAGCAACACTACCATTCAAAAATAGATGACTTGATTGACAACACAGTAAAAGAAATCATTTCACAGTTAGTTTCAAAGGTAATGTATTGCTTATTTATGTCTTTTAAATCAAATTAAATTTCCACTGGTGATTTTCAGAAAAATATTTGTCTTAAAGACCTCATTGAGAAATAATTTCAAAAGTAGATTCAAGAAAAATTCAAGTTTTAAGAAAAGTGGCTCACAATATATGAACACTATCAACAATTCTTGATTTTTGCTTGTAATTAATTTTGACTTTGATTGCAATTGTTTTTATTTTTGTTGTTGTTGTTGTTTAATTGCTCTCTCCTCCAGAAATATACCATTATGGTTGCATTAATCATGTTCACTTACTGTTTGTTTTACTTCAGGTTTGTATTAAGCAATCATCTGATCTTGAAGGTATTATCTTTATTGGGAAAAACCCATAAGGACACTTGAGAGGCAGAAAGAAAAAGCTAGCAAGGTGGTATCTAAGCTCCGTTCCCAGGAGTCTTCCACAGTTTCCTATGTGATGCTCCAGGCATCTTACACAAATGTTGTGGCCTTTAGTTATAAACCCAAAAATGTTGTGCTAATGAGTGCTCTATTGAATGATTAGACAATTTTAAATCCCAGTAGGGTGTGACAGACTGCCACTGAGTGACATTTGAGATCAGTGTCTGGTAGGAAAAGAGAACTTGAGAGCACCAGACACTGAAAGAGGATGAGGAAAGGACATATTCTGAGGGGGGGAAATTCAGATAGACAGATACATCCTTTATTCCTACAAGACTCAATGCTTTATAAGACAAGTAGAAAAATATGCTAATATGAAAGAATGCACTAATAGCAAAGGCTCCCTCATTTAAAAACCAAAGGACAAGCTGTGTGGAAAACAAAACAAAACAAAAACAGGGCTAAGGAGTGCCACATCCATTTGAGCACACGTGTTACAATGTGCAGGGGCCCCTGGTTCAAGTCCCTGGTCCCCATCTACAGGGGGGAACTTTCAGAAGCAGTGAAGCAGTGCTGTAGATGTCTTCCTTTCTCCTATTACTCTCCAGATATTTCTCTGTTTCTATCTAATAAATAAATAAATTATAAAAGAAGAAAAAACAAATGTATGAAAGAAGCATCAATTTCAGTAAGCATGAAGAAAACTGACTCATTAATCATTCGAGTAATACAAAAAAAAAAAAAAAAAAGCCCACAACACTATCTGTAGTTCTGAGTTAAAGCCCTGTTTTGGAAAAAGTGAGGTCAGATTCTAATATCTCCTTTAAGTGAAATTGTAGAGTAGTTCAATTTATGGCATTCTGAAAGAGAATGGGGAAGTAATGGGTTGTTTGAAAAGTCATGGAAAAAAAAAGATTGTTGTTTAGAGAAATATGCCATGACTTCTCTGACAAGTAAATATTTCAAGTATCTCTTTAGCTTTTTTTCTAATAATTCATTTTTTCTTAACAACTCAGAGAGTTACACAAATATATGCATCAATATTTCTCATATTTTTCTAATGTAAAACTAGGCTTTTTTAAAAAGCTTCTTAAAAATTTTATTGGAGAGGATTAATGGTTTACAGTAAACAGTAAATACAGGGGACCAAGTGGTGCTGCACCTGGTTAAGTGCTCACACTGCTGTGTGCAAGGACCAAGGTTCAAGCTCTTGGTCCCCACCTGTGGGGGGGGGGGCTTAAGTAGCGGTGAAGCAGGGCTGTAGGTGTCTCTCTGTCTCTTTTCCTCTCTGTTTCTCCCTACTGTCTCAATTTCTATCTCTATCCAATAATAAATAAATAAAATATTTCTTAAAACGGTAAGTACAGTTGTTGGTACATGTGTAAAATTTCTCAATTATCTGCAGAACACTCTGATCCCCCCACCTAGGTCCTCATCACCATGCAAAATGATCTGTAAGAATCCCACCCCCCCAGGCACCCCAGAGTCCTTCACTTTGGTGCAATACACCAAACCCAGTCCAAGTTCTGCTTAGTGTTCCCCTTCTATCCTTATTTCTCAACTTCTGTCCATGAGGGATGTCATCCCATATTCATTCTTCACTTTTTGATTTATCTCACTTAACATAATTCTTCCAAGCTCAATCCAGGATGCAGTGAAAAAGGTGAATTCATCATTTTTAATATTCCATTGTGCACATATACAACTTTTTCAGCCACTCATCTGTTGTTGAGCATATTGGGTTATTTCCAAGTTTTGGCTATTCCAGATTGTACTGCTATAAACATAGGTATACACACATCTTTTTGGATGGGTATGTTTGGTTCCTTAGGATCTATCCCCAGGAGAAGGATTGTTGGGTCACAGGGTAGATCCATTTTTACCCTTTTGAGCATTCTCTAGACTGCTTTCCACAAGGATTGGACCACAGCAGTATTCCCATCAGCAATCAGAGTTCTTTTTGGGTATTTTCTTCGTGTGTGTGTGTGTGTGTATTTTCCAAATTCCCTAGATCTTGAACTCAAAAACAACTGCAAAGAAAAATGACTATGTAACAGTACCATCTTACCAAATTGCTCTGTTTCCCATCTTCTGCCACCGCACTAAATACCTACCTCTACATATACAACAGATACTCAGCTACAAATGCAAAGTGGAAAGCTTAATAGAAAGCCATTTAACATGTGAAAGTAGAGATGAATCACTAGAGAAGAATCTCCTAGAAAAAGAACAGTCACAGCTTGGCCTTCTAAGGAGCCCAGCTCAATAACATATAGCACTAGACAGCCAATTAGATTGAAATAAAGTAAATATTGCATCTTCCTCCTCAGTAAACCAACCAGGGAGATTATTTGCAGGTGGAAGCTCCCTATGTTTGCAATTCTCCTGTGGAAATGATCTGCTGTGGGCAATATGTTGGCTTCTAGCTGAAAAAGAGTTAATTGGACAGTAAGGAATAAAGACTAACTAGCTTGGCAGTGAGTTTTACAAGGACTGAAGGAGGGTTGAAAAGGAAGTTGAAATGATAAGCATAGTCTCAGCATTTGTTTTCTGGCAAATTAGAAACTGATTTTTCCATATCAAATTCATCTAGTTAAATAATACATGTAAGTCAAGTAAGAAATTGGCATTCTAAGGATCAGCATTACCCAAGAGAACTGTCTGTGATGATAAAAATGTTTATCATGCCTCATCTAATAAAGTAACTACCAGAAACTCTGTACTATGGAGCACTTCAAATATAACTAAAGTAACTGAACAGCTAGAGTTTCATTTAATCTAAATAGCTTCATATTACTAGCTGTGTTTTGGAAGCCAGATCTAGTTTATGGGTCTTTACTTTTCTCTGTCATTCCTCCTGCAGTCAATAGTATTTCTTAGTAATTCTTAGTTACTTAAAAAGTGGCCTGGAAGGTGGCACAGTGAAGAAAGCATTGGATTCTAAATCACAAGGTCCTGAGTTTGCTACTTGACATTGCATGAAACAAGAGTAATAGTCTAGTTGTAATGTCTCTCTCTCTCTCTTTCTCTCTGCCTCTTTTCTTTCATTAATGAATAAATTTTAAGTGTAAAAAATTACTTGTGTAGTTTGAACTAAACCTCGTAGCATTCCAGAAAGCATGACAATAAACAGTGTCTCTTATTTCAATACAAAAAGATAGCAGTGATTCTACGGTGTGAGTGTGTCAAAATAATCTGAGGGCTTGTTAAAATGCAGTTGTTCATTCTTTATTGACAATAACTTACAATCAGAAGTTTGGAGAGAAAGGGAACAATTTGCATGTCAAGGAATCTATGGTGTGATTTGTTGTCAACACTCATTAGCAGACTTTAAGGAACACTGTTCTGATCTCTCTCCATTAGGGCTGTAATGTCAACTACCCTGAAGTTTCAATATACTTAGAAACAAGGGACATTTGTTTTCACCAGAGAATTTTTTTTTCTTTTGAGAGAGAGCATTTAGGAAGTTCTTATTGTAAAGAAGCTACTGTACATGTTATTAATCTAAACTATAGGGGGCCGGTTGATGGCGCATCTGGTTGAATGCACATGTTACAGTGCACAAAGACCTGGGTTCGATCTCCCAGCCCCCACCTGCAAGAGCTTTGTGAGTGGTGAAGCAGTGTTGCAAGTGTCTCTCTCCCTTTTTTATTTCTTTATTGAAGGATTAATGGTTTATAGTCAACAGTGAAATACAATAGTTTATACATGTATAATATTTCCACACAACAATACAATCCCTAGTAGATCCTCCTCTGCCATCATATTCCAGAACGTGAAACCTACCCCCACCCCCACCCCAGAGTTTTTACTTTGGTGCAGTACACCAACTTCAGTGCAATGCATTCCAAGTTCAGTTTAGTGTTTTCCCTTATGATCTTGTTTTTCAACTTCTGTCTATGAGTGAGATCATCCTATATTCATCCTTTTGCTTCTGACTTATCTCGCTTAACATGATTTCTTCAAGCTCCATCCAAGATGGAGTAAAGAAGCTGAATTCACCATTTTAAATAGCTGAGCACTATTCCATTTTTTATATAGAACACAACTTACTCAGCCACTCATCTGTTGTTTGACACTTGGATTGCTTCCAGGTTTTGGCTATTACAAACTGTGCTATGAACATAAGTATACACAAATCCCTTTTGCATGGGTTGGTTTGGTTCCTTGGGATGTATCCCCAGGAGGAGACTCTCTCTCTTTTTGTCACCACCTTCACTCTTGAATTCTAGCTGTCTCTATCCAATAAATAAATAAATATATATATATATATATATATATATTTCTTTATTGGGGAATTAATGCTTTACATTCAACAGTAAATACAATAGTTTGTACATACATAACATTTCCCAGTTTTCCATATAACAATACAACTCCCACTAGGTCCTCTGTCATCCTTCTTGGACCTGTATTCTCCCTCCCACACCCACCTCAGAGTCTTTTACTAGATATGCCAATTTCAGTTCAGGTTCTACTTGTGTTTTTTCTTCTGATCTTGTTTTTCAACTTCTGCCTGAGAGTGAGATCATCCTATATTCATCCTTCTATTTCTGACTTACTTCACTTAACATGATTTCTTCAAGCTTGATCCAAGATGGGCTGAAAACATTGAAGTCACCGTTTATAATAGCTGAGTAATATTCCATTGTGTATATCTACCACAACTTGCTTGTGTATATATACCACAACAACTCATCTGTTGTTGGACACCTGATTTGCTTCCAGGTTTGGGCTATTACAAATTGTGCTGCTAGAACATAGGTATACACAAATCTTTTTGGATGGTTCTGTTTGGGTTCCTTAGGATATATCCCCTGGAGAGGAATTGCAAGATCATCAGGTAGGTCTATTTCTAGCCTTCTGAGAGTTTTCCAGACTGCTCTCCACAGGGGTTGGACCAATTGACATTCCCACAACCTCTCCAGCATTTGCTGCTATTATATTTTCTGATATATGACATTATCTCAGAAGTGAAGTGGCATCTCATTGTTGTCTTTATTTGCATTTCTCTGACAATCAAAGACGTGGAACATTTTTTCATGTGTTTCTCAGGCTTTTGGATCTCTTCTGTGGTGAATATTCAGTCCATGTCCTCTCCCCTTGGGTGCAATACACCACCTCCAGTTCAGATTCTACTTGTTTTCTCTTTTGATCTTGTTTTCCAACTTCTGCCTGAGAGTGAGATCATCCCATATTCATCTTTCTGTTTCTGACTTATTTCACTTAACATGAATTTTTCAAGCTCCATCCAAGATCAGCTGAAAACGGTGAAGTCGCCATTCTTTATAGTTGAGTAGTATTCCACTGTGTATATATACCACAACTTGCTCAGCCATTCATCTGTTGTTGGACACCTGGGTTGCTTCCAGGTTTTGGCTATTTATTACAAATTGTGCTGCTAAGAACATATGTGTACACAGATCTTTTTGGATGGGTATGTTGGTTTCCTTAGGATATATCCCCAGGAGAGGAATTACAGGATATAGGGTAGGTCCTGTTAATATATTGCTGTAACTCTTTCATTAGATGTTTGATGTATTTAGATGGCTTCTCATTGGGTGCATAGATGTTAATAATTGTTAAGTCCTCTTGATTGACTGATCCTCTGAGCATCCCTATCTTTTTAAATTTTATTGATTTTAAAGTCTATCATGTCAGATATGAGAATAGTTGTTCCTGCCCTTTTTGTGTGGGCCATTGGCGTGTATGATCGTTTTCCATCCTTTCACTTTGAGTCAGTATTTGTCTTGTTGAGTTAGGTGGGTTTCCTTTAGACAGCATATTGTTGGGTTGTGTTTTCTGATACATCTTCCTACTCTGTGCCTTTTAATAGGTGAATTTAGGCCATTGACATTTATTGATATCAAAGATTGAAGATATTTTAATGCCATTCTTGTAGCGTTTGAGTGTTCTGATATAGGGCATATTTGTGGTAGTCTGACTGTTTATAGGAGACCTTTCAGAACTTCTTTCAGATCAGGCTTGGTGATTGTTGATTCATTTAACTGTTGCTTGTCTGAGAAGGTTTTTCTGCCTTCATCTAGTCTTAATGATAGTCTAGCAGGATACAATAGTCTTGGTTGAAAGTCTTCTTCATTGAGCACTCGATAGATATCTTGCCATTCTCTTCTGGCCTGTACTGTTTGTGTGGAGAAGTCTGCTGATAATCTTATGGGTTTTCCTCTGTAGGTGACTCTTTGTTTTTTCTCTTGAAGCCTTCAGGATTCTTTCTTTATCCTTATTCCTTTCCATTCTAAATATGATGTGTCTTGAAGTCTGGGTTTCTGCTTGGGACCCTCTGGGCTTTTTGATCCTTTATGTCTTTTATGTTAAGACTAAAAATTTTAATATGAAAGTTTTATGTTGATTATTATTACCCTGTCAAATGCCAAATGTCATGTCCCCATTATTATACAAGCATATTAACTCAGCTTAAAGCAAAAGACTAGAATAGTAAACTCCTTTACAATATGCCAAATGTTTCTATATTTTAATTTTTCTGGGCAGAATGATAAATATATTTACTGCTGTTGAATAAACAAGAAGGAGTGCCTTCTTTTTAGATACAGACAATGAGACAGAGAAAGAGAGAAAATGAAGCCACAACACCAAACCTTCCTTCAAAGCAGTGGGGACCAAGTAGAAACCTGGGTTGTGGACATGGCAGAGTGAGCCACGTGAACTACTTTGCTGTTCACAATCCATTTTGCCTCTTCATATCACCTTCACATTCTTTTCTTATCCCACATTCTTCACAGATAATTTGAGAATCAGCCAGGACTCTGAATTGCAGGCATGTGCTATAGAATACTGCACACCCTTAAATCATCATAACCTGAAACATCTTATTTTTAATTTATTTTTTCCTTTATTGGAGGATTAATGTTTTACAGCCGACAGTAAATTCAGTAGTTTGTACATGCATAACATTTCTGTTTTCCACAAAACAATACAACCCCCCACTAGGTTCTCTGTCATCCTTTTCTAAGACCTATCCTCTCCTCCCCAACCATCCCAGAGTCTTACTTTGGTGCAATACACCAACTCCAGTCCAGGTTCTGTGTAATGTTTTTACTCCTGATCTTGTTTTTCAACTTCTGCCTGTGAATGAGATCATCCCATATTCATCCTTCTGTTTCTGATTTATTTCATTTAACATGTTTTCTTCAAGCTCTGTCCAATATGGGCTGAAAACAGTGAAATCACCATTTTTAATAGCTGAGTAGTATTCTTCTGTGTATATGTATATCATAGCTTACTTAGCCACTCATCTACTGTTGGACACTTGGGTTGCTTCAGGTTTTTGGCTATTACAAATTGTGCTGCTATGAACATGGGTATACACAAATCTTTTTGGATGGGTATGGTATGTGTTTAGGAATTAATTGAAACAAAAGTTCCAAACAGATTTTTAGTTGAAGAAAGGAAAATTACATTACAACATTATATTGTCATTGTAATGCACAGCCAAGACAGTGATAACAGTTGATAGTGTATTGTACTTGCAAGCATGAGGTCCTAAATTTAATCCCTGGCATTGCATACATCAGAATGACAGTTTAGTTCTATCTCCCATTCATTAATAAATAAGATAATTATTTATTTATTTTTATTTAAGAAAGGATTAATTAACAAAACCATAGGGTAGGAGGGGTACAACTCCACACAATTCCCACCGCCCAATCTCCATATCCCACCCCCTCCCCCGATAGCTTTCCCATTCTCTATCCCTCTGGGAGCATGGACCCAGGGTCACTGAGGGTTGCAGAAGGTAGAAGGTCTGGCTTCTGTAATTGCTTCCTCGCTGAACATGGGCGTTGACTGGTCGGTCCATACTCCCAGTCTGTCTCTCTCTTTCCCTAGTAGGATGGGTCTCTGGGGAAGCTGAGCTCCAGGACACATTGGGGGTGTCTTCTATCCAGGGAAGTCTGGCCGGCATCCTGATGACACCTGGAACCTGGTGACTGAAAAGAGAGTTAACATACAAAGCCAAACAAATTGTTGAGCAATCATGGATCCAAAGCTTGGAAAAGTGGAGAGGAAGTATTAGGGAGGTACTCACTGCAAACTCTAGTATACTTCTGCTTTCTTACTTTGGTGCCATACTCCAAACTCAGTCAATTTCTGCTTTGCGTTTCTACTTCTTTTTTTTTTTTTACATGCATAACATTCCCCAGATTCCCAAATAAATAAGATAATTTTGTTGCCATCAGGATTATTATTGGGATTTGGTCCCTGTATAATGAATCTATAGCTACTGGCAGCCATTTCTACCTTCTTCCCTTCCTGCCTTTCTCTCTTTGTATATTTGATAGGATAGAGAGGAATTGAGAGGGAGGAAGACAACTGTCATTCTGCTTTACTGCTTGTGAAGTGTCCCCCTCTACAGGTGGGGGCTGGGGGCTTAAGCCTAGATCCTTGTGCATGGGAAAGTGTGAACTTAAGATAGTTGTGCCACAGCCCAGCGCCTAAGTAAATCTTAAAAATTTTTTTTTAAAAATTGAGTCAAGCAAGGAGGTAGTTTGATCTACAATCTATGATACTTGGTCCTATGTAGATTTTGGCGATACTATTAAGCCCTGATACTAACAAACAAAGAATAAAATATCTGCTAATGTATATCTCTAATCCTCCTCCTTTTTGTTCCCCAATCCAAAAATATTAAGTTTTACATCATCAGTTTTACTTATGATTGGTCATCTTTTCTGTGAGAAATTCTACAACTTGCAGTGATACAAATACCTCTTGTTTATGAATTATCACAACTGAAGTAGTTGTGTTTTGAATCTAGGAAGTCACAGCTGGAACCACCACCCCCTTTCACTGTTTAGAATTTGTGGCTCTACCTTCCATACGTGTAAGAGAACAAATCTTATATCCTGTTAAAAAAAAAAAGTGTATATGGAAATTTAAACCAACATGCCTTGTGGCATATTTCATGGTTCAATACCAATCATTTCAAAGAACTTTCATTTTTAATTTCCTTGAGAATAATATACATCTGAGGCAAAAAATGATAATTACCCAGACAGGCTTTAAGTGTTAAATATTATTCAAACAAACCCCAGTAAATGGCATTTACAATAAAGAGCAGGGAAACAAAGAGCGATTACAGTATTTGATTCCAACCCTCAGGAGAAGAGAGAGCACAAGGCAAACCCATAAGTGTTTATATACTCCCTGAGCTCTACAGAGAAAGTTCACAGGAAACAGTGAAAGACACAGCAACTAAACCCAGCATTTAACTAAATTTGCTTGGAATCTTGCTGTTTTGTGCAATTAAAAGCCAGAAGGAAATGTATCATTGTTAGTCAATTTTGGTGCTAATAGAATTTGGTTCTTTAGGTATCTCTTCTAGTACATATGCCTCGAGAAAAACCTTACAAAGAGCCTTCCTGTAGGAACTATGGCTCAGCTGGTTGATCCCAGTGGGGCATTTGCTATTCACTGCCATGTAAGCACTTAGAGTCCTTGTTGTACTGTGCCTCCCCAGGGACCAAACTAGGTAGGGAGGAACCAAAGAAAAGGCCATCCACTATTTCTTAAAATGAAGATAAGAATGTCATAACCTGGATATAGTAGGCCACAGAGCCATACATAGGACTTCTCAGATATAACCCAATGCTGCTTCTTACTTTAAAGACAAGAACCAAATGAGATACTAGTTGTCACAGTGGGGACACTTCTATCCTAAATTCATTTGCTGATAAGATTCTCCAAGAAAAAAAAAAAAAAGATTCTCCAAGAGTCCTTTTACCCATCCTACATCTGCTATCCTATGCTTCAACTTCTGTGCCACCCCTTAAATGAAGCTTTCCCAACATCCTCCAAACAATGTCATACTTACCCTCCTGTAGTATCAGCTACAGTAGTTACCCATTGGTACTTTTCATCTTGTGCAATACTTATTTGTGTATATTTCTGACTTTTCCATTTGTTTAAATGTTCCTGGAGGGGAAAAATCCCCAACTCCTATTTTTGTATTTCCCATATTAGATCATTTTAACAACAACAACAACAACAACAACAAAAAAAGCATTCACTGAGTACTTCTTATATGCTGGGCATATTACATATATTATATCATCTAATACTTATAGTTCTGTTGTGTGATGGTAAAGTACATGGCCTTATAATATATTACATATATTATATCATCTAATACTTATAGTTCTGTTGTGTGATGGTAAAGTACATGATCTTAGAATATATTACATATATTATATCATCTAATACTTATAGTTATGTTGTGTGATGGTAAAGTACATGGCCTTAGTAGATGGTACAGTACATGAACTAGAGAAGCAAAACTGGCTCAGCAGGTACCTCATAGAGAGTGACAGAGTGGGAGGGGGTCGGGGGAGGCAGGAGGTGGTGCACCCAGTTAAGTGCACATAGTAGTAGGTGCAAGGACATGCACAAGGATCTGGGTTCAAGACCCTAACTTCCCACTTGCAGGGGGGAATGCTTCACAAGCTGCGAAGCAGGTCTCCAGGTGTCTATCTCTCTCCCTTTCTATCTTCTTTTCCCTCTCAATTCCTCTCTTATCCAATAAAATAGGAAAAAAAAAAAAAAAAGGTCACCAGGAGCAGTGGATTCGTAGTGCTGGCATGGAGTCCCAGTGATAACTCTGGAGGCAAAAAGGAAAAAAAAAAAAAAAAAGAATGGCAGAGGTATAACTCAAACTCAAACTCAGATTTAAATTCATTCATAAGGTTCTTACCTTTGTTTCATCTTATGCCTCAGCACTGCTCACTTGGGTAGACATAAAGTCACTAGAAGGCACCAAGAACTAGATACTGTGCTAGAGTCTTTAGTAGTTCAGGTTGTCTGGTAACCGTACCAGCTGTTGCTCTCCTTGTGATAAATGAGATCACCTGGCACACACTCACAAGATTTGAGTTACAAGAGACGAAGCATTTTCCACATAGGGCCATTAAGTTTGGATTTCCCTTCCCTTCATCTGACATAGCCCAGGAGTATTCGTCCTCTGGGTCTTTGCAAACCACATCAAGTTGAGTTAGTCTGCTATGATTGGTAAGAAATCCTAATGGGCAGGAAGAAAGTGCTAAATTGGCTTTAAGTTGTGAGCAATTTGTAATTTTGTGTTTTTTGCTGTTTGTATCCCTTAGGATAACGAACTAGCCATACATAATTCTCACTTCTCAAAAATAAAATTTTAGTCAGCAGTTTTTGCGTGGCTTTGTTTCTGCATTCTTACATCATGTCGTAAATGATGTGATGGAGAAACCTATAGGGAAGTTTTTGTTTCTTTTGCATAAACTATTTTGCAGTAATTGACCAACCATAGAGAAAAGATTATCTCCTGTACACTCTCAGTGAGTTCTCTATTCACCAGAGACCAATAAGCTGTGTCCCTAGAACTATTATCACTTTGTTGAAGAAGCTGCTATGTGAACAAAAACCAGCCTTCGTTAATTTCCCTTTTCGTATTTAAAAAACCTTGTCAGTATTTCCCCTTTGGGAGTGTATAATTTGCCAATAGTGCATATTATTTTAGTTCTAAAGAGAAAAGATGCAGGGTGATGTATTCTTCATAGCAGCTTTTACTTATTTTCCTCCTTGCCAGGTCTTAAATTCTACTCAATAAAACAAAATTCCCCTCATTTTTAATTGCACTATGGAGTACATCTTAATTTTATTTCATAAAAATGTAAAATTTTGAAAACATAGAATCCTTTTGAAACAAATTTTAATTGCATGTCTCCCCTTAATATTGCTCTTTTCCACTACCACCACCACTGCCACCAAGAACACACTGTTTACCTTTGAAAAAAAACAAAAACCTGTGAGGGTACAGCTTTGTCCTGAGCCCACAGAGTAGCCAATGACAGAATGAGGGTATATCCTCCATCTAGTTGTTCTTCCCATTGTGCCCCACAGTTGTTCTACTGTTTTAGTTCCCCAGTTACTTTGTAAGCTCCTAAAAGCAGGAATTATAATACTTGTCTCCTTAGTAAATGCTTCTTAACTAATGTTGAACTTCACTTCAGTGTTACATAACAAACAAACCAAAACAGGGCTCTACCTCCTCTTCATTTCCTATCTGTTTTTAGTGAATCTCTTTTACACATGGACAAAAAGTGTTAGTGGGGAGGATGATCCAATGATATGTGATAGTGAGGAGTTTGGATGAACTTAACCAACAGGCTTTTGAACATCTGTCTTTATTGAGCTAAAAAAAAGCTTTAGTGAGTAGTCTCAGGGACATAAAATGATTTACTAATGCATAAAGTATCTTACATGTACAGTGATCAAATTCCTATTGCATATTTTAAGTCTTAATATATATTGGGGGTCAAGCGATAGCACAGCAAGTTAAGTGCCCATGGCGCGAAGCGCAAGGACTGGCTTAAGGATCCCAGTTTGAGCCCCCAGCTCTATACCTGTAGGGGGGGCTCACTTCATAAGTGGTGAAGCAGGTCTGCAGGCGGCTGTCTTTCTCTCCCCCTCGTTGTCTTCCCCTCCTCTCTCGATTTCTCTCTGTCCTATGCAACAATAGCAATAACTACAACAACAGTAAACAACAAGGGCAACAAAAGGGGAAAAATAGCCTCCAGGAGCAGTGGATTCATAGTGCAGACACCTATCCCCAGAAATAACCCTGAAGGTAATAATAATAAGAACTTTCAACAAGAAAGCATCTTAAAGTCTGTTTACACAGTGAAAAGAGTAGACATTACAAGTTGCTCCTTCTTTATTAACAGTTTACACATTGTAGAATTTTGTGCTAGGAGAGAAGTTGCTCCAGGAACTGTTTGCAGTGTTATTCATTTATATGCACCGTAATGTTCTGTATATTCACTATAAAATGTATTATAGTTTGTTTCAGTGTTGGAAGGGGTATTGTCAAAGCTGTCAAGATATGATGAAGGCACTTTCTTTTCATCCATTTTGTCATTCACTGTGAGTATTTGAATGAGTTCTATTCCACTGCCTTTTAACTATTGCCATAATACTTATCTAACAGTTAAGACAATAATTCTCATAATTATCTCTTTCTTTTTCACATAAGGTGAAAGCAGCTGCAAAATATGTTGATGTTCCAGTAAGTATTTTTAACTTGCTTTTTTAAAAAAAATGTATTTTTTTTTTTTTAGTAATTATGGTTCACCACAGATTTATTTCAAATCTTTAAACTAGTGCCATTCCCTCAGGGAGTAGTTTATTTTCCTCAAACAAAGATGAACCCTCCTAACAAGGCTTGGCAAGGTTATTTCAGTGTACTTTTTTGTGTAACTTGGGAACACTTCTGGAGGTCAGTTCATCATGAGAACATGTCACCTCAGTTGCAGAGGGTAGTTATAGCACACCAGGATGGGTAGCAAATACCTCACACTATTTATAGAAAAATGTTCTCTCCCTTCCTTTTATATCAAAGCTGTAACAGGTTTCTTACAGGAGTTAAAGTAACAATAATGATGAACCAGTTAAGTCAGAGAACTAGTTTTCTAAATACAAAAGTGTTATAGATCAATATTCACCTATTTCAACATTTGTTTTCACACACATCTTGGAAAATAACTTCTAACCTGTAAATTTGTTGAAAGATTAGGATAGCATGAGGAGAAACAAAATTTTCTTAGCTATAATAAAACAAAATCACAAAACTGTAATCAACAACTTAGTGCAGCATTTTAAGCTGATTACCACACAGATTTGCCTTCACCTATCAAAGCCTGAATGTTTGTTTAATTATACCTATAATTTCATATTTATGTCAGTTTTATAAGAAGCAAAGTACAATTAAAAAATACTGAATACTAGAAGTAAGGAGTATTTATCATCTTTGATTAAGACTGAGGAGTATCTGTGGTTATCATTAAGTTGATAGTTTGCACTCTGGTGAGTTTTGTATACCAGTTATAAGTGACTCTTTTATAATGTGAAACAACCTTTCAGACTGTGCAATAGATAATTCCTACATTTCTTGTCATTATATAATTACTGGAAAATGAACATTTAAATGAAAAAAAAAATCATTGAATTTCCTGTCTTTAATGGGATTTCTTTCAACAGGCTTTTTACTTTGTAAATGACCACCCTGTCCCATCCCCGCCCCAAGGAAGTCTTACCAACCTCCTTGCCTTTTCTCTGTTATCAGAAAATCAGCACTAACAATAAGCTAAAAATCAGCACATGTGAAGGGTACTGCAAAGAAACTGCACAAGAAAAAGAAAGGGAGAACTATGAGGGAGAATTATACTTATTATTGTGAGAAATAAGGTATAAATAGTGGGAACATACAGATTTCATAGCATGTTATAAAACCTGGGTTTTTATTTTGAGCTACAAATAGAGTGGTATACCATAAGTGTCCTTGGGGTTGGGGAGGTTATTAATTTGGTAGTGGGCTGCTCTGAAAGATGAAGAAAGCGATTCATTCACTCTCAATGCAAAAGCTCCCGTTCCTCTACTATTCCTCATAAGATTTGTTCAGGTTCTTTAGACTTTTTTTTTTTAATGGTTTTTTTTTTTTTTTTTTTTTTTGCCTCCAGGGTTATTGCTGTGGCTCAGTGCCTGCACTATGAACCCACTGCTCCTGGAGGCCATTTCCATTTTTTCCCCTTTGTTGCCCTTGTTGTTGTAGCATTGTTGTGGTTTTTATTGTTGTTGTTGATGTCGTTTGTTGCTGGATAGGACAGAGAAAAATGGGATTCTTACACTGGTCCTTGCGCTTTGCACCACGAGCTCTTAACCCAATGTGCTACCTCCCGACCCCCTCTTTAGACTTTTTTTCAGTGACTGCCATCTCACTATAAGGCAGCTGGCTATTACAAATGAGTTGAGATTCTGTACCTCTGAATTCTTTCCTAACTCTGATCTTGTTTCTTTCTTTTAAAAAAATTGTGTATTGGATAGAGAAATCAAGAGGGAAGTGGTAGTTAGAGAGGGAGGGAGACAGAAAGACACCTGCAGTACTGCTTCACCACTCGCAAAGCTTTCCCCCTGCAGGTGGGGACAAGAGGCTCGAACCTGGATCCTTGCACATTGTAAAATGTGTGCTCAACCAGGTGTGCCACCACTTGACCTCTCTAATGTCATTTCTACATGATAGCTATTAAAATATTATATTATATTATATTTGATTATATTTGATTATAATGATCATGTCTACTTTCAAGCGAATCTATATTATGAATAATTTTTATCTTCTTTTTTTAAAAAATTAAAAAAATTTTTTTTTTATTTAAGAAAGGATTAATTAACAAAACCATAGGGTAGGAGGGGTACAACTCCGCACAATTCCCACCACCCAATCTCCATATACCACCCCCTCCCCTGATAGCTTTCCCATTCTCTGTCCCTCTGGGAGCATGGACCCAGGGTCATTGTGAGTTGCAGAAGGTGGAAGGTCTGGCTTCTGTAATTGCCTCCCCGCTGAACATGGACATTGAATGGTCGGTCCATACTCCCAGTCTGCCTCTCTCTTTCCCTAGTAGAGTGGGTCTCTGGGGAAGCTGAGCTCCAGGACACATTGGTGGGGTCTTCAGTCCAGGGAAGCCTGGCCGGCATTCTGATGACATCTGGAACCTGGTGACTGAAAAGAGAGTTGACATACAAAGCCAAACAAATTGTTGAGCAATCATGGACCCAAAGCTTGGAATAGTGGAGAGGAAGTGTTAGGGGGGTACTCACTGCAAACTCTAGTGTACTTCTGCTTTGAGGTATATATTTTGCAGTAGTTTATGGATACGTGTGAACATATGCTCTCTCTCACAGAAACTGGTGTATATCTAGGTTTTGGGACTTTGTTAGAAAGGGAACCAGAGACCCACCCTACTAGGGAAAGATAGAGGCAGACTGGTAGTATGGACCGACCAGTCAACGCCCATGTTCAGCGGGGAAGCAATTACAGAAGCCAGACCTTCTACCTTCTGCAACCCACAATGACCCTGGGTCCATGCTCCCAGAGGGATAGAGAATGGGAAAGCTATCGGGGGAGGGGTGGTATATGGAGATTGGGCGGTGGGAATTGTGTGGAGTTGTACCCCTCCTACCCTATGGTTTTGTTAATTAATCCTTTCTTAAATAAAAAAAAAAAATTAAATAAAAAAAAAAAAAGAAAGGGAACCACCTGAGATGAAATTAGAGTATACTATGAAAGGAAAGGTCTCACCCGAGTAACGAAGCTGAAGGGTTGTCATTCCACACGTGAAGTCTCTGGACACAGTCTGAAGTGAAGCATGTTGAGGTGGCAATCGTTGTGTTGGCTAGGTTGTGATCGGCAGATGCAATAGTATTTGATATGGATTGGGAGAGGCATACGGGAAAGTGGGCCCTATCCAAGGGTTCCAGGACTGGGGGAAGTAGAGGCTTTATAGTGGAGATGTGAGTTTTCTGCTGTCTTAGGGTTCAAAAAGACAATCGATAGTTAATGTTATCATCATATTATTTGGTAATTGGATTAACTTTGAAAAGTCCTTTTGTTATGGTTGGCTGTACAGTACCCAGTATCTTGTATATAGCTGTGCTATTGGTTGCTTCTGATCTACTTGGTCTAGGCTTTTGAGAGAGTCTGCATATCAATTGCACAGCCTATATATTGAAAAGATTGTTTGTGTTTTGAAAAACTTCGAGACATACAATTAATTTTCCCCCTCTCGTATTAATTAACTAGTGATTTATATGACTACATTTTACTAGGAGTGTACATAAACACCATTCCCACCACCAAAAGACTGTGACCCATCCCTCCCACCCACTCCCACCCACTCCCACCCCCTCCCACCCCCTCCCACCCCCTACTGGCCCAGGAAGCTGCATGTCTACCCCTCACCACAGGGTTTTCACTTTGGTGCCCTACTTAGAATTTGGTCAGGTCCTGCTTTTAGTTTCCCTTTCAGATCTTCTTACTCAACTTCTGTTGATGAGTGGGATCATCCCATACTCATCTTTATCTTTCTGACTTAGCTCACTTAACATAATTCCTTCTAGCTCTGTCCAAGATGGGTCAGAGAAGGTGGGTTCATTGTTCTTGATAGCTGCATAGTATTCCATTGTGTATATATCCCACAGCTTTCTCAGCCACTCATCTGTTGTTGGGCACCTGGGTTGCTTCCAGGTTTTAGCTATTATGAATTGTGCTGCTATGAACATAGGAGTACACACCTCTTTTTGGTTGAGTGTTATGGAGTCTTATAACATACATCTTAATGATACTTCTTTTAAAAATCATTTAAGAGAAAACATCAATATGTTCCTGAATATAACTAAATGAATTGTCTTGTGCTTCTTACAAAGATCGGTTAGTCTGGGGACTAGGCAGTGACCTACCAATTGAATATGCATGTTACCATGTACAAGGATCCAGGTTCAAGCCCATGTTCACCATGTACAGGGAGGAAGATTCATGAATGGTGAAGCAGTGCTGCTGGTGTCTCTTTCTTATTCTCTAACTCCTCTTCCCATTTCAATTTCTTTCTGTCCTACCCAATAAATAAAGTAGTATTTTTTAAAGAGAAAGATAAATCTGTCTTGTTAATGGTAACCTAAGAGATGGAAACTGAGACTTTAGAAAGAGCAAAGTGGTATATGAGATGTGAGACCAGGATGAAAATATTCACATTTCCTTTATTTATTTTTTTAAGTTTTTTATTATCTTTATTTATTTATTGAATAGGAACAGCCAAGATTAAGAGGAAAGGGGAAGAGAGAGGGAGAGAGGCACCTGGAGCACTGCTTCGCCACTTGTGAAGCTTTCCCCCTGCTAGGGGGGTCCGGGGGCTTGAACCTGGGTCCTTGTGCATTGTAACACATGTGCTCAACCAGGTGCACCACCACCTAGCCCTTTCACATTTGCTTTACAGATATAAACACAGTATCAAAACAAAACAAAACAAAAAATACAGTACGACTCAAGTATTACATTAATACCCACTCCCCTCAAAAAAAAAAAAGCCTACCTATCTACCTACGAGACAGGGGAGATGTAGCCAATTGACAGGAATGTCTAAAAAACTATGGTATGGCTGGAGAGATAGCATAGTGGTTATGCGAAAAGATTTTCAGTCCCTAGGTTCAATCCCCAGCACCATCATAAGACCGCACTGAAAAGTGCTCTGTTAAAAAAATAATAAATCTTTAAAACTTGTGTGAAAAAACTATGTGTGATATAGTAATGTGGACCTGTGACAATAATTCCAAAGACTACAAACCTCCACGAAGGAGTCAAGACGGCCTATGTTTGAATCTATGCTCCATTACTGTTCTTCATATCTGAGATTCAGCACCAGTTTTTATTTTTTGCTTTTTTTAAACAGTAATTTTTTTATATTCATTTACTTATTTCCTTTTTGTTGTCCTTGTTTTATTGTTGTAGTTATTATAGTTATTATTGTTGTCTGTCTTCATTGTTCGATAGGACAGAGAGAAATGGAGAGAGGAGGGGAAGACAGAGACGGGGAGAGAAAGACAACTACAGACTTGCTTCACTGCTTGTGAAGCGACTCCCCTGCAGGTGGGGAGCTGGGGCCTCGAACCAGGATTTTTATGCTGGTCCTTGCGCTTTGCGCCACGTGCGCTTAACCTGCTGTGCTACCGCAGACTCCCTGCTTTTTTTTTTTTTTTCAAGTATCTTAACTGAGGTACAGCTGTTGTATATAAAACTGCATGTATTGGGCTGGGGAGACAGCATAATGGTTATGCAAATGATTTACATCCCTTGAGGCTCTCCAAGGTCCCAGATTCCATCCCCAGCGCCACCATAAGCCAGAGCTGAGCAGTGCTCTGGTCCTTCTGTATCTTTCTCTCTATAGTTCTTTCTCTTTAAAATAAAATAAACAATAATAATGAATTAAAACTGCACATATTTAATGTATACAATTTGATAGGTATGGCCATACTCTCACCCCCATGTATATTAGTTTCTTTATCTGTAAAACGGATCTAGGCTTATTGTGAATGTGTTAAATAAGCACTTTTCAAGCTTCTTGGAAAGGAGTTAGTGCTCAGTCAATGTTAGTTATTGTCATTTACTGGTATTATTGATTATAATAAAATCTAGCTCCATGTTATAAAAACTAATCAATGTACTCTTTACCATATTGATCCATCTATACTACTATGAACTGGCCACATCTCTACTCTATTAAGAAGAATACATTAATCCCTCTAGTAAGATAAAATTAATTAGAGGCAAGGGCCCAAAGTGCTCTGAGCTCTTCAGAATAAAGGTGCTAAAAAAAAAAAAAAAAAAAAAGATTTTTGCTTTACTTCCTGCTGGAGACAATAACCAAGATAGCTAAGATAGATTTAAAAATTTATGAAAAAAAAAAAGAAAAGAAATTAGAATATAACCTTTGAGGAAAAATAAGACACAAAATAGTCTTGCATAATATATAAAGGGTTTTCATTTAGAAGAAGGAAAAACTCAATGCATATCATTCAGGAGACTCAGCTAGGGAAATGAAAAAAGAAGTGGAGTGAATTTAGCATAAGGGAAAACTTTCTGAATTTTTAAAAAAATTGTCTTAGAAAGGTGATATGGTATAGTAGAAACCATGATGCTTGCCAGATGAGGTAGTTGAGATTTCTGTGTTATATATGAAATATAACCAGATAATAATTAAGATTCAACTCCCCAAATGTAGTAAGAATTCAACTGATGTGGAGTCTAGTATCCCAGTAGGAAATTTATCTTTATCCCTGTCAGCTGTCTGACATACAGGCTTTCGTTTCCCCAGCTGTTTAGTGAGGATAAAGTAATCCTTGTTCTATTACCCTTAGCATGTTCTGAATGCAACACCATAGACCACTCGGCCATCCTGACACCATTCCTCAGCATGTTCTTATGAGGATTCAGTGTGCATATTGTTGTGAAACTTGTTTGTAAAAGTAGAACCTTTAGAATAAATGAGATTGTTACTACTTCCTGAAATGTCACTTCCTGTTCCCATGCATTTTTCTTCACCTTTCACTTCCCCTACATCAGAAAGTGATTATTTTCCAAAAGAAAAACTATTTGCCTTCCACAAAATAATTTAAAAAATGTTAGATTGTCTTTCATTTGTTTTCCTTTTAGAATATTGAATACCATTTAAGTAGCATAATGACTTTTAAAGATAGTTGGTCTATTTAGTGACAGTAATGTTTTCCTTTCTTCCTCTGCCTCCTTGCCTCTCAAACTGTTTATTATTTCTATAAGGTCACTCAGTGCTTTACGTCAGAATGAGAGTCAGGCAGAACATGGGGAATGGAACACCTGCCCACTGGGACATACTCACCTGGAGAGTGAGATACACACCAGTAACAGATTAAGAGTTTCATCTTTATAGAAATAGGAAGTTGTGTATTGTGTTCCCCTCATCTTTACTCATTTATTTTAACCTCTCTGTTTCTTCTCTCATATAAGGTAAACACATGAGCTATTTATCTCTGGCCTCTCACATTGTAACATCCTTGGGTATCCCACAAGCCAAAATGCATCAAGTTCCAAATTGGGACAGAATTAATCAATCCCTATCTAAATTTTTAAAGATAAATTAATGAAATTATATGCACTGCTATATTAATTTCACTTCTTCAAGACCTCAAAGTAGTTTCTGTAGATGATATAACTACTATATAATAATGAGGGAAAAGTTAATGAGCATTACTATCAATTGGGACACATTTATCATCATCAGAACTATTACTCATAAAAATATGTTTTGTGCTAGTGTGTGACACTTATCCTTTAGTGACAGTGTGTGACACTTATATTAGTGTTATCCTTATCTAACACTGTAGTGTTGGAGTTACCCTCTATACCCTAATATTTAGAGATATTTACTCTAAGTAAGGAAATAATAAGAGATACTGAATTTACAGTTTCAGATGGATAAGACATAGTAAGATTAAAATTGTGCCCATAGATTTTAATTGAAAATCATCCTGCCTCCTTTTCTGAAGTATTTGAGGCTAACATTTTAAATTGTTTCAACTTTCCTTTTAACATTTAAAGTAAATTCTATAGAAGAAATTTCCCTAGTGATAGCACAAAAATGAATTGTTATAATAATGCCTGTGTCCATGAGCATATAAACAGCATCACTATATAGAATAAATAGTATGAAACAAGCATGTAAATGAATGCTAAGTATGAATAGCTATACTGATTTTAATGTGACATTCTCATAGCATTTTGATAGGATTCTTTTACTAACTGTATTCATAGAAAATCCATATCTAGAGCATGAACTCAATAATAGTAGAACTTTTTTCTTTAGAAATATCAGGCTAAACATCCCTTTCTAGCAGAGAAGCAATTACAGAAGCCAGACTGTCCACCTTCTGCATCCCATAAAGAATTTTGGTCCAGACTCTCAGAAGGATAAAGAATAGAGAAACTTCTAATGGAGGGGATGGGACGTAGAATTTTGGTGGTGGGAACTGTATGGAATTTTACCCCTGTTATTTTACAGTGTTGTTAATCATTATTGTTAATCATCTTGTTAATCACTAATAAAAAGTGAAGAATAATCTAAAAAAAAAAAAAGAAATGTAGGGCTAGATGAAATGTCATACTTTGAATAGACATGTTACATGCTTCAAGGGTGGAAGACATTTTCAAGAAAATATGGAAAATCTAAATCTGTTGCCTTTAATTTAAAAAAATTACTTCCCAATTTAGAGTCAAAATACATTAACAGTGCTCATCATAATAGCATGTTTTGTTGGAAATGAGATACTGCCAAATTTAACCAAAAAAGCTATCTCTGTGGCATTTTTCTAAGGAACAATGATGATTTCTTCATTGCTATAAATTATTTGACAATCTTTTGACAAAGTTCACTGCTTTAAAATATTTGACAAAATAAGAAAAATCTTTAAATATATGCTTATCTTTTTGGCTTTTTTTTTTTTTTCGTTGTTTGTATTTCTTCCCTCTCATTTTATGGATCTTTTCCCTTATTGAACTTTTATAATATTTATGTTGGTATAAAAGCTAGTTTGTAAACTTCAGGTCTGTTTTTTTTTTTTACATAGTTCATTTTTCTGTGTAAAAACAATTTACCTATTTCATAGAAAATTGGGTAAAACGTTTTTACAACATAATGATCATAGTTAACACCAGAACATCTATTTTAAGTACTTGAAAATGTTACTTAAACTACTCCAAATGCTTTTGAAAAGATTAATTGTAAGAATATTTTTGTTCAAATATAAAATATTGAAATTTCTGCATAAGTACCAAAGCAACAAAAGGTATATTAAACAGTGATAGCATAAACATTTTTTTCTAACAATACCTGAGATAAAGTATGAGTTTTAAGAATTATTCATATGTTCTATGATGAGCAATTATAAACTGCTTGTGAATCTGAAATGGCAGAGCTGAGCAATTGTTCCTATACTAGTTCAGATTGACAAGACATGCTGTTGTGTGAGATCTTATCAGATTATTTTTTCCAATGATGGTAATGACCAGGTGAAGGTATTTCATCTATGAAGCATGCTGATTATCACAGATCAAGATACCTCAGTGACATTCCTGATTGTTTCTTCAAGGCAAGATTTTTTTAGGTTATGAGAAGTGCACTTTTAAATTAAGTCAATTATACTATAGCTTCTAGTTAATCATTGAGACTGGTAAAGTATATTTAAAAATTTTCTCCTTGTTAAACAGACAGGATGACAGTGTTTGCATAGTATATTGTTAACCTCCAGCAGAAGGTTAAGCGGCTTCTGTATCTAAATCTGTTGCTATGAAAAGTGACTACAGCATTGCACCCACCTACTCATGAATGAGAAAAGCAAAGACTTGCACCTGTGGGATTAGGTGTAGCAGCAGGAAGTAAGAGCATTTGCAGTATATAATTAACAAGGAATTTTCCTCTCTTTTTAAAAGCAGCATGTTCATTTCACTAGGGTAACTAGTGATTAAAGCTTGAAAAAAAATGTAGTTTGCATCCTCACTTAAACTCATTCACTCAGTGGTGTGTCCTATTACTTACATTACCAATGTCCCAATGTCACAGGAACTCGCCTTACTATCTTTTATTTCCTTCCATATTTATTCATTTTTTTCATGCTCATGGAAAGATTTTGTAGATGTTTGTGATCTTTCACTATAATTTTGTCAAATTTTCTTCAAAATTAGAAGTAATTCAAGAAATCCCATTCTCATTTAGTCACCACCTTCTTTGTAAGCAAGATGGAAAAGTTAGTGCATCTCCAACTGAGAATCTCAAAAGTTTAAGGAGGAGAATGAAAATAGCATTGTATGACTCTAAAAGGCCCTGAATACATAGCATGCTTGCAATCTGGTTTTTGTTATTTTCTCATTTTTGTTAAGAAAGTCATGATTGAGTCTACCAAGTAGCTCACTTGGATAGTATGCTCCTTTGTCTTGTGTATGGCCCAGGGTCAAGCTAACCCTCCCACCCCCCCCACCCCCGCCCCATTGCATTGGAGGAAGCTTTGATGCTGTCCTCTCTTTCACTGTATCTCTGCCTCTCAGTCTTCTCTGGCTCTATGGGAGGAAAAAAAAAGAAAGAAGAAGAACAAGAGAGGAAGGGAAGAACGGAAGGAAAGAGGAATGGAAAACTACAATAATAAGATTTTTTTTTCCAATTTTAGAACATAATCCACAAGTGTTTAATTTTAATAGGTCACTCCTTGCTAAGATTGATGGACATTCAAATTTGTGGCAATATTTTGTCTCTGCATTACAGACTCATCCATTTATTTCCTTTACATGCTAAAAAGCAAGAGCTTAGAGTATTACTGATCAGTGTTTTGTCTTTTAACTAAATTTCATTTCATCATAACATGAAAAAATAGAATTAGATGTAGTGACTTACAAAGTATGTAAATTTTACTGCCATAAAACATTCTTTCTACAAGGAGCACTGAACTGGCGATAATATCCCCCCCCCTTTTTTTTTTATAATATCTTCTATCCAAACACATTTGTACTATAAGTAGAAACTGTTTAAAAGGAAATTACATCTTTTTCAGCAATTTATCAGAGATAATTACCCTTCATACACCAAAGGATGGATAAAGTGTTTGAAAGAACTATAATTCTAATTGGTAAATGTCACCAGCTGTTGCAGCTACTCTTACTTGTGTATATTCTTTTAATGATTATAGTCTCATGCCACAAGCTACATGAAAATATATTCACTAGGTGTGAAATTCCCATATGTCACAGTTTCAAGAATAGGTAAACAGCTCAAAGAAAAAGAAAGAATGTTAATGAGGAATGTAAGGATTCTATGTTTTGTTTTTCAGGCAAGTGGATCTTAATTTGCCCAAAAGGGGAGAAAATATAATTATGAAGAGTGAACAAAGTGTTTAATTTTTTAAATAAACTTTTCAATGTGTTTCATCTTATATCTCAAACTACAGATTTTTATTTCCTGAGAAAATTGTAGGACTGTCCCAACTGACAGATTTCTGTACTACATCCCCTGGGTCTGGCAAAGAGAACAGCCCTTTGTTTTCTTTTAGACAAACTATAAAGTGTTTATTAGTTTTAGATGGTGGGAATTAAACCCTTCTGGGAAAATGTTTATGATATCTCATGTTATTAAAAATCATTTAAAATTACTTTAAAGTCTGTTGCACCTATTTAATGTCATTATTCTTCAGTCTTCTGACCATAACTTACTTCCCAGTGAATCTGATAGATCAAGTGATTGACTAGATTAAGCTTCTCAGCAGAGTTTTCTTTTTAAAGCCACAAATAAAAATGAATGTGGATTGAGGAGAAATGATAGAGTAGACAAGTCTCTCATTTGTCCTTTTGTTACCTCCCAGTTTATCTGCTGTACCCATCACTTTGTTAGGATACATAGCACAGCATTTTGTTTACAGGCATCTGACTGAAACTCAGAGGCTGAGCTAACTTGATATTATTACATATAAAAAATTGGTCTCGTCATTTTTATTGTGCTGCACTATGTTCTCTGTGTGTCATCACTTCTTGTGTCTTGACAAATTTTTGAGAGGCACAGAGAGAAATGCTTAATCAAGTTGTACTCAAGTGTTAGCAGTAATGTTTGTACAAATTACTCTCCCTCTTCACTGAAAAACATGTGTAACATCTCTCCTCTTCCCTCTACCCCCCCAAAGCTTAGGTTTCTCCTGATATCCCTTGCCGTTATTAAAGTTTTAAAAACACTGTTTATGAGAACTTGAAAGAAAAAGTGAAGGAATAGATCTGGTATATTGCCTCCATTAGGCTTAGAGTGTATTTTGTACATTGTGTATGAATGCCTAGAACAAAAAATACCAGTGGAGATGTATATAGTTTTTCAAAATTTAACAGCAAATAATAACTATATAATATGAGGACTGTGCCTGAAAGGATCCTTGAATTTATGTTTATGTACTTCATTCTAGGTTAAATATAAAAATTGCAAGAACCTACTGTGATTCTCATTACCAAAAAAGTTAAATCAGTTTTTACTAATGAAATATACTCTTGCCTATTCTGCATCTGGCTAAGAGATGACATTTTTTCTGTTCTATATTAAATATAACCCTCACCCCAATTGCTGTCCTCATTTAATGAGAAGGCACTACCTACCAGTTCCCTAAAACTATTAATATTTGTTTACTTACTGTTTGTCCAGCAGTTGCAATAATTAAATGATACATATTCTCTTTTAGCGGATCTTGCTGTCTTTAGTTTTTCAAGATGAATATTTTGATGGAGGTTTTAAGTATATTTTGTAGATAAGGAATGACACAAAACTTACCTTTTTGGGCATCATTTCTATCATTTTTAAATTATAAAAGCCACATTCTAATCAAATTAATTAAAAATATGTTATTAATGAGCCCCAGGTGTAGATCATACAAGTATTTTCATTAGCTCAGCCAGTTATATGAAATTCAAGAAGGAACTAAACATAAATATATATGGAAAGGACTTTAGGAACAATGCGGGTCTTTGTTCCTCCTTATTAGTAATTCTGTAGATTGTTTTATTATTATTGATTTAATAATCAACAAGTCCACTGGATAAGAGTGGTACAATTCTATACAATGCCCACCACCAGAGTTCCACATCCTATCCCCTCCATTGGAAGATTTCCTATTCTTTATCCACCTGGGAGTATGAACCCAGAGTCATTATGGGGTACAGAAGATGGAAGGACTGGCTTCTGTAATTGCTTCTCTGCTGGACATGGGTGTTGGCAGGTTGATCCATAATCCCAGCCCGTTTCTGTCTTTTCTTAGTGGGGCAGGGCTCTAGTGAGGCGTGTTCCAGGACACAGTGATAAGGTCCTGTGCCCAGGAAAGTCAGGTTGGTGTCATGGTTGCATCTGCAACTTGGTGTCTGAAAAGCAGTAAGACATAAAGCAGAAAAATGTTTAATAATCAGTAACCTAAAGGTAAGAATATAGCAGATGAGACTTGAGGTCTCCATTTTTGAAAAAGTTAGGAAGTCTTTTTTAGGTATATTCCAAGAAACTCATGACTTTACTAAAATTTACCTGAACCCAACAGCTAACATGCAGGTGGTCTAAAGATATTGTCTAATTCTGTAGAGTCTATAGAAAGAGGGAGTTATATTAATTGCCCTTGCTTCTCTGATACTGAAGATATAAATTGTCAGATCTCTGTATAATTATCCACACCTTTCCATGAATTATTCTTATTGCATTTCTGAAACAAAATAAATTCTTAAGATGATAGGTATCATTAGGTAGAAACAGTGAGTAATACAAGTTTTTGCTTATATTTCACTTGGTAATACAGTAACTATAGTATGACCTAATATCTTCCTAATAAATATTCCCTCTGGTTATTAGGAAATTTTAGTTTGTATTCTTGAAGCACCCATCATAATTGAGGAAGACAACCCAAGTAAAGTTAATTTTTTGTTTGTTTTTAACATATGTAGATAAACCAGGCAGAAATAATGAACATTAAATTACATGGATATTTAGAAAGTGAATATTGCCTGTGGATATTTTTTAATTTTCTTACTTATACTGCTTGATAAATATCTTTTTTTAAAGATTTTATTTATTTATTAATGAGAAAGATAGGAGAGAGGAAGAGCCAGACATCACTCTGGCACATGTGCTGCCGGGAATCAAACGTAGGACCTCATGCTTGAGAGTCCAAAGCTTTATCACTGAGCCACCTCCCAGACCATGACAAATATCTTTCAAGATAGCCATTTAGGATAAAAGATACCTATTAGATTACTAGCACATATTCCTAATCACTTTAATAATGATGAATAATTAGGACCTTGGGTAATAGATGCCAATAATGAACTTTTATTTACTTTAATTCTATTTGCTAAAAACGCTCATTTTAAACATATTTTACTTGTGTAGCTCTCAAAATAGCATAGTAAAAGATTTGCCAGGGTTCCGACTAAAGTATTTTTACAGTCAAGTCCTGATGCCATTTTATTTCCCTTGCTTTTCTTTCACACCAGAAGCCAGGAATGGATCTGGCAGACACCTATATCATGTTTGTTCGGCAAAACCAGGATATTCTTCGAGAAAAGGTCAATGAAGAAATGTATATAGAAAAGCTCTTTGATGTAAGTAACAACCCTTGTATTCTAGCTGCCTGGATACTCTCTTATGGGAAAGGTTGTTTTCAACTGGTATGTTTGGAAAGCATGCTCTCTCTCTTTTGTTAGCCTTTCTCTTCTGTGGGGCTAAGATAGTTGATGATTTTCTTTGACTGCTCATAAGGAATTGAAGTAGAATTGGCTTCTTGTATGTAAAAACTGTTGTTATTAGAATGAGTCTCAAAAACCTTCTAAAGTCAATTTTAACAAGTAAGAGAATAATCAGTTAACTATTATGTAGAACATTATTTCACTTGCCTTTGCAGCATTCCATAAACAGAGTCAATCACATTGTGATGGAATTTTGGCCCAATCTATCAATGTTTTAAAAAATCAACGTTATATTCTTCAGTTAAAGAAATAAGCTCCTATAAAGTCAAATATCTGTTACTCTACTACTGCTGACATTTTTTTTTTTCTTTTTTGCCAGAGGACAAGAGTTTTTGCATAGCCACTAGGCTATTTCCCCTGCCCTTGACCTGTTTTTCTTGCTATAAGGCACTGGTGTATGCAAATAGGTATAATATTGCAGAATCTCATTCAGACATCGCAACTCCTAGAAGTAGGACATTGTGGGCTTAGGTATCATGACCATGGTCTTCATTTATTGTCTATTTTGTAATAGAGACTAAGAGAGCAGTCAATTTATATAAGAGTGTTGTCATTCATTTGTAATTAACTACCAGTACAAAGGAAGTGGTGCGTTGTAGCTTAACTGCATAATTCACCAGGATACTGATTCTGAGATATAATATTTGCTTTGAACTGCATTTATTTATGTACATCTTTCCTGAATTTTAGAAATGCTTTCCTAGCAGTTTCATTTAATTATGCAAGTCACCGCAAATGTTTTCATAACAGCAATTCACGGGCTTCGTGGTGACACTTCAGCTGTGGCAGTTAAAGAAGGTCCTGCTACGTCATCATTTCCACCATGGTCTGTCTTACCAGTGTTCACTGTTTGTCAGATTGGGTGGTCAAAATAAGTCTTATCTTTCTTACTTAATGTTTCGAGCCTCCACCCAGACTGTTTTTACAATAAAAGTATCATCTGTTTTAATAAGCTAAGTGTTAATATGTGTGAAAAGAATGATTTCCTAAAAGCTTTGATGCCCTGCAGGGGTAGAAAAATTATCATCCATCCAGCTGGCTCTTTTACAAATACTGAAACCATATTAGCAACTTCTACTTGCATTTGGTATTTCTCTGAATTTACAAACATATGTACTTCTGAGTTCTCTTTTACATTTTTGCTTATGTGGTAATTTTCAAGTGTTGAGCAGAAAAGGAAAGTTGAGTTGATGTTAATCTCATTTAATTTTCTTTTCAGTAAAGCCAAAGCACCTGTTCTGTGAAAGACAAGGTAGTCATTCTTCAGAAAGTTGTTATAGACAGATAAATGTGTGTATTTTTTTAAATATCTTCAGTGCTTTATTTTGATCATGTATTTACTACAAAGTTTAACTAGTCATCAATTCATTACAAAGGTAGAACTTCTTTTCCTCCCCCATATGACCTGAAGTGGAGGGGGGTGGCAATTTGTTGAGGTATATTGGCACCTTTGGTTGTGAGGGGCGATGTGAGACTGTACCTTTGTAGTACCAACTGTCTTGTAAAACATTTGTTTTGTTTGTGTGTTTTTTGCCACTGCAGCTTGCTGCAGGTACTAGGAATCCACTGCTCCTGGCAGCTTCTTTTATTCCTTTTTTTTTTCTTTCTCCCTTTCTTTCTCTCTCCATCTCTTCCTTTCTTCCTTTCTACTATTCTTGATAAGACAGAGAGAAATTGAGATGGGAGGGTAAGTAGAGAGGGAGAGAGAAAGAGACATCTGTAGACCTGCTTCACTACTTGTGAAGCTTTCCTCCTTGCAAGTGGGGAGTTCAAGCTCAAACCCTGGTCCTTGTGCATGATAGTATGAGTGCTTAGCTTGGTATGCCACCATCCAGCCCCCTTAGTCAGTTTTTAAAAAGGCAATATACTCCCTACTTCAACTCCCTTTTATGCTCCAACTTTCTTTTAAAGTTTTTATTTTTATGGCAACTATGGTAGATGGAGCCAACTAAAGTAGACACAAGGAGACCAACATTAAAATGATGAGCTAGCTTGTCTTGGTAAACTATACTTTCATTTTAATAGCTGAGCATTTGAACCCTTAGCAAGCAACCATTATGTTCTGTTCATGAAGGTATTTGTCAGTTTGCTTATCTCCAGCAGAACATGGTGCTTGCTATTAGTAAGTTATGAAATCCTTAAACATTCTAATATTTAAGTCACAAAGTTTTTTACTATAATTAAAAATGAAAAGTATACTTTCATTTTATTGATATGTCATTGAGAAGAACATGTCTAAGGAAGTTCTAAGAGCCCCTAATTAACCAAGATTAAATTTGCCACAATTACAGTTAGTAAATGAGAGGTTATCAAATATGTGTTGAAAGGTAAAATAGGATGTGTATCTTAAGCAACAGATCATTACTGCAAGACATTAAATAATTATTGACAATCCACTTGGCTGGAGCTTAAAATAATACTGTTAGGTGTCAAGAAACAGTTGAAAATAATGACCTGATAAATACTGTTAGCAACCTTTGTCTATTCTAGATAAAAGTTGAAGAAAAGGATTTTATTCAGACATCATGACAAACTTTTGCTATACCAATTAGAGTACTGCCTGAGTAAGTAAAGAAATGGAGCCCCCCCTAACTTCTGATGCAGAGGGAACTGTGCACACCCACACACTGTAATAAGACAGTACTGTGGTTTTAATCATTCCAGCTAAGGGTACAGAGGCCACCTTTTCTGGTTATCCAGCATAATAGTATATAGTTCCATAAGAAGGACATGCCTTTTGTCCAGGCAAAATTTACTTGTTTAACTTGTATTTCTGTGATATAACATACAGAAATATTTTCATAGAAAGCAATTAATTAGCTAACAAATATTTATTCTGCCTTGAATACCAAAATATGGGGAGGGGAGGGGAAGCAGGAAAAGAACCCATGGGTTTCAGGAAAAGAAAAAAAAAATCACTTTTCTGCCTAATAGCCTAGAAAAGGCTATGGAAAAATCTGAAACTTTTCTTCAAAACAACTAATTACTTGTATTGTCCCTGCTCTTGAAAGTTTTTGATCATTTAAACATCTCAATTGTTCGTAATTCTTGTAGAGAACCCTAGGGTTCAATTTAAGTAATTGTACCAGTAAATAAGCTTGGGGAAAAAAAAAAAAAACATTGTTGTAGCTTAATGTGCTATAGGAATGCATCTACAAGTGATAACAGTAACTGCTCATGTACAACGCACATTCCAGAACCCAGATACCTGAGTACCTTGTAGTCCTATTGTTCTAGCTTTAAGGACTTTTTTTTTTTTTTTTTTTTTTAGTTCTCATAGAGGGAGGTGATTAAAATCTATCTTAAAGAGAATATTAAAATTTTTTTGTTTGTGTTTAAAGATTTTTTATTTATTTATTTTCCCTTTTGTTGCCCTTGTTGTTGTATTGTTATTGTTGTCGTTGTTGATGTCATCATTGTTGGATAGGACAGAGAAATGGAGAGAGGAGGAGAAAACGGGGAGAGAAAGACAGACACCTGTAGACCTGCTTCACCGCCTATGAAGTGACTCCACTGCAGGTGGCGAGCCAAGGGCTTGAACTGGTATCCTTATGCCAGTCCTTGTGCTTAGCACCATGTGTGCTTAACCTACTGCGCTACCGCCTGGCTCCTGAGAATATTAAATTTTTATATTCTCTTAAAGGCCATGAATAGAATAATCTTGGATTTTTCCATCAAATCTTGAAATGTTAAAACTAAGAGTACCTTTTTAAAATTTTTATTTGTTTATTATTGGATAGAGACAGAGAGAAATTGAGAGGAAGGGGGAGGTAGAGAGATAGACACCTACAGCCCTGCTTCCCCACAAGTGAAGCTTTCCCTCTGCAGGTGGGGGTCAGGGGCTTGAACTCAGGTCCTTGCACACTGTATCATGTTCACTCAACCAGGTGTACCACCACCTGGCCCCTAATAGTACCTTTTTAACATAAAAAGTTACTGTTTTGACAAATACTGAGACAGTCTACTTGAATTCATAAATGCTACATTATCAAATGCTTCCTACTGGGAGTCTGGCAATAGTGCATCGGGTAAAGCACAGGTGGCACAAAGTGCAAGGACCAGCTCAAGGATCCTGGTTCGAGCCCCCCGGCTCCCCACTTGCAAGTTTACAAGCCAGGCGGTGAAGCAGGTTTGCAGGTGTCTGTCTTTCTCTCCCCCTCTCTGTCTTCCCCTCCTCTCTCCATTTCTCTCTGTTCTGTCTAACAATGACATAAATAACAACAACAATAATAACTACAACAATAAAAACAACAAGGACAACAAAAGGGAAAATAAATAAATATTAAAAAATTATACTTCCTACTTAAAACATAAATAATATCAGAAGAGGATGAAGAAGTGATAGCAGATATATTCTGTTAATAAAATTGTTTAAGTTACATTTCTAATCTTTTCCAATAATCAAAAAAAAACCCCTAAGAATCCCTTCTTCTGTGTATCAGGAAATGTGCTTCATGTTTTATCTCTATCAGTTCCAACCTTTTCAGCTAAATGCTACCATCCTCATTTTATTTTATTTTATTTTATTTTTTATTTGAGAAAGGATAAATTAACAAAACCATAGGGTTGGAGGGGTACAACTCCGCACAATTCCCACCACGCAATCTCCATATCCCATCCCCTCCCCTGATAGCTTTCCCATTCTCTATCCCTCTGGGAGCATGGACCCAGGGTCCTTGTGGGTCACCATCCTCATGTTAATCCACATTTGTTAGATTGAGGAATCTCCTACTCAGAGAAAAGACCTAATTTATAAAGTGCTGAATCAGACTTTGAAATTTTGTCTCTGATCTCAAAGTCCATTTCATATCTGCCATACCTGAAACACACAAAATGTCAAGTGGGAAACGGGGCTATTGGAAGAGAGGTGAACCAAGAATCCAGCCATGACTCCAACTATAGTTCTTTTATTAACTGTCTGGAGTTTCACGTTACATCACCTGTTAAGACTCCGTGTAGTAGATACAAACAAAACTGGAGAAACTGATGTAAAACGTGGGCTGAGTTTTTAACTCCCTTGCAGGTTTCAACCCTTAACTAAGTTTACTACATACATACATACATGCAGAATATGCCTTTATCAATAGTGACAAAAACTACCAAGTGGATGCATGTTGCATCTTGTTTAAGAGACTCTCAGAGTAGCAATTCTTCCACTCAAGAAATATTAGTGTGAGCAGGATAATGCGGTTATATAAAAAAGTTTCCGCCCCTGGATCCCCACCTACAGGAGAGTCGCTTCACAAGCGGTGAAGCAGGTCTGCAGGTGTCTATCTTTCTCTTCTTCTCTCTGTCTTCCCCTCCTCTCTCCATTTCTCTCTGTCCTATCCAACAACAGCATCAACAATAACAATAATAACTACAACAATAAAACAACAAGGGCAACACAAGGGAATAAATAAATAAAATTTTTTTTTTTTAGAATTTTGATGCCTGAGGTTCCAAGGTTCCAGTTTCAGTCCCCTACATCACAAGAAACCAGAGCTCAGCAGTGCTCTGGTGTTAAAATAAAATAAAGCAAAACAAAAGTAAATTTAGTAGATGAGAAAATAGAAAAGAGATTATATATGAAAGAACAGTGGTACCATGTGACTATCAATATCACCTTGGGTCTGAATCCCAATTTAAATAGGTGGAGTAAACTTGTGTTGTCATCTTAGTGACCAGAATATAAGTAGACCTTCTGTGTCTCTCGAATGACTGTAGTATATACATGCTAAATTTAGCACCCTACATATTAAATTTACAATTTCAGTTTTCAGTGTGCCTTATCTGAATCAGAGAATACTAAAGGTATTCATTTATAGTACGAAAGGTCATGTATGCACCAGAAGAACGTTTACCTGTTTGGATCCCAAAATATAATACATTATGACCAATCATCTTTTTTTTTTTTTGCCTCCAGGGTTATTACTGGGGCTTGGTGCCAGCACTAGGAATCCACTGCTCCTGGAGGCTATTTTTTTCCTTTTGTTGCATTGTTATTATTGTTGTCATTGCTGTCATTGTTGAGAGAGGAAGGGAGACAAAGATAGACACCTGCAGACCTGCTTCACCACTAGTAAAGCGACACCCCTGTAGGTGGGGAGCCAGGGGCTTGAACTGGGATCCTTGAGCTTAGAGCCATGTGCACTTAGCCCGCTGCACGACTGCCCGGCCCCCGATCAACAATCTCTGAAATTTTACTATGAAATCAAAACTTTCCTCAACTTTTCTAAACAAGTATGAATATATGACGAAGATTTTCTAATACCTAAGTTCCATTTAGTGCCTCTTCTGATGTTTCTCCTCACATTCTCCAGTTTCCAAATGTAGTGTAAACTGCAGGCGCATATGTGGCTGGGCATATTTCTTGAGAGCCTGATATCTCTGGGCTGTAAAGCAAGGATGTTGTCAGCAGTCAAAATTAACATTTATACTGATCAACGCAAGCACAACCTCTGGAATTATTTCCTAATGTCCAAGACATTATAATATTGCAGTTAGGGGTTGAGTAAAGCACATCTCATTTTCTAGGGTGCAAACTAACCCTATCTAACTCTCTAAAACCTTGCACATTTCTTGGACATTGCCTGTCTTCAGTCCCTTTGAAACAATCTCATTTTAGCACTCATGTTGCTGAAGACGCATCAGGGTGCAAAATTTAATTGGTAAAGCATGCAGATTAAACATTCTCTTGTGTTATAAACTGATTAAATATTTAATTGTTGAGGCGTTTCATCTCAAGATTTTTTTTATATTGTTACAATATCTTGTAAAATTAAAAAATAATTCTTTAAATGATAGATAATCAGTTATACTCATCCAAACAGTGTTTTACAAAGGATTCATTTCTTGGGGTTTTCTATATAAAGAATTCTTACATTCTAGTAAAGAAGCCCTTAATTAAACATTTTAAGTAAAATTAACCTAAGCAATATATAAATATACCTAGTAACCATCTAAAGACATAGTAAGATAAAACAGATAAAAAATGAAACCACTAAAAATCAATGTGATTCTCAATATAAAACTAATTTGGAATTCATTTTTTAAATTTTTATTTATTTTCCCTTTTGTTGCCCTTGTTGTTTTATTGTTGTTATAGTTATTGTTGTGTTTGATGTCATCGCTGTTGGATGGGACAGAGAGAAATGGAGAGAGGAGGGGAAGACAGAGGGGGGAGAGAAAGATAGATACCTGCAGACCTGCTTCACCGCTCATGAAGCAACTACCCTGCAGGTGAGGAGCCAGGGGCTCAAACCTGGATCCTTAAGCCAGTCCTTGCGCTTCGTGCCACGTGCACTTAACCTAATGCACTACAGCCTGAACCCCCTAATTTGGCATTTATATGTTTATGTTTGTCTCTATAGTTCCAAAGAAGAGAAATTTCAGAATTTTTTTAGTTGAGTGTTTCACACTGGTGTCTAAACTTTCATCTTTCATAAGATGAATACCATTTTTCTTAAAATGGTATGGAGTGTGTGTGTGTGTGTGTGTGTGTGTGTGTGTGTGTGTGTGTGTAACAGAGAACTGTTTAGCTCTGACTAATGGTAATGCTAGGAATTGAACCTGGAACCTTCTGCATGGGAGTCATCTCACAGGCATTGTGTCATCTCCCTGGTCCCCATGCCATTCTTCTTAACATAAAGATCCAGTTTACTAGCATGGTCATTTTCTAAGAATAGTTGAAATCCAGAGAACAGAGTAAGATTAAATACTAATTAAGTTTCTTTCCATGATTCCTCAATAGAGTGTACTTAGAACTGAACATCTGGGGGCCCTGGCGGTAGTGCAACAAGTTAAGCACACATGGTGTAAAGTGCTACGACCAGTGTAAGGGTCCTGGTTCCAGCCCCTGGCTCCCCACCTGCAAAGGGATCGCTTCACAAGCAATGAAGCAGGTCTGCAGGTATCTATCTTTCTCTCCCCCTCTCTGTCTTCCCCTCCTCTGTCCTATCCAATGACAATGACAGCAATAACAACAATAATAATAACAACAATAAACAAGGGCAATAAAAAGGAAAAAATAGCCTCCAGGAACAGTAGATTTGTAGTGCAGGCAGGCACTGAGCCCCAGCAATAACCCTGGAGGCAAAAAAAAAAAAACGAACTGAACATCTACACTGCTGTGATACTTTCGGGGCATGGATTTGTTTCATTGTGCATCTTATCAGTATGTTTATTAAGGATGCAGGATGGTATTCATTAAGACTTAAGACTTCTTTGCCTCCTTGGATATTCTTTACAATTTTAGGTTATAGGTGTGTGCTTGTGTACATGAATTTCAGTTTTAAACTAGCATCTTCCCTCTTTTCAGTGATCTTTGTTTTCAGATGATTGTATAGTTGTCATATAGACTACTTAGTATTGATTGATATTTTTCTTGTTGGTTTTGTCACTATATACAAAATATTCAGATATAAAACATTAACTATTGGCCCACTACTCCTAGTAATGATTAATATCAGTAATATCAGTGCCCAGAATTAAAAGTTAGCACCATGACCTTCCTGTGTCATGCCCACAGTTGTACTTTTCCATCAGTAGAAAAGTATGGGTAATATAAATTCAATGATGTACTATACTGGAGGCTATTAAAGGTAATTTATTTCTAAACATTGTCATGGTGTACACTGTGCTCCCTCAGTGTGTACAGAGTTTGATAAAATGTTTGACTCTCTGGGTTATAAGAGCAGCATTTCACTGATTTCACATCTCACTTTGGTAGCACTGTGTTTAGCTGTTTCGGCATATTGTCTTCCTGGCATTGTTCCTTTTTTAATCGTGCATATTCCTGTGTGTTTTGCCTAAAGTGTTTGGGTTCCCATTGAAGTTGTTTGACTTCATTTAAGATACTCATAATGAAACTTGTTCTGTATGTTGTTTTGTCTGCCTCCATAAATGTCAAACCAGGGCTTGCTCCTTGAGGCTCTTTTTTTCTCCCTTAACATTTATTTCATTTTAAAACCTCTGTTCTCATGTTACAGCTGTCTGGTTCACTTTTGCTAGTAATCCTTATTTTTATGTTGTTATTATTTGTAAGTGTAAGAATTTATTTTTGAAAAAAGAAGAAGAAAAAAAAAAGAGGCTTACTTTTGATGTGTGGTGTGTGCCAGAGTAGCTTTGGCAAGTCCAGACGCAGTTGAGGGCGGCCAAACACCCTCATTTGAATCTAAGCTCTTGGTGAATTAAGACCTGAGAAACTGGAGATAAGCGTGCCTAATTACGTAAAAGAAACTCAACAAGAAAATGTATTGTAGCTTATTGATCTTATTTCTTTGATAATTCAAAAGAGTCTTCAAGAATTATGTGGACTTCGTACTTAGGTTCTTGAAATGTGATCATGGAGCACAATTGTCATTTGGCACATTCCCAGAAATACACATCTTTGCATGAGGCACCTGGACATATGTGGCAGGTCTGGTAGAATCAGCTAATTAACAACACAGGCTTAAACAGGCACCTCATCTGGCAGTGCAGTTAGTTGCCTGATGGTGCTCAGCAGGATTGGGTAGTGCTTTTTATTTTTCTATCCTAATGGTCTGCTGCCCACCTAATTTTGCCTTATTGTCAGTCACTACTTACCGCAGCTTGGGGCCCTCCCAGGAGGCTAAATTATTATCAAAGGATTAGGGAGATGTAGCCTTGCAGCTCTGACATTTCTGATTACTTGTCTATGCCAGAACACTAATTAGCTGTGACTAATTAAGAAAAATGTTCCTGCCATAGAAAACCATTTAAAAGAACTGAGAAGTAGAAAAGCAATTCAAAAGCTGAGCAGTGCTCAGATTTGCTGATGCTCTTTAGATTTCCGCCAAAGCCTTAACTCACCTTTAATTGTGCTCAGGATTTTTTTTTTCATCTCACATGTTAACTGATAGGAGGTTTTTGCTTGCAAAGGGAAAATCATGTTAATCATCTTAACTCTCTTAGCAGTGGTAAAATCATCTTTGGTGGGTAGAAGAGGACAAAACTTTCATTTTCAAGCAAGAAATTTCATGAACGTCAAATGCATCAGTGTGTGTTTGCATTCACTCACCAGTGTCCATAAGAATTACTATACTGAAGTAATCACTAAAGAAATTAGAAATTAGAATTCTCCTTCTGCTGATTTTATAAAAGATAATGACAGTAGTTGCAAGAAGCATACGAAGTATTTCATGTTATGTGGGATTGATAGCATGCTTCTTTCACCTGTAAGATGGTCTGCAAATTTTGACTTCTTGCAAAGTCTTATTTTTCCAAAGTGATATTGCATGCTTGCACTTATTAATGAAAAGGCCCAGGCCTCTATGGAGATCAGCAGCTATGTAAGTTGACCAGTTGGATGTTTTCATAGAACTGGTAGTTACCACTTTTCTTTTCAGATCTAACTTCATAAGCAAATGGCCTGTGCAGCTTTCAGGCCCTTTTCTGTAGTGCCTTTTTGTGTTCCCCATCTGTCAGTCACCTCCTGTGCAAGTCTTTCCTGCAGCCTGTCTACGTGGTTGCCGCCATTCACAAGTGGGCACAGCAGTGGAAACCAGATTGCCACTATTAAATAAATCCAAAGGATAACTAAAAAGGATAACCCATGTAAGGAAGAGGCTACTATGGTTAAAAAACAAACACTTGATGTGCCTATTGAATACACTGAAACTCTATAAAAGAATAATTTCCAAAGTTATGTCTACATCCTGAACTATAGCCCTCAATTTGCTGATCTCAGGCCAGTTCTACTTAAGAGACCATCTACACTTTGCTAACTTAATCTGGGGAAAATATTTTCTCAGAAATAAAGTTCTTGTCCCTGCCTCACCTAAATTTTTCATGGTATCTTTTAAACTCATTCCCCCTTCTCCTCCTCTGAGTAGAGAACAAAAAACAGGTAGCTAGTATCCTCTGTGGAATAATCCTTCCTATAAATGAAGACTATTATTAGGGCATCTGTCATACTTGTCTACTCCAGGGTAAATAATCCCTATTTGTTTAACTTCTCTTCATAGCCCCCACTTCTAGCCCTTTAATCATCTTTGTGGTTGTCCTTTGAAACTTTGCAAAGTGTTCTTGGTCATGCTTAGGGTTTAGAGTCAGAAATAGGATGCAGTATTTGAATGTGGCTGGACAAGATTCTTTCAAACCATATTCCTTTTTATTATTCTAATATATAACTTTCCCACACTTGTGCTCTACTAATCCTCATAAATCTATTTCCACATATTCTCCATATTACTTTTTATTGGTTTTGCCCTCATTGACTCCCCAAATTATGTGCATATTATGTGTATGATTTCTGATATAAAATGCTTCTTCATTTGATGTTTTGGGTGCATATTAAAGGTCTGGCAAATAGATCCAATTCATCATTCAATTACTCAATAAAAGGTTTAATGGCAGAGGTTGAGATTAAGTGGATAAGCATTGTTTTTTTTCCAGCACAGTTTGATTTATCTCTCACAATGACTCAGTAGGATTTTAATTAAGATAGGAAATTGAAACCCCTCTTATTAATCATCTATTCCTCCAACCTCTATTTATTGAGCATTTTCTAAAGGTCATGCACTGTGCTAGAGGTTGGGAATACAACACTGAGCGTTATAGGCCAAGTTCTTGCCCTACAGGAACTTACATTTTTATGACCAACTAAAATTTTTGAAAAAAAAAGTTTTTAATTCTCACATAAAAATGACTTGCACTTTCACCTACAAAACAGATATATCAAATTATGTTCCAAATGTATATATATATATATATATATATATATATATATATATATTATGTAGAACTAAAACTCAACACACTCTAAAAATAAGTGATAGTGCTTATTAAATGTACTTGTTGATTCAGGCATGTATGTATGTGTATGCATTTCTGTGTTCTAGGTGTGTGCTATAAAACTTTCTGCCCAAATACAGGGCAAACACAAAGTTTGTAACTAGCTCTAATGCTTAAAATATCAGTATGGTGACTATGAAATAAGGGTACACTCTATCCCTCCTTAGTGGATCATTTGCTTAAAAGATCATACTAACTCCTACAAGAGTTATTACACCTCTTAGACTTAATTCTACAATGCCACAGCTATTATATTAGTATGCCTTTAGAAAATAGTCACAAATGGGCTGGTGAGTAGCTCACTTGGATTCTGTGCTACTTGCTATGTTCAGGGCCTAGGTTCAAGCCCAGCCCCCATAAAATTGAAGGAAGCTTCAGTACTGTGGTCTCTCTCATTGTCTCTTACTGCCTCGTTGTCACTCTGTCTCTATCAAAAAGTAATTCACAAAAGCAGGAAACAGAAGGAACCTAGAACATATCACTTAGTGATAAAAACAGAAAAGAAAAGAGACAGAAAGAAAGAGGGATTGAAGGAAAGATAATACAGAACTGAAATATTCTCCTGTATGGTTGAGGCTGGGCTCAGCCACGGGACAGATACACGACAAAGCTGGTACTCTCTCTAGATGAGCCATATTGTCATCCCTAGACTGATACATTGTAAATTCTATTATAGTTCTGTATTAATTTTCTGTTAATTTTGGGAGGTAGATAGCATAATGGTTATGCAAAGAGACTGTCATGCCTGAGGCTTCAAAGTCCCAAGTTCAATCTCCCCGCACCACCATAAACCAGAGCTGATCGATCAGTGCTCTGTGGGGAAAAAAAAGAAAAAAAATCCTGTTTCTTTTTTTTAATATTTTCATTTATTTATTAATAGAGACAGAGAAATTAAAATAGAGAGAGACACCTTCAGCTCTACTTCACCACACGTGAAGCTTTTTCCTTGCAGTTGGGGAACAGGGACTTGAACCAGGTCTTGTATCACTGGGATGTGAGTGCTTAACTAGGTGTGCCACCACCTGGCCCCCTTAAATTTCTTTAGCCAGGTGCAAATGTTTACTTTTGTTCAATCCTTGAACTTTAATATTTATTACAATATTTTTCAGTTGATAAAGATAGTCAATTCAAGTTAACAATTAATATGACTGGTAACTCACCTATCTTTTCTTCATTAGAAATCTGTCCTAACACTAATATATACTTCCAAATATTGTAAAGACAGTCCATTATTCAACAAAAATATAGTGCATACTGTATTCTAGATATTCTTTTTATATTCATTTATTTATTCCCTTTTGTTGCCCTTGTTGTTTTTTATTGTTATAGTTATTATTGTTGTTGTTATTGATGTTGTCGTTGTTGGATAGGACAAAGAGAAATGGAGAGAGGAGAGGAAGACAGAGAGGGAAGAGAAAGATAGACACCTGCAGACCTGCTTTACCGCTCACGAAGTGATCCTTCTGCAGGTGGGGAACCAAGGGCTCAAACCGGGATCCTTATGCTGGTCCTTGTGCTTTGTGCCACCTGCACTTAACCCGCTGCGCTACTGCCCGACTCCCTCTAGATATTCTTCTAAGGCTTGGAGATACCAATAAGAATAGATCATGGTTGCTGCATTATGGTTGTAACTGATTGAGGCAGACCTATAGCATGTTGATAATGGTTTTATAAGCTGCTATACAGAGAGAGTTATAGGAGCAGAGAATACTAGAATATCTAATTTTACCTAATAAAAAATGGTATTGGCAGGGGCCAGCCAGGGACCTGGATTTGAGCTCCCCACCTGCAGGAGGGATACTTCACAAGCAGTGAAGTAGTTCTGGTATCTCTATTCTTCTCTCTCTCTCTCTCTCCCTCCCTCCCTCCCTCCCTCCCTCCCTCTCTGTATCCAATGAAAATAGAAAGGAAAAACGAATAGGAGAAAGTGGCTTCCAGAACAGTGGATTTCTATTGCTTGCACCAAACCCTGATGATAACCCAGGTTACAAAAAAAAAAAAAAAAAAGGAGAGGGGAAGGGAAGGGAAGGGAAGGGAAGGGAAGGGAAGGGAAGGGAAGGGAAAGGAAGGGAAAGGAAGGGAAAGGAAGGGAAAGGAAGGGAAAGGAAGGGAAAGGAAGGGGAAAAAAAGCAAAACAAAGCAAAGGAAAGGAAAAAGGAAAGGAAAAAGTATTGGCTTCATGGCAGACGTAATGGTAAGGTTGAGTCATAAAGGTTATCTTCGATCTGATCACAGGGATGTACTTGGAGATAAGGTCCTGATAGAGGAAATGATATACTTTGAAACCAAAGATACTGAGAAACTCAAAATCCTGCAGAGGTACACATCATGCCTTTTGTTTAAAATTCTTCCAGTAGGAGTACACCATGAGCTGGAGACAAGCAATTGTTTACTTCAGTTCCTTGTAACATTCCCCAAAATTACTTTTGGACTGAATCCCACTTTATAAAAAGAAAATGGAGGAAAAAGACTTGTTAATTCTCCAGACATACCTTTTATCTCAAAGCAAACAGTCCCAAAAGTTTTTTTTTTTTATCCAGATCCTACATTATTGATTTAAATGAAAGATTAACCACAATTTTATGTTTAGTATTTAAAATGAATCAACTAGATAAATTTGTCATGGTGCCCAAATTAATCATTTATAGAATTTAAGTCTGTATCCCAAATAGGTACCTGTATCAGTATAACTGAATTTACTATTGAGTACAAGTTACCATTAATTAGTTATTTTGTTCAAAAGAGTAGCCAGGCCAGTATGTATTCTATCACTTGTCACTAAGTAGGAGGAAGGAAAACAATTGTTCATCTGAAAATTTCACTTTATCGCCATTAATCTTTTCATAGGAAAAGAATCTGAGTAAAGATACACAGATACTTTTCTTTTTTATTAATGTATTTTTGCTGAGGGATTGTAAATATAGTTTTTGATACATATGTGAGAATTCTCAGTTTTCTGCAAAATACTCTCACCCCCAACCTAGGTCTTCCTTCACCATCATGTACCAGGACCTGAAAGCCTTCCCCTAGAGTCCTTTACTTTGGTGCAATATACCAAGCCCAGTCCAAGTTCTACTTTCTTTCCCCTCTCTGTTCTTTTTAAGATCTTATTTATTTATTAATGAGAAAGATAGGAGAGAGAGGGAGAGAGAGAGAGAGAGGGAGGGAGAGAGACATCACATTAGTAGATGTGCTGTCAGGGATTGAACTTGAGACCTCATGCTTGAGAATCCAGTGCCTTATCCACTGTGTCACCCCCCACACACACACACACCCTCTTTCTATTCTTAATCAGACAAGTCTCTTTTTTTATTTATATAATTTTTATTTATAAAATGGAAATATTGACAAGACCATAGGATAAGAGGGGTACAATTCCACACATTTGCCACCACCAGAACTCCATATCCCATCCCCTCCTTTGATAACTTCCCTATTCTTTATCCCTCTGGGAATATGGACCCAGGGTCACTATGGGCTGCAGAAGGTGGAAGGTGTGGCTTCTGTAATAGCTTCCTCGATGAACTTGGGCGTTGGCAGGTCGATCCATATTCCCAGTCTGCAGAGACACTTTTCTACTTGATAATGAATAGTTAAGAACTGCATGGACTTTAATGTTCTTCATTGAAGTATGTCAGAAGACAAATTACTGTTGTTACTTTCAGGACATTTTAAAATGAGAGAATTTTGGACTTAGTAATGAACTAATAAAAGAATGTATACACTTCTTATTTTATGCAGTTTGTCTTAAGGTGTAATTTATTTTGCTTTGTAAACTAAGAGGGTCTAATTTATCTTAAACAATAATTGGTTACTATAGCCATACTTTTTCTAAAAGAGGAAATATGAAAAAAGGGAAATTTAGGATTTCAAGGGTAAGAAATTGTCCTCCACATTCAACATATATTTAGTCAAGTCCTATAAATACCAAACCTCACATGTTAGTACTTTTGTACATTTTTTCACAAGACTTCAGAGTACTCATGATTTCTTCTCTGTAAAATTCCTGACAATTGAAAAATTCAAATCACTGTGATGTGAATTCGTTAAACAAAGAAAGAGAACAGTGCTTCTGTGATGTGGATTAAAAAAATAGAGATGAAGAGCCAATGAGATAGGTCATTTAGACTGCGCACCTCAGGTCTGTCATGCCTGTCACCCAAGTTCAACCCCAAGTAGTCTTCATCATCACACAAAAGGAAGCTTTGGTACTGTAGTGACATTCCTTCTCTCCCAGTACTACTCCCTCTGTCTCTGTTTATCTGAAAAAAAGCCCAGAGCTCTGGAGCTCTGGGGGAAATAAATGATCAAGTGCTATTAGGAATAAATCAAGAATCATCCATGTTGCCTTCTTAAAAATATTTATTTATTCCCTTTTGTTGCCCTTGTTTTATTGTTGTAGTTATTATTGTTGTCGTTATTGATGTAATCATTGTTGGATAGGACAGAGAGAAATGGAGAGAGGAGGGGAACACAGAGGGGGGAGAGAAAGACACCTGCAGACCTGCTTCACTGCCTGTGAAGCAACTCCCCTGCAGGTGGGGAGCAGGGGGCTCGAACCGGGGTGCTTATGCGGGTCCTTGCGCTTTGCGCCACATGAGCTTAACCCGCTGCACTATCACCCTACTCCCCCATGTTGCCTTTTTAAATTGTCTTATGAAGAGGATATATAGGAAGTACACTGTATAAAAGACATTTGAATTGCCTATCTAAACAGAGAATCTAGTTCTTCAAAAATGTATCTACATTAATCTATTTTGGTTTTTAAATGTATCTGGTCTTTGGAAATGTGAATCTCATTAATGAGCAAAAAGACATGATGGCTTCTTTAAAGCTATTAATAAACAATTTTATTTTGCTTACCATCTTGCGTCACAGTGGTATCAGTAAAAACCAGGAATGATAAAGTTATTCTTATTTGTCTAACAGAAACATCAAACTATCCTTTAAAAAATTAGCAATTAGCTTGCTGGACCAGAAACCCAAACTGTTCCTGTAAGGAAGTGGAATAATCTAGTAGTAATGAGCACATATGCTGAAGCATAGATAGAAGTTACAAATCTGGGAGTCCAGCGGTAGTGGTAGCGCAGCGGGTTAAGCTCACATGGAGCAAAGAGCAAGGACCGGCATAAGGATTCCAGTTCGAGCCCTGGCTCCCCACCTTCAGGGGAATCCCTTCACTGGCGGTGAAGCAGGTCTGTAGGTCTGTAGGTCTGTAGGTCTATTTTTCTCTCCTCTCTCTGTGTTCCCCTCCTCTCCCCATTCCTCTCTGTCCTATCCAACAATGACAACATTAATAACTACAACAATAAAAAAAGAAGTTACAAATCTAAACTCTGCACTTATACTTGATGAATAAATTTGAACAATATAAACTTAGTTTCCTGCCTATATACATGATTTCACATATAAAAATGAGAATTGTTATGGTAATTAAATAAAAATTTTAACTGATACTTGAACTCATGAAAGATCTTCAAAGAAGAAATGCCAGTATACTCAAACTTTAAAATTAGTGGAGTAATAAGACTAATGGTAGCTCACTTTGATTTTTTTTTAAGAGAACAAAGTAAGGTAAAAAAAAATCACAAATAATAAATACTGCAACTCTCTTCTTGCATTTTTTAAAGAATAGAGCTATTTTACATATCATTAAAATGATTCTTTGGCTTTCTGGTTCATTTTTAGTAGGGTCGTAAGTTGTATTACTTCTAATGACAGTCTTTATGGCATAAATGTGTACTTTTTAAAAACTAATTTATAGCACATATCATTCGTATTACACTTGGGAAAGCAGGTGACAGGTTCGATCAACAAATGGAAGCTTTAAAGTGGCTACTACTATGCACACTCTCAGCTATGCTGATGCTCTTCTCTGTTTTATTGACTGTCCTCTGTGACCATGTCCAGTTGCAAGACTGTCTTGACCATAGGAGCATCTCAGCATCTAGATAGGAATGTTGATAGCTGTAGATTGGACTGAACATTTCCTGTATTTGTAACCATAATAGTATGGTTTCAGTTTTCCTTAAGTATAGCCCTTATTCCTGTTATTCCATGCCAAGAAAAAGTTCAGACTTAAAACTTCAAAATCATCATGTTTGGTGAGGCTAAGTAGGATGCCTTGAATAGACAAAAAAAATGTTGGTATTCCATCTCGAATTTATATTAGTATAAAATTTATATTTTAATGTTTAGAAGTGGTAAGTGATGGATAACAATATTTTATATTAATAGATGGTATTGCTGGTCAAAGGAACCTTCAATATAAAATGAAGCATTTGTCTTTACTTTTTCATACATTATTGAAACTACAGGGCATTAATGTCTCTAAATACTTTGTTGCTCTCTAAAACTACAAAATGACCACAAAGGATGATTTATATTTATCAAAATAGCCGGCACTCCAAAAATTATATTTGTTCTTTCATTCACTTCGACTTAGCACTTAATAGGTACATATTTCCTAAGGTGAGGTTTTTGTAGATGGCATTTCATTTCAATGCAGTGACTCATCTCAGATAAAACAGAGAGCTTCTCTTGAAATAAATGAAGAAATGCATACCTGTTGTGGACATTTGCCCATTCCATATCTTAGTGTACTAAAGATTGTTGGATTTTTTTTTCTTCCCTGTTGTTCACCTAGTGAGACAAGCATAGCTGGAGAAGAATGAAAATATATCAACTAGTTGTACCAATTCATAATCAATAAAAAGCTAAACACTTGAGCAGAAAATATATCACAGATTTGTTCCCTAGCAAAGCAGCTATTTTTACCTTGCCATCATCATCAGAAACCACATTCTGACAGAAATCATTTGCTTGAAGCAGCCGTGATATATAAACCCTATGTGGTCTTGTGATTCAGATTTAGGAATATCAGCCACAGAGGGTCTAAAGGCATTGTGCATTAGTACGTATTGAGACCTCATTCCAGGTGGCAAGCAGCTGGACTTTCAAAAAATAAAACTTCCAAAATAAATGTGAAGTGCTTGTTTCCAGGCAGTAAGTGTTATATTTAATTGAATCATCCTCAAAATGTTATAAATTAGGCAGAAAGGAGGAGTTGTGCATATTTAATATATTTGTTTTGTATTTCCCCTAGTCCCCAGAATAATGAAATTCCTTAACTACTTCTCTTTAACTTGCATGAAGAAAGCACGATATGTTGCTAATTCTCTTTTCACCAGCACTGTGGAGAAACAACTTTAATCCTTGTTAGAAAATTGCCGAGTCTGGGACTGACAAAGAGCTCATGCTTGTTCCATTGTTAGTGCTCCCCGGCCCCTAGAGCAGAGCCCTTTACAGCTGCATGAATCCCGCTCGGCTCAGCTGCACTATTTAGGAGAGGAGGTTTGTCAATTTCTATTGACAATGGAGAGAGTTTTTCAGGGCCTGTAGCAGTGCTGACACAGTTGGGGATCAATGCCAGCCATTCAGACTGCACCCTCTTTCATTGCTTTGGTTTGTTAATTCAAGACTAAAGGTCCACGGAGGGGGTTCAGGGTGTTTAAGAAAGCTGATGAACTGTTTAAGAAAGCTGATGAACTGCAAGCGTTTATAGCCCTAGTGTGGCAATTTCCATAGTCAGTGGCAACTCCTGGCACTGAGGGAGCTGTGTCCTTGTTGACCCTCTTGTTATTAAAAATGCACAAGTGCTGCGCTTCTCAATATTTCAACACTCTTTCATTGTCAATACCACCTTCTGAGCCCTTCAGCTTGTTGCTTGCTCTAAAGATCTTCTTAGATTGGGTTTGAAAACTTCACCTTAAACACTAGATTAGACTGATGTTCTGTTTTCCGTGCTCCTGTTGATTTGTTGAACCTTCCCAGGGCTGGAAAGCAAGTAGCAGCTTGATGGGGAGACGGGCTGCTAATATGATTTACCAGTCTACAGTCATGCACAATAAGTGTGAATAAATACAGGGGTCTCACAGAGTCAACCCTAGCCTTTCCTTTCCTTTTTATTTTTGCTTTAAAGGAGATAGCTCAAGAAAATGAAGTGAGTAATGCATGCCCTTACAGGAGTTGAATGAACCACACAAAACAAAACAAAACATTTTTTTGTTAAAGTGGTAGGCTACTGTCATGGATTGATGTAGGAAACAAAATTGTAGAATATACACTTACTGCTTTCTTCCTGGGTAGACCAAAGCAAAGAGTAAAGCAGCAGTGCCATAGCCCAGCTTGAGTGCAAGCTACAACCCCCCTTCCTTGTCATCCTCTGAAAGGAAAAGTGAATAGTCAACAAAGTTGTTTTATAAAATTAACTTTTCCAAAATGAAAGACATCTTTGAAATTCAGACTTTATTGTGCACATACACACACATAATTCCTTCCCACCCCCCTTTGCTCCCCCCATGCCCCCATTTTGAAGAGATCAGTTTGGTTTGGTTTGTTGAAGAGAGAGGAAGAAGCTAACCTACCTTTGACTTTTCTCAAGACCTACCATACTCCACCACCAAAAGAGGAAGATAACCTATTCCAGCACCAGAAATGAGGAGGTGCTAGTAATTTCTGTTCGGTGGTTTTTGTGTGTTTACTTTATTTGCTTGTTTGTTTGGGTGGATGAGCGAGTGTCTATACACCAACTCATGAAAGAAACCATCCTATTGGGGGTTTTTGTTAGCCTAGTCTTAGTAGTAATAAACTCTGAGCTAAGCTACTGCTTCCTCTTTTTCTTTACTGGATCTAGCTGAAATTCTCCAAATTCTTCAACATGGAAAGCAAAACATATACTTTTGCCTGGTAAAATAATTTCTCTTATAAAATAACTTACTTGCCTTTAAAATAAGACGATGGGAAAGTAGTTTGAGCATTTTACTTACCATTAGCCTGCTTTTTCCTCTACTTTTAGAGAGTTGAGATCATTTTGTTCCAATTTATCTTTCTTCAAAATTATCACTTTGTCATCATGTAAATTGTAACTTTTAATAATAAAATTCTGTTATATAAAAGTACTTTTGATTATCACCTAATCAAAAATACTGCTTATATGTAATAGAAAAATTAAGTTGAATAGATTCTAAATTATATGAGAAGTGTTTTGAGAGTATAAAGATGTGTACCAAGTATTTTGAAGAAAGTATTTTCATTTTCCTCAGATTTGCGCAATGTGCCATATACTGTCATGTCACAGTCTAGTAGAAATTAACTTACATGTTATGATGAACTTTGTACAATGTCCTATTTTGTTCCAGCAGCCAAAGGAAACATCTTCTGCAAAATTACTATAATTGAGTCATCTCCATTATGATATCATTTTAGCTTTCTTGATATATTTGATATCTCCTATACTTATATTTACCTATACTGAAATAGAACACAAGAAAATGAGTCAAAAAATTAATTGAAGTAAAGAAATGAATTTAAATAATGCCTAAAGTTAAACTGTCTACAAAAGCTCTTGCTGTTTGCGTTATCATCTGAATTAATGACTTCACTAACAGTTTATTTTTTAATAATAATGTAGTATATGTATCTTATTTTATAAAACTTATTTCTGGTACTTTTACATCTCTTAAAATTAAGAAAGAAATCATGAAGTAGGAGCAAAATTGAGTACATGAATAACATATCTTTTAAAAATCATACTCTGTCCCACATTTCAAAAATTTTGACTGTTAAATCCACTGATGACTTTGTATCTTATAAATGACTTACTCATTTTAGCTAACTTGTCTCTTTTTATGCATTTATGTTTAATATAATTGCAAATAGAAAAGCCTAATGAACGTAGAAAACTAATTTATAACTTATGCTTAAAATACTATTTACATTACTAAATTGTATTAAAACAATGCTGGTAATGCAAGCCTAGATAACTTTCAGATTTGGATCACTTACAATTTCTGGATTTTGTGAATAAAAATACTAAGTGTTATGTGAAGAAAAATTCTAAGTATCGTCCCCAGGTTTGAATATCTAGAAGCATATGCACACACTTACGTGACCTGTAGTGTCACTGTTTCTGCATATAAACAAGGCATAAAATCCCCTTTATTCCAAAAACGTTTTTGTAATTCCTATGTTCTGAATGTACTTTGAAATTTTTTATAGTTATCTGAATAAGCAGTGTCGTTATTTTTTAGCGTTGATATTCTTTCAATACTACATAAATGTGGTTGAGATAAGAAATCTGAAAAATGTCACCACTAATGGCAGATTGCTTTCTTTTTGAAAAGCGTCAAAATGTTTCCTTTTACAATACTCAGACATTATGTAAGTACAGAAAATTACATTAGAGAAGAATTTCAGTTTTTCCATCAAGAAACTTTTACTAAACAGGGAAAAAAATATGACCCTTTAAAAAACCCACTTTAAAAATTGAACAGATTCTCTAATAATTTGTTCAATGGACACTTGCTTTTTGATTCCTTAAACATAAGGATTCCATCCTAATAACATCCCTCCCCAAGATCTTAACTTTTTAAATTTTAGATAGTCTAAAGAGATTTTGGGATATACTTAACTAGTAGCAGATAAAAGTGTGATGGAGAATTATTGTTTATTAATTGATATCTTTTCTATTTATCCTATATAATGTTATTTCTAGGTGTTGATTGTGTGCATTATGGGATAACATAACTTTTAGTTTTACCTACCATACAAGGCTAATAGAAAAATTTCCTTTGGAAATAATTTGCCTTGTTTTATTTCCTGCTGTTTTGTAGTTTATTCAGTTCCATAACGTGTATTTAGTACCCATTGTTACCTACAGATTACAAAGCAGGCCGCTAGGCTGCAAGTGCAAAAACAGTTTCCCATGAATGTGTTACAGCTGAAAGACTATAATGTTAATTCATGTAAAGAACAGTCTGGGTCAACTTAGCAGATTTTCTAGCAAAACATGCAATTCTGTTAATAGGAAATTATAGCATTATTGACTTCAAGTGCTGATCTGTGGTCATTTCAGAGTGTTTCATTACCCCCTCATTACCAAATCTGTTAAATGAATACTGCAGAGGCTGTTTTCTTTTTGTTCTCCTCCCCTATGCCCCCATCCTTCTTTCTAGCAATGGTACAGCAGTTCCATGAAAGTCATTTGTGTGTGGTTGGCTGATAGATTAGACCTTCAGCTTCATATTTACCAACTGAAGACGCTCATCAAAATTGTGAAGGTAAACAAAATGTGTTTAAGATGTGAATTGCCCACCAAACTATAAAGAATAATGGCAAGATATTGACATACATGCAAATTCTAGTTAGTAGAATTGAGGGGATGCAAATACTTTACTTTTAGCAAAGATCTCTTGCTGATTGTTTCTATTTTCAGTTAGACTAATACATGTAATTGTCTTTTTTTTTTTGCAATAATAATAAATAAACAATATTTTTAATCAGGTAATTACATTTTAAAGTCATGCACATAAACTCCTAGCATGTATATCTAAATTAGTAGATCACAATTATTTGGCATTAGCTTTCTTAAGTATAAAAATTGTTTTTCATAATCATTTCCTTCATATTTATTAGGATCACATTATCACATAATCATTTCCTTCATATTTATTAGGATCACATAGCATTATGATGGCTTTGATTGGTTATCTGGATAAGGAGATTATCCATTATTTTGTTATATAGTGGCATGGATGCAATATGTTGTTTTTGCCTAAATTCTTATGGAAACATGCCCCTTTATATATGTATAGATGATTGATTTGAATGTTAAAAATAGTCAAACTACTCACAGAGATTACATCTACTCAGCAAGGTCATTTGACTTTTGCTCTTTAAAATAACATGCATGCTATGTTTAGTGAGTAGGTGGTTAAATATACTAACTTATTCAGCATGGTTTTCATTTTTTGTAAACTAATGAAAATATTTACCCCAAGTATAACTATTTCTTAAAACTGAGACATCTTATGTTATGGCTATAGGCATAAGTGTAAACTGTTAAGAGTTATCTGTTGCCTTAAGAAGATGACTTTTACTTTTGTTCTGACAAGTTTATACATAAGTATACATGCATGAACACATATGTTTGTACATATATGTATATGTGCACATGCATATAAATATATAAATAAGCACCATTATTCAAATTATAGTTCCCAACTTAGACACTATCAGCATCACCTAGAAACTTATTAGACATGCAAATTCTTGGCCCCTGCTCTAGACTTAGTCAGAAGCTCTGCTTGTAAAGCTCAGCAACCTACATATTAAAAGTTTTCCAGATAATTCTGATAGATATTAAAGTTTGAGAAGAACCACTGTGTTACATCAGTAAGGGAAATTTCTAATCACATTACTTTATGTAGAAATGCCCACAAAAAGATGAGTAGTGCTCTAAATTCATAAATCGTCAAATCTAATGGAGTGTAGAACCAGATATGTTATGTCACAGCAGGATCAGCCATAAATAATACTGAAATTATAACTATCCACTAAAAATTTAATGCCATTAGACGCAATTGAAGCAGGACTCTTCTTTACCAGGTGTTACGTATTTGACAGACACTGAAAACACAACATGATATATTCATATTTCCCCAAGTTTCTGTATTATTTCACCTTTGTTGCTGTAAGTGGTGACTTGGAGAACCTTCTAATGAAGTTTGAAGTTAATTTTCTATGAAAGAATATGATATAACGGGAGTCAGGAGGTAGTGCAACTGGTTAAGCGCACATGGCGCAAAGCGCAGGGACTGGCATCAGGATCCCTGTTCAAGCCCCCGGCTCCGCTTCACAGGTGGTGAAGCAGGTCTGCAGGTGTTTATCTTTCTCTCCCCTTCTCTGTCTTCCCCTCCTCTCTCCATGTCTCTCTGTCCTTTCTAATAACGACGACATCAATAATAATAACTACAACAACAATAAAAAACAACAAGAGCAACAAAAGGGAAAACAAATATAAAAAAGGGGAAAAAAAGAAAATGATATAGCATTCAATTAGTCAGATATTTACCTCATAAATATATATGTGTATGTCATTGTTCTAATCTGTACTGTGACTAATATTGGGACTAGCTGGTTACCCTTACAATCAGCTATGTTTTCAAGCTAATGCCTGCTGTGTGAAAAATGTCAGAAATGTCTCATCCAGTCATTTGGTATGAGTTGATAGATCATTAAGCTTTTTATTTTGTTTTTATAATAAAACCTCCATTTTTTATTAGCCTACCATTTGTTTCTTTGACAGTCATTCCTTTCTCTATATCACAGATGTTATTTACATTTACATTTACAGACCAAGTATTGGTATTTTGGCACCAAAAAAAAGTAATTTCATTAATTACATGGTGACATTTCCATTGTACTCTAAGCCAATCAGTCCCCTTTGAATATACTTTTCATTATAGCAATCAGTAGGTATGACTCATAAATATGAAATTAAACAGGGGTATATTAGACTTTTTACGTTTTATTTTTCACAGGCAGGTCCATAGATTCAGCTAATGCTTTCTTGGGTAGATACCTTTAATCTGCAGGGGGTTATTTAGGAATTTTATTACTTTTACAGTGAAAATCAAGATGAATTAATGTTCTATTTTTTCTACTCTGAATTTAAACAGACTGGAACCAATTTCTTATGTAGAGTCATCATTCTTCAGAGTCCATATAGTTATGTTTGTAATGATGGTTTCCCTGAGAAGCTATTAAATAACATGTATAGAAATGTGAAGGCCTAGGGAGCTGGGCAGTAGTGCAGTGGGTTAAGTGCACATGACGTGAAGCACAAAAAAATGTGAAGGCCTGTAAGTAAGTAGGCTTTCTTTCCATCCAGAGTATTCATACTCACCTGTATTTTATAGTAGAGTTATCCTTTCTGCACAGGAACCAAGGTACTCAGGTAACCTAATCTTTACATCCTAAAGATTATCATTCTTCTATATCCATGAGTCCCAAATGCCATCAAAATTTATGTGATTGACAACTGTGCCCAATACTTCAACATTAATGAGAATAAGACCTTTTTTTTTTTTTTTTGCAAGGTTTTAACATAAGAATGATTTATTTGAGGGAGGAGGAATAGAACTCTCAAATATCAAGATAAGTGATGGATTGGTATTTCCCCTAGTGGCCACAAGACATTAAAGAGTCATTCAAATAAATCACTGCCCCTCTTATTTGCAGAGAAGACAAGTGAACAGCACCCTCTGGCAGGCACTTGTCTTAAATAAGAGCCAGGCAGACTTTCATTGGCAGCCACAGAGAATGTCCAAGTGTCAATAACAGTTTTTTTTCTAAAGGAAAGAGGTTTCAAGGACATCTGATCTGCAATTCCTTGCATCTGATTATTGCTTGCTAATAATATCTGGAAGTTGAGTCCTAAATATATATAAATTAGAATGTCTTTACAATAACAAATCTGTAATATATAGGTTTGTCCTAGCCAATTTATTGATAATAAATCTTAGAAAATTTATTCTGATAAAATAAGAAAGTAGGACTCAAAATCCAGCATATAATTCCCTCTCACAACGCTAGCCTGACAATTACCAGTAGGGAAAAAATATTTTACATCAAAAATATTATCTGTAGATTAATATTGTGTGTTTGATGTATCTTCAATTCAACTATTACTCATAAATTGAACATGAATTTCTGTAGTAATACAAGGCTTATCAGTTACTGGATTCTCTAGGCAGAATTTAGTTTTCAGAGCCAAGGAGATATCTTGGGAGACAGTCAGCAATAGTACATAAGACTTAAATGTTGAAAAAGAAAAAAGAAAGAAAGAAAGAAAAAAGACTTACATGCTTAAGGACTGAGAGGTCTCAGGTTCAATCCCTGACACTGACATGTTAGAATTGAGCACTGTACTGGTAAGCCTCCCCACACCACCACCACCACCCATGAAAATAAGTCAACAACATTTTAAAAATGAAACTTACCTTTTAATGTTACTACTATAAGTTGGCATAGGTTTTGATGTTATTATTAATAGCGTGGTAATTTCTAAACTGATACCTTACAGGATATGATTCTGTAAATTGTAGTCTTAAAATAAAATAATAAAATAAAATTGAAAATAGTTTTCTCATTCAAGAAGAAAAAGAGTCTACTTCTTACTGAGATAATAACCTCAGATACAAATAAATAAATAAATAACCTCAGATACTATACAGTCTTCCACATAGTTCATTTTTGTTTGAGCATGAGGTAAACTTTTTCAAGCAGGAGTTTTATTTATAGCAAGTGATTATCAAAAGGAGAAAATCATTTTAAATACTCCAGACTTACGTTTGGAATATCACTTCTGAAACTTAGAATGATGTTTGGGGCACTTAAATGGAAGAAGACAGGAAGGTAATATGTGAAAATACTGTATATCCCATTCCTAAGTAATTGTACTTTTTGAAGAATTTTTTGAGAAGGCCAAGTGTGTATAAGATGCCACCCACCAGTGGTTGGGCGTGCAGCGGGTTAAGTGCACGTGGCACAAAGCACAAGAACCTGCGGAAAGATTCCAGTTTGAGCCCTTGGCTCCCCACCTACAGGGGGGCTGCCTCACTGGCAGTGAAGCAGGTCTGCAGGTGTCTGTCTTTGTCTCCCCCTCTCTCTGGATTTCTCTCTGTCCTATCCAACAACAGCAATGACAATAACAATAACAGCAACAAGGGTAACAACAAGGGCAATAAAATGGGAAAAATGGCCTCCAGGAGTAGTGGATTCGTAGTGCAGGCACTGAGTCCCAGCAATAACCCTGGAGGCAAAAAAAAAAAGAAGCCATCTACCAATATATACTACCTTATACTGCTTTCAGCTCAACTGTTAGACTAATGTATTATTTTCTTTTCTGTGTTGAGTGAAACAGAAATCTCTTCATGCTAATATCCACCCACTGTATATGTAGTATAGTAGCACAAAGGAAAATATTACTTCTTAATGTCTGTTTTTTAATCTATGAAGCCCAAATCAAAGATGTGACTACTAACAATCATTTATATCAGAAGTATGGTGCAGTGGCATGTACTTCTATTTTAGGAACAGTCTACTGATATCTGAATGCTTAACACTAAATTTAATAAAGAACAGTTTTTAAAAAGGTTAGCATTTTAAAAGATTTTAGAAGTACCTCTACAGAATGGAATATCTTCGTTGGTTTCCCCATGGAAATAGTACTAGATTTTCCTTACAATCTTAAAAATCATTCACAAAATAATAGTCTCATTTACTCATTAAAAAAAAAAAAAAGAAAGAAAGAAAGAATCCCACTAAAGGGTTGGGAAGCTTTTGCTTATAAGTAGGTATCTTATGTTACAGAGCCCACAGTTGTCAGATTCTTGTTAAGATTCTCAACAGAACAGCACCAAAGCAAAAAGACTCAGGATGGAGAGGGAAGATGGGGGCAAGAAGGGCATTGGCGCCCTGGTACATAATGGTGGAACAGGACCTGTGTTGGGGGGGGTGAGAGTGCTCTGCAAAGAAATTTTAGGGAAGATGACAAGTTGGACCCATGAGTCAATAACTAGGCTATAAGACGTTAATCCACACCCCAATAAAATGACACAAATTTTAAAAGACAAATTTTTAAAGAAAAACATCTCTGTAGAAATACTAATAGTTGGGGAGTCAGGCTGTAGCACAGCGGGTTAAGCGCAGGTGGCGCAAAGCACAAGGACTGGCATAAGGATCCCGGTTCGAACCCCGGCTCCCCACCTGCAGGGGAGTCGCTTCACAGGCGGTGAAGCAGGTCTGCAGGTGTCTATCTTTCTCTCCCCCTCTCTGTCTTCCCCTCCTCTCTCCGTTTCTCTCTGTCCTATCCAACAACGACGACAACAACAATAATAACTACAACAATAAAACAACAAGGGCAACAAAAGGGAATAAATAAATAAAATAAAATATTAAAAAAAAGAAACTATTTAAAAAAAAGAAATACTAATAGTTGTTCTAATTTTATATATGATACACAAAATTATAATTTACTGTTTGACCAAAATGATAAATACATACACATTTTAGGCCCATCTATGGGAACTTTATGCCAGAAATTTCCATTTCATATCCCCAGAGGATGTCAAGAAGAAAAGGGCTAAATTTATACAAATATTTAAGCATATACAGAATTTTACCCTGTCAAACATTTAAATAAATTTTATAATAACATAAATGATGAAAACATATACTTGCTTTATTGATAATGTTAATCCTCTACATACATCTCCTCACTCAGAATGTAAAAAACTAATATAAAATATTTAGGGTCCAGGTGGTGGCACACTTGGTTGAGGGCATATGTTACAATGCACAGGGACCCAGGGTTGAGTTCCCAGTCCCCACCTGCAAAGGGAAAGCTTCACAAGTAGTGAAGCAGGGCTGCAGGTGTCTCTTTGTCTCTCTCCCTCTGTATCACTCCCTTCCCTCTTGATTTCTGGCTGTCTCAAATAAAAAAGTATTATTATTATAAAATATATATATATTTCATAAATTGTAATGTAGTTTTAGTATTAAGCTAAGACTTCTTGATTGAAAAGCTAAGCATTTCTTTGTATTAAAATTAAGTATAACTACATACATTTTCTTTGCTACCAGTTATTCAAATAGTAAAATGTACTAGATTATGTTTGGAGTACACTGCTTTGTCACCTGATACATCAATTTTTTGTGCCAGGGGTTAAACTCAAGACTTCACACATGCAAATCCTGAGCAACTGCTAAGCTTCATATTCTCAACCACCCTAATTACAATATTTTGATATATTAAGTGACTGTGGTCTTTTATTAATTTAAATTTTTTTTTAATTATCTATTTGTTGGATAGAGACAGTCAGAAATTGAGAGGGAAGGGTGAGGGAGAAAGGCAGAGAGACATCTGCAGTACTTCTTCACCACTGACAAAGTTTTCCCCCTGCAGGTGGGAACCGGGGGCTCTAACCTGGGCCCTTGTGCATTGTAACATATGTGCCACCAGGCCCCTCTCAGTGATTGTGTTCTGAATAGCATGATACAGAGTCTTTCACTTTTTCCACTAAGAAATATACCAACAAAGGTCTTACAAGGCAGCTACAATTGGAATCCACTAAGTTGTCAAAATCCTTTTTGAGATATCTATTGAGTACATATACATACAGACACAAGTGCGTATGTTCATATATATCATCTAAGTCATCTAAGCAGATTCTTTCTTTCTCCAGAAAACCTACAGGGATTTCCGATTACAAGGTGTGTTAGAAGGCACACTTAACAGTAAGACCTATGATACTCTGCACAGACGTTTAACAGTAGAAGAAGCTACAGCCTCAGTTTCAGAAGGAGGAGGACTTCAGGGCATCACAATGAAAGACAGTGATGAAGAAGAAGAAGGCTAACAACACAGCTAGCTCTAAGGAAGGAGAACCTTACCATTGTTTATTTTGTACCATGTCCTCATAATTGCATTGATTGATTGGACCAAATAAAATGCTTGTATTTCACTCCACATTTTAAGAAGTATACTTGGAAGCAGAAATGAAAAGAAAAATGCCATGTAATTTTTTTTTGAAGATCAACTGCATTATGTAGTTTGACCTGAATGATCTTTGACTCTGTTTCTGGTTGGAACATGAACATTTTTTTAGGTGATGTGACTTATTTCCTTTAACTACATTAATGTCTTGTGTGTGAAGTGAGATGTGTGCTTCTCGTAACATTGTGAAAAATCACTTCTAATCACTGTGCCATCTCTTTTGTACCCCTGTTAAAGTAGTGTGTACCTAACAGTTTATCATTTATGTGCAGGGTTTGTTTTGTAGTTAGTTATTTTGCCATAGTTGTGACTGTGTAAACGCTTTAACATTGGAAATTAGTACCTAAATTGATCTGCAGGTGTATTCCTGGGATCTAAGGACTACCAAACCCAAATGTAGACTAGATTATCCAATGGACTTGTGTCTTATTTGTTCCATTCAGAACATTTCTTCTTCCAGGTGTAAAAAAAAAAAAGAAAAATGTGTTGTAGTAAATGTGAAACCATCAACATACCATAGTCTTCTACTTCTAATTGTAACAGCTTGCAGGCAATAAAAAAAATCCATTAGGCCATAACCACTTCTGTATTTGTTAGACTTGTATAGATGAAATGCAGTAAAAAAAAAAAAAAATTGCAGTTACTTCAGACATCCCTCTAATTTGGTTTTGTTTTTGTTTTATTTGTTTCTGTTAATAATCAGATGAGTGAAAGGTATGAACACTGCTTACACCTTGTATATACACACAATTGTCAGAAAAATTAGTTACGACAATAACATGCTTTCTGTTTGACAAAATAAATGTTGATGCATACTCATCTTCTGAACTGCTAGTGAACATTAATTGCAATTACTGCTCACTAATAATTTATCAGTCTAGTAGTGCTAGTAATGGTAACTAGCATTTGGACATGTTCTTTCTCCATCTGTATTTTCTTTCTATAATTTGAAAGATAATAGTATTAAACTTTGTAATTGTTCTGTGAAGTTTCTTTTTCCTAAAATATGCTGGCATATTGTATTACAACACAAATATTTGTTTTTGTTTGTTTGGTTGTTTATATTATTATTTTACTTTATTTTATTTTATCATCTTCATTGGGACTTCACCTTTTTGGTCTGATTTTTTTCAGACAGAAGAAAGACAGAAAGACATCACAGGACTCTGTTTCTTCCAGTGTAGTGGAGCCCAGGCTCAAACCTGGGTTGCATGCATGGCAAAACAAACTCCCAATATATTTTGCCAACCCATAGGTAATTTTTAAGTTGACTGATCTAATGAAATATAAGTGACAATACACTTGAATCTGTGTAAGCAAGTTATGAAACTCTGTGAGTGAAATAGCTTCTTGGACTTTCAAATTATATTCCTATAGAGTTATAAATGGTATTTAGGTACCCAGACTAGCACACAAATATTTAATTCACAATTAGCATATAGTATTTTTCTCATGCAATTTGGGGGCACTAGAAGTAGGAGACCCAGAAACACATGATAAACAAGAAAGGACATTTCTTCCCCTTTTATGAATTAAAGACTAACTCTACCAATGCCATATTGTTGAGTGGCCTTTTTATCTTGGGCTATCCTTTTCTGCACTTCCGTATTCAATGCCATCCTCCAAACCCTCAGGAATTCTGTTATGCCACCCATAACCCCTTAGAATGAGAAAAATACTTGAAATCATCAGTTTTGCTGAAGATGTGACCTATTGAATCTGCAGGGCTACTGCCTCTTTGCTGGTCAGCCTCTTTGTAACTTTTTTCCTTCTATTCCCAGAAGATTTCTGTCCATCTCTTCACTTAATTCTCTTATTTCTTTGTTGATTCTCTGCTTTGTTGATCTGCCTAAGTGTAAGAGTGGGGTGTTAAAGTCTCCCACTATTACTGTATTACTATTGATGTATTTTTGTAGTTCTTTCAGTAGGTGTTTGATGTATTTAGATGGTCTCTCATTGAGTGCATAGATGTTAATAATTGTTAAATTGTCTTGGTTGATTGATCCTCTAATCATTATGTAGTGGCCTTGCCTATCTTTTATTACTTTATTAAATTTAAAGTCTATTGTGTCAGAGATGAGAATGACCATTCCTGCCTTTTTTTGTGGTCCATTAACCTGTATGATAGTTTTCCATCCCTTCACTTTAAGTATGTGTTTGTCTTGTTGGGTCAGGTGGGATTCTTGCAAGCAGCATATGGTTGGGTTGTTTTCTGATCCATCCTCCCACTCTGTGCATTTTAATGGGTGAGTTTAAGCCACTGACATTTATTGATATTATGGTTTTAATATATTGTAGTGCCATTATTCAACGATTTTTTATTTGCTCTGAAATATGGCAAATATTATGGTGATCTTGTTTATAAGAGATCTTTTAGAACCTCTTTCAGGGCAGGCTTAATGATGGTTGCCTCCTTTAACTGTTGTCTATCTGAGAAGGTTTTGATCCCTCCATCTAGTTTGAATGAAAGTCTAGCAGGATATATTATCCTTGGTTGAAACCCTTTTTCATTCAGGGCTCAATAGATATCTTTTCATTCTCTTCTGGCTTTTAGAATTTGAATGGAGAGGTCTGCTGATAGTCTTATGGGTTTTCCCCTGTATGTGACTGCAACTACTTTAAATGATTTAATAATTGTTTATTGGTGTGTAACTGTAACACATCTGCCTACTAAGGGAAGCCAAATCTTAGTATCCTTTTTAAAAGATATTTTTAAAAGACATTCAATTGAAAATCTGGCAAATCTTGCAAAATTATGAAATGAAATAGATCTCCCTAAATTTAGGCTTGGGGGAAGGGAGAAAAAAACAACACTTTCTTCTTTGGACAATTTGGTGAAAGCTACAGGCAAAAATAACTAATACATCTAATGTCCAGCCACGATAGTCTTGCTGAATAACACATCTAAGAGAAAAGTTTCTCTACACAGTTGCTGGGGGGAAATATACAATACTACTAATAATAACAGCAATGCCCTTTTTCCCCAGAAAGGGAAAGAACTACACAGAGCTTAATGTAAACCTCTCAGCTCCAGCTGTGGGTCCTTCCTGCATTCACGGATTTTTCCACTTGATTTCCCTTTAGTTCTTGTTCATTGTCGCTCCCTCTGGAGAAAGGATTTCCTGCTACATGCGTGATAAACACCAGTGCAGTGAGTCTCAAGGCTCCCACCTGCCTCCAAGGGCCAAAACCCGGCTGCTTTCCCCATAGTGGCTGCAAGGGTCTGCGAGCTCTTGCAAAGGTGTGTGTTAGTGGGAAAGGAGTCACTTCAGCTCAGTCACCACAGCTTCAGAAGAACAGAAATTCCTTCCTGCTGCTGCTGTCTGCACCCCACCTTCTCACCAGGGTGGAAACTCCGCGGGAACCCTAGGCAGAGGTTCTAGCACTTAGGACATTCGTGGAGTCACTGCGCAGTGGACCCCAGAACGAGTCTTTCCAGCTCCACTAATTGGGGGAGATCAGATTCACGGTGTGATGATTTTTATTTCTTACTCCCCAAACAGAAAATGGAAATTTCCCAGTCTGGTCCCTAAAGGAAGGTGACAGATTAATGTACCTGGGAGTTGTCCACACGCGGCTGGCGCTGGGGCATCCAACTCTTGGTGGGGACAGTAGCCAAGTCTGCCCCTTGCTCTCTGGCTCGCTGGCTTGCTCATCAGCTCTCTTCACAGCAAACACAAGTGTCTGCAGACAGTCCTGCACCCACACCACTCTCGGTGGGTGACTTAGGTGTCTGGAAGTCTGAATGGGTGGGGTTCAGGAAGACAGTGCAGTGCCCTCTAGCCCCCATTCACCAACGCCATCACTACCCCAGTCCCACACTGGCATTCTGTGGGAAACATGATGATGGGAAGTGGGTCTCCTTTCTCCCTGCAAGACCGACAAACTTTCAGAAAGACCCTCATGGCTCAGCCCACCCCAATAGTTTGCTGCAGATGATGTTCAGCCCACAGCCTGGGTGAGCTGGCAGAGGAAGAAAGGAACCCCACCCTGGGGCTGAGAAGTCTCAAAACCACCTAGAGTTCAGTACCAAGCTTTCCTTAGCTTTGGCTGGAAGGTAGGGAGATAGATATGTCTCTTCTTTGTTGTGTTAAAGGGAGACCTTGAAAAGAACAGGGAAAGCTCTGAGCCTGGTTCCAGAAGTCACCAGTGACAGTGAACCATGGTCTTTATGGCCTGTATATAATGTTCTGTTTTTAAGAGACAAGTAAGCACTGAACAGTGAATGTGCACTACTTCAAAAAGTGATACAAGAAACTGACCGATTTCTCAAAGGAGATATCATGACTTAAAGAAATGGATGCTCTCGACTCAGCTTTGGAGGAGCTTCAAGAGGGGGGGGGTCTTGAAACCGATAAAGTTTGAATCTGAGTCTCAACAGCTTCACTTGGTCCCTGAATCTGTGTTTTGAAACCTTGACAAGTTACTTACCTCCCTGTCAAATGGACAGTTAGGTAGGAAGTTCATCATTAAAGATTTAGAGACACTTAATAAATTGGGGCCATTTTTTTGTTTGTTTGTTTCTTAATGAAATAATATATTTAGAAGAAATTATGGGAGGACTATCTCTACCCACATGTATCCACACTCTCACGGGTCACTAGACTCTAAATTAGTACTAGATCTTTCAGGATCACAGCTCAGGGCTACCCCGTTGCCCACCCCCATCTTGTCCAGGGACTGGCTGAGAATTGTCCTGTTCCAGAGTTATATATAAGGTCAGTCAAGTAGGAGTCTAGGATTCCAGGAGAAGAAAGGGAGGGGCTAGTCCACTTCACTACCCAAAACTACAGACATCAAGGTAGGAAGCAGCCAGGACTAAGGCCATTGTGCTAACAAGGACTCTGGGTTCCCAAAAGCCTTGGTATGTGCCCAGTAGGTTAGGTGTAAGAATTCAGAGACAGGGAGTTGGGCGGTAGCGCAGTGGGTTAAAGCAATGTGACGCAAAGCGTAAGGATCAGCATAAAGGTCCCGGTTCGAGACCCCGGCTCCCCACCTGCAGGGGAGTCGCTTCACAGGCAGTGAAGCATGTCTGCAGGTGTCTTTCTTTTTCTCCCCCTCTCTGTCTTCCTCTCCTCTCTCCATTTCTCTCTGTCCTATCCAACAACGATGACATCAATAACAACAACAATAACTACAACAACAATAAAAAGGGCAACAAAAGAGAAAATAAATAATTCTAAAAAATTCAGAGACAAAAGTTTAAAAAGAAACTGAGATTAGCATCTACAGGTAGACCAAATATGCATTCACTGAAGGCTTGGAAAATGCCAGAGGAAACCCAAGAGGGTTAGAGGAGGTTGCAAACCACTTGAAAATCCCAAGGTATCTAGACTCTGCAGATGAACAAGAGAAAAAAGCAAAAGCAAGCCAAATGCTTAGGACCAGAGTCAACACAGTTCTGTTCTGGAGCAACAAACTAAGCTGCCTTTTAGGAGACACAGCACAGAGCAGAGGTCAAGAAGGTGCAGCTGGTAGCAGCAGTGGAGTCAGTGGCCCTGCTAGAAGAGAAACTAATAATTAGAGAATGGGAACAACTAGGTTGAGATTAGAGCTACTCTTAGAACCTGAGTGGTATTTCTTGCTTTCTTGCCCTTCATATAAGGTAGTTGGGCCCACTGCTGAATCCTAGGCCTCATGTGTTCCCTAGGTCTCCACCACCCACTTCTCCACACCTTGATGTGTTTAATTTCCCTGTATTTTGCAACTAATACACAATACATTTGCAAAATTTAAAAGTGCTGTGTCCAATATTTCCTTTTCTGCTTAAAATAAATTCTGTGTTTTTTTTTTAAATTCATTTTTTAAACAATACCTTCCAATGTACAACAAACAACACCTCTCTGTAGTGCAAGTGACAATGAAAAAAAGAAACAAACCTCAAAATGTTGAGTTTTGTTTAGGGTATTCCTTAAAATGCCAAGGAAGTAAAATGATTCATAATGTTGGGAAATGTTGATAAAGAGGTAGAAAAGGCTTCCAGGAAGGAGGGTTACAAAGCAGAAGGTCATAACTAGATTTCAAAAAGTGGAAAGTGAAATATGGAAAGAACAGGAAGGTGCCCAGCCTACAGTAGGGCTTTTATGAGGTCCTCTCTCCAGGAAAGCAGGGTAGTAATTTTTCATCAAAGTTGCTGTATTGAAGAAGCTCATTCACTGTCAGTCATTCAAACTGTCCAGTTTTTGTTACATTGTTTGATTGCTAGGTGTGTTCTTTCATGTAATTAGGGGAGTCTATCAGAAAGTTGATTAATTGTAGAAATGTATAACTGGCTTCTTAAGAAATCTCCTTTAATCAAACTGAGATTTTTGAAAAGCTTTTGTGTAAAGGTAATTTGTCAGTCTACAGAAGAAAGTGTCCCCTGGGGAAATAAGGACAGAGTATGGAAGAACAGTCCACCAGGATAAGGAAAGTCCTGGAGACTGTGAAAAATCATTTAACAAAGGTCATTCTTTCTTCTTTTAACATTTTTATGCACCTAACCAGAAACAAAATTATTAAACTGAAGCTTTGTTTGTAATACAGTTACCAAAAGGAATGGTTTTTGTTTTTAGAAGTGTACATGGCTAAATCTTTTGTTTTTCATGTGTTAAGTGATTTTATTATTTATTAAATCACTTTAATCTTACTTCCCCAAGGAAATGAGTTTTGATGAAGTCCCATTTTACAGGAAAAACAATTCAAGGCAAAGTGTAATTGCCCACTGTCTTTCTAGCTGACAAGCAGTCTCTTAGCTGTATAGAATTCCCCATGCTGGCACACTCTGACTTGCAAGTTAAAACAAGGACAAGGAGATGAACATCTTTTATCCCTTCCTTAAAAACACCTGGTGGAGCTCCCCACCTGCAGGGGGGCCACTTCACAGGCAGTGAGGCAGGTCTGCAGGTGTCTATCTTTCTCTTCCCCTCTCTGTCTTCCCCTCCTCTCTCCATTTCTCTCTGTCCTATCCAACAACAGCAACAGCAATGGTAACAATAGTAATGACAACAATAAACAAGGGTAACAAAAGGGAAATAATAGTAATAGAGCAGGGGGAGGCAGCATAACGGTTATGTATAAAGAGGCTCCAGGTTCAGGCCCCCACACCACCATATGGTTAAAAAAAAAATTAATTAATTCAATTCAAAATAATAAAAAATAAGTTTAAATTTTAAAATAAAAAGTGGGTTGGCTATGGGACTACATCAAATAAAAAAAAAACACCTGGTGGTAGGAATGCTTATGAAAAACTGTCTTTGGGAGAAAGGTTGTTATTGCTTTCAGAAAAAATTGGAAGAATTCTGCTTTAGAAAGATAATTACACACAGGGAAATATTTACACTTTATGGGGACAGCAATTGGGCATCAGAATTCTCTGCATGGGGGAGGGGGCAAGGTGGATGTTTTCCCCTAAGGTCCTGCCCACACAATTACACTTAAAAGTTTCAGGCATTAATTTAAAATAACATTGCAAACCACTGATGGGCTGAACATTGAGATTAAAAAAGAATACTTTTTCAGAGTAAATGGAAAAAGGGATTATAGTAAAATTCAGAAGCAAAAGGAGCAGTAGAAAAAGACCTTTCTCCTTTCCAATTTATGGTGACCAGACATCAGATTTAAAAAAAAAAAAAAAGGATAGTGGTCTTCTTTGCTATGTGTACAGCCTTACTTAGTTCAGCCTCTATCACAAGGAAACTTCACAGGTGTATGTTTGCTTCCTTGCTTCCTCTCTCTGAAAAAGACAGCACATAGACTAGAACTATGAAGAGAAAGGGGAGGGGATAGGTAGATAGATAGATAGATAGATAGATAGATAGATAGATAGATAGATAGATAGATAGAGACATAGATAAAAAGTATGAAAGTGGTGGTGGATTGTACCAAAGTAAAAGACTTTGAGGTGGGAGTCGGGCTGTAGCGCAGCGGGTTAAGCGCAGGTGGCGCAAAGCACAAGGACTGCCATAAGGATCCCGGTTCGAACCCCGGCTCCCCACCTGCAGGGGAGTCCCTTCACAGGCGGTGAAGCACGTCTGCAGGTGTCTTTCTCTCATCCTCTCTGTCTTCCCCTCCTCTCTCCATTTCTCTCTGTCCTATCCAACAACGACAACAGCAATAATAACTACAACAATAAAACAACAAGGGCAACAAAAGGGAATAAATAAATAAAATAAATATTAAAAAAAAAGACTTTGAGGTGAGGGGTAGGGTTCGGGTCCTGGAATATGGTGTCAGAGGAGGACCTAGAGGGGGTCGAATAGTTATGTGGAAAACTGAGAAATGTTACACATGTATCAACTATTGTATTTTACTGTTGACTGTAAACCATTAATCCCCCAATAAAGAAAAAAAGCAAGAAAGTGGGTGTCCCATTGCTCACCAATGAGTGGAAGTGAGAAGCACTTGACAGGGCTACAGTGCCAAAGAAAGGGTGCCAGTCTCCTCTGAGGTCCCTTTTAAGCATAAAGTAGAGGGCACTGAGTCTCCCTTTACCCCTGCAAAGAAAACTGCAAGTCAGTCTCTCAAATCTGAATTTACTTGTAGTATCTGAGTTCAAATGCAGTCCAGAAGGGGAAAAAAAACTGATCTGATAGAGGAAGGGAAGTTAATCACGTGCATTTGGTAGTCACCATGTTTTACTTTGCCATCTTATATATTTGAGTTGGTTAGTTAGTGCCCAGTTGACTGCAGGGTCTTATTTTTCAGCAAATGGTGTGGCCTTCACTTTATTTGGGGGAAATAATAATTTGCAATGTCCAGTTACTATTAAAAGGGCAATGACAATGCTTTTCAAACAAAATGCCATTGCCAGTCTAATAAAAGAAGGGCCGGTTCTTTGAAAAAGAGACCTCAATTATTATCTCACTTTCTGCCTTTTGAACACAGTATAGGTGCTTACTGTTTGACACTCACCTGCCATTATCAAGAAATCTAAATCAGCATCATTAAAGCCAATTTCCTATTCTCTTCCTCTTCTCCCCTTATTTCTTCCTTCCACAGTAGAGTGAAAGTTTAGTTCTCTGCCATGAGGAAAATTAGAAAATTTTCCTGCTCTGGAAAGCAGCTAATTTGCCAACACTGGGAACATATCCAGGCCCATGGTGCGAAAATGAAATATGTGCTGTTGAATTATTAGCTTTGTCCTTTAGGTTTACATCTACGCCCTTGTATTATGTAAATTTCCGAGAAGCTGTGAATCACAGGGTTAGGCAGAAGATGACTCTCCCTCTCCCTCTCTTCCTCTCTCTTTCGAACTCCACTGGCAGGAACCAACCCATTTAGTCTTGGAATGATTTTCAGTAGGGTTTCTTCTTCCGGCTTTGTACTCAGACTTTGATGACCTCCCTACTCCGCAGGGCCACCACCCCTGCCCAGAGAGCCACTCAGAGCCGATTCGTGACGTCAGCAGCTCTGTCCCTCTGGGTCACCGCTGCTGGCGGGGTGCTGTTCCCTGATTGCCATCGCCCACTAGGGTGTGAAATCTTAGCGGTGTTTCCAGTCTTCTCTTCCACTTGGGAGACTGATCTGGACCAAGTGACAGAGGTGGACTGTTAGTGAAATTCATAGAATGTCACTAATTTGGGAGGGGGGGGAGTAAGAGAGAGGGAAGGTAATGAGAGAGACACACAGAGAGAATTTCCACATGCATGCAAAGAAAGCCATGGTTTCACTTATCGTAAAACTTCCTGGGACTCCTTAAAAAGAGGATTAAATCCTTTCTCTGGGTTTCCCTCAACCAGATTGCCTAACAGAACTCCTGAAAACGGTACTGAGCCTACTGGATCTGATCTGGAGAAGCCTAGCTGAAGGTGGGTGAGGAACTAGTTAAAGACAGTGTTCCCCACCAAGGAAAGGGTGAGGGCCTGGAGCTGAGCGACCCCCACCCCCAAGACTGTGGATGTCAACTGGAAGGTGGCCTCGGGGACTATGTTCTGTGGACAGTTATCCTCATTTTTTTTTTTCCTAGAAAACAAAAAGGGACTGACCTGGAGAGTTCCTGAGGTGGAATGAATGGATAAATTGGGGGTGAGGCCAGAGAAAGGTGGAAGGGAACCCTCTTCTACCTTCCAACCAGCAGAATTTACTTGGAAAATTCACTTTACCCTACCCACCCTGGCAAATGCCAGGAGATATCAATTAATTCTAAGCACGGACCAAAGGGAAGGATTGGGGGCAGAGGTAGGAGGGGTCGTCACAAAAATATATTTCACGCGGGAGTAGATAGTATAATGGTTATGCCAAGAGACTCTCATGCCTGAGACTCCCAGAAATATATTTCACGACAATGACATGAAAGAGTCTTTTTTTTTCCCTTGGGGGTGGGGGTCTCTTTCGAGATGCCCGTCCTCCTTTAAAATTGGCTTAAGAAAGTGTTCTTCGCGTTTAAAATTGGCTTAAGCAGATGTTTTCTGGGAACCTCAAGATGACAGACACAACTTGAAAAGAAGAAAAAAAAGGAAGAGAAAGAAAAAAGAAATGCACTAGTCCTTTCTTGGGCGTGCCACAGCGGCAAGCCAGTTTTTTCTGACCTGACATTTAGATTAAATGACCCTTCAGTTACACCCCGAGTCGTCAAAGCAAGCCTATTAGAGAATGTTCTGTTCAAAAACTTTTCAAACAAGAGTTCTCCGCCATCTGTTACTTGGTCTTTAAATCCGATCCAGCTAGCTCCAGATTCTCTTAAGAGCCTAACCCCCTTTCCACTCTCCTCCTCTTGCTCTCAGCCTGGGGGGGGGTGGGGGTGGGGGGGATGGGGAGCAGGATGCCCCCCCCCCCCAGGAACTGAGGAGGGATTGTTCCCGGGGGAGTGGGAGGAGCCCCAAGGGGACCCTCCCGGACTATGGTTGTCCCTAAACCGGAGGTCAGAGAGGCCTGGCAAACCCCGCACCGGGCTCTGCAGCCCCTACAGACCCGCAACGCGCAGCTGACTGCGGGGAGGTCTGGACCGCCCGGGGGCTGCGGGGTGGCGCCCCGGCTCCCACCCCTTGTAGGTGGCTTGAGCCACCGCCCCTGGCCCTGCCACCGCCGTCTCCACCCAGCCAGGTCGCCCTGGGCCTCGCCGATGTCATTTAAACCTGTTGGGGACACGCGAGCAAGAGCCAATAAGTGCAGAGCCGGCTCGGAAATTTTGCAGCTTTTCTGTTTCACTCCGGGCTTACAGTACATGGCTCAGCTTAGAGCCAAGTCTTGAGTGGGACTGGTGACTGGGCTGCTAAAACCCGCAGCGGGAACGGGGCTTCTTCCCCTTGGCAGCCAAGGCTGGGGGCACCGAGGCCGCCCGGGCTATGGAGACGAAGGTGGCCCAGGGTGGCGGGGCGCCTCTTGGCGCTCCCAGGTGGGAGCGACCCTCATATAGGGTCCCGGAGGTAACTGCTTTTAAACACGCGTCTTCGAGATTTTCGGCTTGGGAGGGCGGGGAGTTCGATTGACTTCTATTTCTCTACGTTCTCTTATTTGATTTCCTATTATCAGCTCTTATTGCATGGAGGCTAGGGAAGAAAGTTTGAAAGTAACATCAAAGCCGCTTTAGACCTCGTGAGTAGGATTTTGGCAAGAGTCGCGCTGTGCGTTAGATCAGGTTTTTTTTTCCCCCCTTCATCCACAATATTACTTACAATTTTCGGGGGAGGGGGTGATAAACAGTCTAAACAAAGGATTGCGTTAACTATCCTATCTCTGTGGGGCAAGAGAGTGTAATTTAGGGTGTTCCCTTCCCAGGATCCAAAAATACCGTTGTTCTAACTGCAAACAATAACTTTGTCAGCTCTTGTTGCTGAACTTTCTAAGTTGCTCTTCAAATAAGTTGGAGAAATTGAGTCGCTGCTTATAAACTTCTTTTTCCATCAAGTCCAGCCCCAAGTGGTTGCCTGGCAGTCGGAAAGGAGCACACCTCACAGACCTGTGGGAATGAGTGAGAAAAATCTCAGCTTAGAGGAGGGACAGAAACAAATCCAGAACTGTTGGTTTGATGTCTGTGGTCCCTGCTGGCTCAAGTAAGCATCCTCAAATGTGGAGTCTTTATGCTATCAACTGAACATCTAAATAATGCCAATCTTAGAAGACTGCTTTCACTAGATTTAAATGAAATCCTAGTAGAAAAGAAATGGTAACAATTGAGGTTTATAGAACACATCCTCCCACCAACTCTACTCTAAAAGAAAGTTCTGTAAATTTACTGACCTCCTTTCCTATGATAGAACCCTTCACATTCTATAGAAAATTACTAAGAATTCTTTATTGGCCTTGCAATTGGTAATATGCTGCAAAGTTATCTCCCACTGTGTATTATTAACTAACCTGAAAAATCCAACAAGGCTTTTCCCGTCCTTTCTTGTTTGTGGAGTGCCATCATACTGCCTCTCTCATACAGCACAAGAAACAAAGAGATACAGATTAGGCAAAACCCAAAAGGCATTTAGCAATGTTTTTCTCCCCTAGAAGGAAGGTTTACGACCTCTGGTAATATTTATTACACAGGACAAAGTGTGGATGAATCTGAATCATGAGGTTGGGAAGGCTGTCAGAATAATCATAGATTTTTTTTCCTTCCATTATCTCATAGAAGTTAATAAGAAGCACAGAGCAGCAAACTTTTATGCTGATGACTACTTCAGGGTATTAGAGGTTGGAAAGTCTGAATTCCTAAACAGTCATGGCCAGAGATTAATTATTGCATGCAGCAGAAGACTGAATAAATGACATTTCCTGATTTATTGTTAATTTTAACTCTATTTTGTAGGATGAAGAAGAGACAAAAAAGACAGAATATTTGATAAGTGAATTTAGTATATTGCCCTCTCCTTTAGATTGTGTTACTCTTGACTAGAAACTGCATCTACTTATGACAAGGAATTAAATAAAAAGCCTGTGAAAATCTTGGGCGACATTAGGAAACATTGCAATCAAAATTAAACCTACCATAAGAAAAGAGAGAACTTTAAGTTATTTGAGACAAGAGAACTTTTTTTTTTCTGATATTCTCAGAAGCTCTTAACTCAGTTTGTTGTCTGCTCTCTTCATAGTAAAAACTGTTGAGAACAAGCCAGACACTTAAGACTCAACTTGCTTTTCACAAGACTTTAAAGTGTTTAGTTGGGCTAATAAGGCTGCCTTTCTGTGAATGGAGAAAGAAGGGACAGTTAATAATCAGATCTGACCCAAAAAGGAGTGGTGGTGGTGGCTAATGGGCTCTCCAAGAAAATCCTGCTCCAAAAAACTATAACTGAGTGTCCTTTCGACAAAACGAGTAGGACTCCCTCAAATTGTATGAATAAAAAGCATTAAGGGTAGAACAGTTCTCTAATTTGCACAATATGCGGTTTTATTGTCTTTTTTTTTCAGATATGTTAGAAAAAATTCTAAAAGAACTAGATAAATCTGACAATGTGATGTAAATGCTTCCTAAATAAACTGCATTTCATTCAAGGCAATTCTTACTGGAGGCATTTTGAACAAAGTAATATTTTTAGAGTGAAGTTTTCATTATAAAGTATTAACAAATAGTGAGTCATCCAGATCTGGGTTTATAAAAGCAGCTCTTTAGTCTTTAGAATTAGGAAACACAGCTCTATCTTTTAAAGGAAGAACGGAATGGCTACTTATGCATAGTTGTGTTACTCAAAGGACCCTATGCTTTCAAACACTTGTCAAAAATGCAAATCCAGAAAAGATCCGTGAAAAGCAAATTGCTAAAATATTAACTGTACAAAGCACATATACCCCTTAGCCAATAATTTTCCTTTTTAGTTCAGTGTCCACTGAAGAAGAAAGTTTCCGAGGTCAAATAAAGGGTTTTTGGCCTTTTAGAAGGAGAGAGTGAGGCGGGGGGGGGGGGGGGGGGGGGGAGAGGGAGGGACCCGCTCTGAACTCAAAACAAACTGGTGGCATTCGGTCTGGAGGACAGGTAGAATTCCGGAAGCCGGTGAGTCCTACAGGTCAGCTGGGCGCTCCAAAGCGTTCAAGGGCCCAGTTCCTTCTAACATGTTTGCCCCCCCAACCCCTTTAAACCAAACATTATGTTAGAGGAGTGGTGTATCAGGAGGGGACTTTTTCAATGTTTGGTAGCGGCAGGTAGGAAAGGAAATCTGATCCGCCCCAAAAGGCAGCAATTAAAGTCTTAACGGCGACCCATCTGTCTTGGGACAACGCCCCCCCCCCCCCCCACGCCGCCGCCCCTTCAACCCTCCTAGCAAAGCTGTTTCTGTGCCCTTTGTCTGAGCAGGGTAGAAGTGACAGGTTCTACAGCCATTACAGTCAAAGGGAAGACTTTTCAGCCTGAGCGCACCAAGAGTGGCTGCGCCAAGGGAACAAGGATCTCTCCGAAGCGCTGCTGGGATGTGTGCTTCTACCGAGTCTCTTCCCTCATCTAACTAACTCTTTTTCCTGGTGGGGCCGTCTTTTCCGCATCTGTCCTTCTAGGCCTGAACCTAGAAAAAAAGGCACTTCCAGGCCTAGTTGATAAGACCTGCTGCATTCAGACCTTTTCCCAACTAGATCCTTTAGCTGCGTGCTTCCAACTTTCTGTTGGACTCACTCCTCCTCCCCCATTTCCTTGGGCATTGGGCTTCCCCACCACCCAGCCAATTGGGCATCAGGCGCTTTCCCAGACCAAGGTTTCTTTTTCTTCCGTTTCAATGGGCGGGGTCGGGCCAAGCGCCCACCCAAAGCCATAGGTGTAGAGCGATGGGGTCGGGGAGCGGGAATATTGCGAGGTCAGTTTCCTCCACTTGGGGTCCAACGCTGCAACTGGTCCTAAGCTCAGACATCCTGGGATGTCCAGTCTGCTTGCACCCAGCTTCCACCTGCCAACCAACCCTTTTCCAGAGGTCTTCAAAGAAGAGAAGCTCATAATCAGGCTTAACCCAATGCTTGCCACCCGCCATCTCCCATCCAAACCGCACTCACTCAGGGGAACTCACCAAGTAGACAGCACCCGGGGCAGCTGCTTGTGGAAGCCCCACGGCAGGGAGAGGGTACCTGTGCGCTCTTGCTGCGCCTTTCAGCGTGGGCTGGCGGCTGCGGTTGCAGCGTCCTCTCGGTGCGGCTAGAGCTCTCTGGGCCCTGGCACACCCGATTCGGGGGATCAGCTCCGCACCGCCACTTGCAACCTGCAGCAACCCGGGGCTAGGGTGCTGCTGCTCCCAGCTCGCTCCCCGCCGCGCCCGCCTGGTAGGCGCGAATGCGCGCAGCCCGATTCGCCGTTATCGGAGTCTTCCCAGGCTATCCCGTAGGCTCGTGGGGCGGGGGGGGGGGGGCACACCTGGCTGAGGCGCTTTACAGGGGCGCAAGGTCTCCGCTAGTTCTCCGGGAGGCGGGAGCGGGGAGCTAGGACAGGAGCTCTGGCGGGTCGCTGCGCCCGCAGCCCTGCGGTGCACATGCACCAAGGCAGCCGCCGGAACCACCCCGAGGACCCGAGCGGACTCCCGCAGTCGCGACGCTGTGGGTGGTGACCCATAAGTTCTGTTTCATTTCTTTGCTCAACGTTCAATATTTAAAAATACTCCGGAAGAGTTTCTAGCTGAGCGCAGGTACTTAAAAACACCCCAGTTTTTTGACTTTCAGTGGAAACGCACAAAAGCCCGCGCGTGTAGGTTGATGTGTATTGGGGTTGGGGCCCAGTCGTAGTTGAGGTTTCCTTGGTCGTGACACCGCTCTTCCCTGACCTCGTTTCCTCAACTTTGAGTGTGCGCTTCCTACGCGTGTGCCATGCCAGCGTATTTACAAAACCACAAACACACAACAAGCCTCCCAAGGCCTTTAATTCTCTTAGGTGTTTGAGGAGGCCAGTTACCTGCTGGCGTCGTCCAATTGGTCCACGATTCGGTTCGAGCCTCGGAGTCTCGGGGATGCCGAGGGCACAGCCCCGGACTCTTGGGGGCTGGGGGGGGATATGAGTGTGGAGGTGGCGGCGCGGTTCTGACCCCGGCCCAGCCCTGCAGAAACTTGCAGGGGAAACTGGAGTTTCGTTGCCTACCAGAAGCTTTCCGGAGCCTGGAGTTTGATAAATACAGCCTGGCATTTGCCCCTGAATCAGACTCCCTTTCCTTATTTAGACCTTGCACAATGATTTTAGATGATGTCACTTAGAGCTAAACGAGAAAATTGATCTCAGATTTGTTTGGCTTCTAAAGCTTGGTTAAGCAGATTGAGAATTAAAAAGACAGAGGAAAAAGCAAAGGCGCGAGGGTGGGGTGGGGGGTGGGAGGGTGGGGGTAGGGACTAGAGCCCAAGAGTGTTTGCGCAGACCAGAGGGCGCGCTGCGAGGAGGAGAGCGCCTCCGCCTCTTCTGGGCGGGGGGAACCTCACTCACCAATGAAAAGTAGTCACTGACTGCGGAGGGGAAAAAAAAGTTTTCCTGTTGACTGTTGGTAGCGAATTGAGCAATTATCTAGTTTACCTTCTCCTCTTGGAAGTTAACGATTGGCGAGATCTTGGCTGCGTTATTGACACAACACTTTCTATTGATAGAAATAAGTAGTGATTGTCCCCGAGTCATTGGTGCGCCAAGAACTCTGCGATGGGCTGGCAGGAGTCCATTGGGCTGGGCAGGCAGGTTCGGCTGGTGATGCTGGGGAGGAGGAGGAGGAGGTTGCTGATGGTGATGGTGCCCGTCCCCCTCTCCGCAGGTCTGTGACAAGCTGGGAACAAGGCAACGACGACGGCGCAACCCGACCCGGGCTGGCGGACACTGGAGATTCAGACATGGACAGTAGCTGCCACAACGCGACTGCCAAAATGTTAGCGACTGCTCCGGTCCGGGGCAACGTGATGAGCACCTCCAAACCCTTGGCTTTCTCCATCGAACGGATCATGGCGCGCACCCCTGAACCCAAGACTCTGCCGGTCCCCCACTTCCTGCAGGGAACCTTGCCCAAGGGGGATCCCAAGCACTCTCTGCATCTTAACTCGTCGATCCCCTGCATGATCCCCTTCGTGCCCGTGGCGTACGACACGAGTCCCAAGGCTGGGATGACGGGCTCTGAGCCACGGAAGGCGAATCTGGAGGCCCCTGTGCCTGCAGCCGCGTCCGCAGCTCCCGCGTTCAGCTGCAGCGACCTGCTCAACTGCGCGCTGAGTCTCAAGAGCGACCTGGCCCGCGACGCGCTGCCGCTGCAGCAGTACAAGCTGGTGAGGCCGCGTGTGGTCAACCATTCCTCGTTCCACGCCATGGGAGCCCTGTGCTACCTGAATCGAGGTGACGGTCCATGCCACCCCGCGGCCGGCGTTAACATCCACCCAGTGGCCTCCTACTTCCTCAGCTCTCCATTGCATCCGCAGCCAAAAACGTATTTAGCCGAAAGGAATAAACTGGTGGTCCCGGCGGTGGAGAAGTACCCCTCGGGGGTAGCTTTCAAAGACTTGTCCCAGGCTCAACTGCAACATTACATGAAAGAAAGCGCCCAGCTTCTGTCGGAAAAAATTGCTTTCAAAACCTCTGACTTCAGCCGAGGCTCCCCAAATACCAAGCCCAAAGTTTTCACTTGCGAAGTGTGTGGAAAGGCAAGTACTAAGAAAAAGACAGAGGTCTCACTTCCTTCCTCCTTTCCTTTCTTCTTTTAAACGTTGTTTCAAAATTACTTGTATACTTTTCTCACACTATAGGTAATCGCCTCTTTGATTTCAGAGTGCTTACTGAGCTAATCTCTTATTTTTAAACTTATGCTTAACTTTAAGGTTTTTAATGCGCACTATAACTTAACTCGTCACATGCCGGTGCACACAGGAGCAAGACCCTTCGTTTGCAAAGTGTGTGGAAAGGGCTTCAGGCAAGCCAGCACCCTGTGCAGACATAAGATCATTCACACTCAGGTGAGTTCCTCAATCGAAATTTCACCTGGGTTAACTTACAAGAGTTTGTAGGTCATTGCCAATAAACCCTTAATCTTTAACATAAATTGTATTCTAATTAGATAGGGAAATGTCACTTAAAAAAAACTTTGTTCTGCTTAAGAGCATGAAAGAAAGATTTTTAAATTTTTTTTTTATTTTGCAGGACACCACTTCAGAGCAATATCTTAATTTCCTTGCTTTTCTTCCCTTCCACTTAGGAGAAACCTCACAAATGTAACCAGTGTGGTAAAGCATTCAATAGGAGTTCCACTTTAAACACACATACTCGGATACATGCAGGCTACAAACCTTTTGTGTGTGAATTCTGTGGCAAAGGATTTCACCAAAAAGGTACTGAATCCTGGAAATGTTGCCTTTTCTGGTAGTCTTAGGAAAGATCTTGCTAGTTATTGAGAGAAAATTAGAATATCATTTGGAAAGTGCATCTAGCTACTGGTGAATATGTTGCCATTCTAGCCCACCCCCCTCCATGTCTGATTACTATTAGAGAAATGCATGGTTCATTGCCAAGGGACAGTTTCTTTCATGTTGCTTGATATATATATATATATATATATATATATATATATATATATGATTAGGTTTATAAAGAGGCATTTAAAATGTGGAAGGGTTGGTCTCTTTGTCAAGGTTTTCACAGAAACTTGTGAAGTGCATACACCAGCTCTTGGAGTTCAACCGTGGTTGCTTATTCTTCTTTCCTTGTCCCTAACCTCTCCTGCCTTTTCAAGCTCTGCTTTTCCAACCCACATCTCTGTCACTTGTTTGTTTCAGGGAATTACAAAAACCACAAGCTGACCCACAGCGGGGAGAAGCAGTTCAAGTGCAATATCTGCAACAAGGCTTTCCACCAGGTTTATAACCTCACCTTCCACATGCACACCCATAACGACAAGAAGCCCTTCACCTGTCCTACCTGCGGCAAGGGCTTCTGCAGGAACTTTGATCTCAAGAAGCACGTCCGCAAGCTACACGACAGCAGCCTGGGGTTGACCCGCGCTACTGCTGGGGAGCCGGTCGCAGACCAGCCGCTGGCTCTGCAGCAGCCGCCGCCGCCCGCGACACTGCCTTCTCTGGCTCCTCCGCTGCCGCCCCCTGGGCCTCTGCAGCCCGGGCTCCACCAGGGCCACCAGTGATAAACGCCAAAGTTCTTTCCCTCGACCTAGCCGGCTCCCCACTACTGAGGCAGTGGTAGAATAGAGCTGGACCTTCTTGCTCAAGCTTATCGACAGAACCCAGGGCATGTTGGGCTCCACACTTTAGCGCCAAGCAGAAGCCTCTGCATTCCTGGCCTTTAGCCTCTTGCATGCACCTGCTAAGTGGTTTTGTGTATTATATACTCTATATAGGCACTAACAATCATGAGGAAAATTGGGGAGGGTTGTCTTCTGATTATTTTTTAAAAAATTGGAAAGACTCATCTCGGGTGGAGAGATGGTGTTTGTTCTGTTTTGTTTTTAAAAACAAATTTCTGCTGTATTTATTGAGATCTGTATTATCCTACTCGGGAATGCTGCACCATTCTAATTTTATTATTGTATATATTTATATTGTGTTGAACCTGTGGCCTCAAAATGCTTGCCTATTGTTTATTATCACTTCCTCTTCCCCCGAGATAACAAACCATTGTGTGTATGTTATATATACGCACATCATGTGTGTGTCTGTACAGGCACATCCCACATTTGTGAGCACACATTACATACTATATAAGGGTTGTTCATTATGGATGAATCTGAATTTTGGTTTTGATTTTTGCACGTGCAAACTGATTCATTGACTGTTGGAAATAAATACTTGGAACATGAATATTTAATCAACAAATTATAGGTTTCTTCTATATTATTCAGCTAAAGAGCAGTGATTCTGACCCCTTCATCCTTCCTCCTTAAAAAAAAAAAAAGGCCACCCTCTGACTGGTATCACCTAATGTTTGATCTGAGAGAGAAAATAACCAAGAACAAATAATTTCTCCAAAGTAGTTACAACTTTTGGTCAAGTAGTAAGGTCCCAACAAAGTTAAGGGACAGAGGTGTGGAGTCTACTTTCTGACAGAAGCTTGTCTTTGTCCTGGGTCATCTGACATGCTTGCTGTGCTCAGTTAAATGGGAACAACATATTTAAGAGAAGAGAGTAATATATACCCGCACATGCATGACAAAAATACTGTGGAGCCGGGTAGCTATTGTTTGCCTGCTGAAGTCACATGCTGATTTGCACACAGCTGGCAAAGGGAGCCTCCGTGTTTTTACATGTGTTTATATGTTTATAGATGAATATACTACCATTCAAGGAGGAAACATGGATGCAAACCAAACTGTGGTGGGTGCCAGGTCCTTGAAATGCTTCAAGTGTTAATCAGCAGCTCCGCTGTGAGCTTGGGCTCTGGTGTTTTCTAACTGCAAGTCTCTCCTGTTTTCTTGCCAAAACAGTGAAACAACTGCTAAAGACTTTAATTAAGAGGGGTAATTAGTTCAGATTTATCAAAGCTGGGTTGTTATACTATTAGCTGCTCAGTAGAAGCTGCCAGACAAGCTCACAGCCCAGAACAGTCATCCAGCTGCAGTAGAGCTACATCCTGGGAGAGAGACTTGGGGGTGGGGACTGGTGGTGGGTCATGGGGTCACCACCATCAGGTCAATTTAATGGGTCCTTTCTTTGACTACCATGAGAGTGGCCATAGAGTGGTGAAGCAACAGTGGAGCCATACCCTAAACACAGGCTAGGTGAACTCCAGAATTTCCTCTCAGGGAAGGGTGGTCCCACCAGCTCTGGGAGCACCTAGGCAGTGGTGAGAAGAGTTGGGGATGAGTTTAAACCTGCCCCCCCCTCCACTTTTGTATCTGGCAGCACTCAGGGAAAGGAAGCACCGGGTAAAGGGACAGAGGCTGAAGGGGTGAAGGGCAATGGTGGGTAGGGGGCACCCCAGGAGGGCAATTTCCTTGTCAATCTCAACCTAGATTTAAAGGCCAGGGAAGTACTGACTGACTGGAGAACCCCTGACCTTATATATCTGTTCTTTAGCACATGAGCCCGGGAGTTTCCCTATTAGTTGGGAAAGCCAACAACCCCAGAAGCAGATCCAGAGGTGCAGGAGAATGAGACACTCTGATGCTGATTGCCTGTCTGGATCCAGACTTTCCAGGTCTTGGCTCAGGACTCATGCCCTTGGCCATCTCTGTCAGAACCTGGGCTTTTAAGAACAGGACCAACCTTTAGATCAAAAGCCTTGGACTCTCTTTTCCTGACCTCCCCATACCCTCAGCGTGTCCTCTGATGATAGCAGATTCTTGTTGATGTGACTGGAGGAGGAGATAGAAAGTTCTGGAATTTCATTGTTGTGTGGATGCTGAAACTTCATCGTCAGCAGAAGTGCGAGATCTCTCTGAAAAACACCCTGGGTTGGCAAATCGTGTCACAGGCGCTGCCCACATTCCCACACAGTTACTCAAGCTTCAGAGTGAGTTTTGGGGAAATGCTGCAGAATTTATGACTGGCCACATTCTCTAGTGCACTTTGGGTAGAGGGAATGAGGTCAGAGGTCATTCTAATGAGAAGAATATAATCTTTGCATTTTTGTTCTTAAATTTGTTCTTAAATTTCCATGATGCAGTTCTTAAAATTCCATGATGAATTTGTTCTTAAAATTCCATGATGCAGTTCTTCAAACTTTCAAGGTGATCCGATTTTACTGATTATTAAAAGAAAGTGTAATGTTGAGGAATTACTATGCCATAGAGTATTTTCAGTTAGGAATCTTTATGCTTGGTAATGCCACTTTCTAAGCTATACCAGTGGGCTTTGATTTTATAGGAAAAAAGAAGTCTTCCATGGCAAGATGAACTGGTGTGTGTGTATGGGGGTGAGGTGGGAAGGGGAAAATATGTTACTAAATTTGGAATGGCGTTGTATTTGTGCAGGACTAAATTAAGAGACCAGTAGTTCCCCAGAAGACAGTCAAAAGACAGTGGCTACCTGTCTGCTTACAGGTTTGAGCAGGCTGAAGTGGTGATGATTAGGTAGGAGAGGTCACAAGGAAATTCTTAAATACTCAGGAGGGAACTATTTTGTCAGGAGACAAATCATCAGTTGACTTTGATTTATGAAGAAGCTTACACCAAGAAGGATGATGAGATTAGAAATGAAGTTGGAGGGGGAGCTAGAATTGATGAAGGACACTTAGATACCAATCAGTGGAAGATCGTAAATTCTTCTCTCCTTCAACAAATATTAAATGGTAATTTTCCTTTTTTTTTTCTTTAACCAACTTTTGTTTGTGTATCTGTGTGCAAGTGTTTCGGTTTGTTACAAAACAAGTAACTTAAAAGGAAGAATAGGAAATTGGCTCACCGCAACCCACCTTCTTTTCTCCCTCCTCCTTCTTCTCTTCTTCCTCTCTTTCTCTCTCTATCTCATCAGAAATTAGTCAGCAAGTTCTCTCATATTTAAGGAAAAGTGGTCAACCTTCAAATTATGTGCAGAGGGAAATGATCCACCTTTGGCTTTTTCTGTTGCACTGAAAATTTATTCTAGAGAAAGGCAGCCCTGAGGGCTATGGGGACCAAATTCAAGAAAGTTATTGAATGACAAGAGCTTTACAGTTTATTTCATTTTGGGAATCAGAAACACAACAGTATAGTATAGTGAAAACAGCTAGTTACTGGTTTTAATTGGACACAGAACCCAAATCTTGATTTCCAGTAATCTTTCCCCAAAGATATAATTGATTTAAATTTTTAAATTTTTGGTTGAGAACAAGTTATTGTTCCAGATTTAGATTAAGATATATTTTTTAGTAGTTAATGGAAGCTATATTTAAGGGCTTCACCAAAGCAATCTTTAGTAAATTTAGTGCAGAAGGAATTTACAGAATTTCTTACAGAATAGTGTTCCTTTCTGAAAATGATTGAAACTAGTACATAAGGTACATTGGTGTCATCATTTCCAGAATCTCTGTGTCAATTATTTAATGGCAGTTATCAGTATCAGAATATTAATTTTGCTAATTTGGTGATGACTTAAAAGCAAAGTCTAACTTATAGTCCTAATAGGTATACTTTGGCTTTGTAAAACACTCATTTCAAAGTGTAGAATATAAAATATAAATTATCTCAAATTCCAAGTTAAGAGAAAAAGACAAATATATATATATATTTTGTCACAATACCATGTAGTGAGTGAGGTTTTGCTGCAATTGAAGTTTATGGCTTTTAGGGATCATTACTTATTACTGTACCAAATGGTATATATTTTAAATCATGAAAATAAAGAGAAACTCCTTAGTTTCAGTGGGTGAAAATATAAAATTCTTGACTGATTCCTGAAAAAATTTTCCACACAGGTAAATAAAACATTTTGTTTTTGCTATGTTTTCCCAGAGCCATAAGTTACTCTCGACAAAAATGGCAAGAATTAAATGTTTGCATTAGTTAATTAAAAAAAAAAAATAAACACCTCACCTGCAAGTGGGTTGATGAGCAGTGAAGCAGGTCTGCAGGTGTCTATCTTTCTCTACCCTTCTCTGTCTCCCCTCCTCTAGATTTCTCTCTGTCCTATCCAATAACAACAACAGCAATGACAACAACAATAATAACAACAACAACAAGGGTAACTACAAGGAAGGGCAACAAAATGGGAAAAAAATGGTCTCCAGGAGCAGTGGATTCGTAGTGCAAGCACCGAGCCATAGCAATAATCCTGGAGATAAAAAATAAAAAAATAAAATAAAATAAAAAGTTTTAAACACACACACACACACACACACACACACACACACACACACACACACACACACACACTTGGGGAGTCCGGCAGTAGTGAAGCGGGTTAAGCCCATGTGGCTCAAAGTGCAAGGACCTTAAGGATCCTGGTTTAGCCCTCTGCTCCCCACCTGCAGGGGAGTTGCTTCACAGGCAGTGAAGCAGGTCTGCAGGTGTCTCTCTTTCTCTCCCCCCTCTGTCTTCCCCACCTCTCTCCATTTTTCTCTGTTCTATCCAACAACGATGACAATAATACCCACAACAATAAACACAGACACACACACACACACACACATTTGTAAGCACACATTTTTTGACTCACTGAAACATTTTATTAATTTTTTTTTTACATGATCTCCATGTCATATTGTTTAGGTCAGAGAAACAGTGGAAAAAATGTTTTTATTTATAAGACTAAGTTTAGAATCTGAATCCTTGTGGCATTGCCTAACATTTACCATGTAAGTACAAAAGAAAGTTACCAGTTTTCCTTTTTTTATGTTATATATTTTTTAATTTCTTTATTGGGGAATGAATACTTTACATTTGACAGTAAATACAATAGTTTGTACATGCATAACATCAGTTTTCCATATAACAATACAACCCCCACTAGGTCTTCTGTCATCATTTTTGGACCTGTATTCTCCCCCTGCCCCCCCCCCCCCACCCCAGAGTCTTTTACTTTGGTGCAGTATGCCAATTCCAGTTCAGGTTCTACTTGTGTTTGCTTTTCTGATCTTGTTTTTCAACTTCTCCCTGAGAGTGTGATCATCCCATATTCATCCTTCTGTTTCTGACTTATTTCATTTAACATGAATTTTTGAAGGTCCATCCAAGATGGGCTGAAAATGGTGAAGTCACCGTTTTTAATAGCTGAGTATCATTCCATTGTGTATATATACCACAACTTGCTCAGCCACTCATTTGTTGTTGGACACCTGGTTTGCTTCCAGGTTTTGGCTATTACAAATTGGTAAGCACACATTTTATTATGAATTTTATATGACTGTTCTAGCTTTTGGGCAGACTGACTAAAAACAAACAAAGATATATTAACCAACACATTGGTCATCTACGTACTTCTGGTGTTGACACAATTGCTAGTTGAGTCAAGGTAGTTTATTTTACTGTAGGCAGTGGAGAAGAATAGAAAGCCTAGTGTTCATGTGAACTTGATAAGAAAACTTACCATTGTTATTATATTTTTCTGAGTGTATTATGACAGGTTGCCTATAATGAACTTTGAGGAAAAGTAAAAATTCATCATGCACTTGAATGGGCACAAAGTTTTCAAAATAACCATGCACGTTTTTCTATTCATGTTTAAGGCGACAATGGTGTCAGGTGAAATTATGTTTCTATTGGTCTTATGGAGATTAAGTTACTAAATAAAGATGAAAGAAAATGCTGTCAATACAAATCTCTAGGGATAAAATTTTTTTGTCAAACAAACAAATGTTGCTCGTGGGTACAAAGATATGGGATTGAAAAAAGAAACACTTCGTATCTGTTGCTTTTTTAAGTTTATTTTTATTTTTTAGTATTTTATTTTCCCTCTTGTTGCCCTTTTTTTGTTTGTTTTTTTAAACACCTGGAGACCTGCTTCACCGCCTGCGAAGTGACTCCCCTGCAGGTGGGGAGCCGGGGGCTCGAACCAGGATCCTTCCACCCATCCTTGCGCTTTGTGCCACTTGCGCTTAACCCGCTGTGCTACTGCCCGACTCCCAAAAAGTTCTCTTGCTTTATATCTCACCACTTTTCAGCCACTAAGTTGCAGAAGCTAACATGACACCATCCTGACTTCCCTGGGCAGACCACCTCACCAATGTGTCCCAGATCCTCTTTGTATTTTCAAAGAGCTCTACCCCACTTCGAAAATACAAAAAAAGGCTGGGGGTATGGATCAACCAGCCAGTACCCATGTCCAGCAGAGAAGCAATTACAGAAGCCAGATCTTTCACCTTATGCACCCCATGAAGAATTTTGGTCCATACTCTCAGAGGGATAAAGAGTAGGAAAGCTTCCAATGGAGTGAATGGGGTATGGAACTCTGGTGGTGGGAATTGTATGGAATTGTAGCCTTGTTACCTTATAATTTTGTTAATCATTATTACATCACTAATAAAATAAAAATAAAATAAAAAACAAAAGAAGAATGTCTGCCTCTTAAGACTAATGTGGAAAGACAAATCCAGTAATCAAAGGTCTGTGCCTGGAATGAAGTAAATGTTCAAGAAAAATGTTACTGCTTGTTTTTTTAAAAAAAGTTCTCTTGGTGCTATGTATTAACTATTTAAGGGTGAGATGATGTCTGAGGTGTAGGTATAGATTAAATAAGAATGTCCATGACTTGATGATTGATGAAGCTGAGGTGTGGTAAACAAACTCTTATACATTCTGAGTTCTCCTGATTGAATTTAATTTTCACAGAAAAGTAGACAACTTTTTTATAACAAGTCATATCACGTCAAAACCTTTTCCCACTAGGTGCTCACTAACAATTCATCACCATAACATACTAATTGTTTTTTTTTTTTCCACATTGTCCTTTTTTAGTCTGATTCCTGCTACAAATGTCACTTTAACATAGAGCTTTAAACATTTGTAGAATTATTTAAACATTAATATAAAATAAGGTATGTGGAAGGATTTGAAGTGGGAGTACAAACGGGCATTCAGGAGACATAAAAAGATGTTGTCCACAAAAGAGTTCACCTAGATAGTATGCTTGCTTTGCCATGCATGCAACCCTGCAACCCAGACTTGAGTCCAGCCCTCACAACACTGAAGAAAGTTTTTTAAAAAAAATATTTATTTATTCCTTTTTGTTGCTCTTGTTGTTTTATGGTTGTAGTTGTTGCTGTTGATGTCATCGTCGTTGGATAGGACAGAGAGAAATAGAGAGAGGAGGGGAAGACAGAGAGGGGGAGAGAAAGATAGACTCCCACAGACCTGCTTCACTGCTTGTGAAGCAACTCCCCTCCAGGTGGGGAGTCAGTGGCCTGAACCGGGTTCTTTACAAGCTGTCTTTGCACTTTGTGCCACACAAATCCGCTGTGCTACTGCCTGACTCCCCTGAAGAAAGTTTTTAAGCTGTGATCTCTTTCTCCCCCCCTACACTCCCTCTCTCTCTCTCTCTCACACACACATACACACACATACACACACACTATTAAAGTCACTACAGGGAATACTATCTAAATATTAAACATGTATTGCATGTATTGTGCCAATCAGAATTCCATGAGAACCAGAAAAAAAATATCTCAGCATATAGTCATTATGTCACTGATTCATTGAATATTTTTATTTAATTTATATTTAAGTTTTTTTTTAAATTCATGGTACTATAACAACCACTACTTCCTTTTGGTCTCCTTCACCTTTGTCTTTTTCTTATTTATTCATTTTTGTATTTATAAGACTCAAATGGGTGGTTTTTATTCTATTGTTAAAAGTTCTCCCCAACTCTAAGTATTCTTCATACAGTTCCAGCCTCCCCCCATATTTTAAATTTTTTAATTAGCAAAATAAAAAGGCAGCGAACTTTTTCCCAGCTGTTAAAGCCTTGGAGGCCATTTGTTATATAATGTCCATTTCTGTGTTAAGAAGAAAATAGACCTAGACTAGGTTTTTAGCGGAGACTAAGTTAACCTTATGTCTTATACATTTTCTTATTTGATAATGAAAATAAAGGTTGGGGCCAGGCGGTGGCGTACCTGGTTAAGCACACACACTACAGTGTGCAAGGTCCAGGATTCAAGCCCCTGATCCCCACCTGTAGGGGAAAGCTTCATGAGTGGTGAAGCAGGGATGCAGGTGTCTCTCTGTCTCTCTCCATCTCTACCTCCCCTTCCTCTCAATTTCTATCTGTCTCTATCCAATTCTTCTTCTAGGGTTTGCACAATAATAAATATCTATCCAATAATAAATAAATAAAGTTTAAAAAAAAAGAAAGGTTGTCTTTTTACTTGATATATATCTAAAATATCTCTTGGCCAATTGAATATTATATTATATTTATTTATTTATAGTTATTTATTTTTAATTAGTGATTTAATAGTGATTTGCAAGAATATAAGATAATAGGGGTATTATTCCACTCCTACCACCAAAGTTCGATGCCCCCCACACATCTAAGTGGTAACTGTCATAGTTCTCCCAAGATCATAGATAAGTTTTTTTTGATATGATTTTGGGGGGGCACATTTTGATTATTTTTAATAGGATTATGATTTTTTTAATTAAAAATATCTGCATGGTTATATTAAACTGCCTAGTCTAAGGCATTGTCTTCACTTCTTTTAAGCCACATTTAATCTTTTTTAAAAAATATTTATTTATTTATTCCCTTTTGTTGCCCTTGTTGTTCCACTGGTAGTTGTTGATGTCATCATTGTTGGACAGAACAGAAAGAAATGGAGACAGGAGGGGAAGACAGAGTGGGAGAGAAAGATAGACACCTGCAGATCTGTTTCACCTCCTGTGAAGCAAGTCCCCTGTAGGTGGGGAGCTGGGGGCTCGAACTGGGATCCTTACGCCGGTCCTTGAGCTTTGCACCACATGAGCTTAACCTGCTGCGCTACTGCCTGACTCCCAGCCATATTTAATCTATTACAATTTACTTGTGTCCTTTTATTTTCCTCTTCCCTCTCAAATAAGAGGAAACAGTTCCTGACTTCCTTAAGTGTTCCTCCCTCTCAGTGATGGCGAAAAAACAAAGATTCTTGGTCACAAAAGTTTTGAGTCCAGGTGTAACTGGGATTCAGAGCTCTCTGGTCATCTCCCTTTAACGTTTCTCCCCTGTGGAAGTATGAACAAAATCAAAAAGGAGTTCTGGCATTTATAATTGCTTCTCTGCTAGACATGGATGTTTGCTGGTAGATCCATAACACCAGCCTGTCTTTATCTTCCCCTAGTAGAATAGGGCTCTAGAGAGCTTAGATTCATGTTGGCAAGGTCATCTGCCTAGGGAGGTCAGGATTGAATTGTAATAGTATCTGGAACTAGCTGGCTGAAAGGTAGTAAGATATAAAGCAGGAAAAAAAATGTTTAATAAATAGCAACCAAAGAATTAGCATAAAGCCATTGAGAATAAGAACTTTATAATATCTAAAAATTGAAAAACTTCTCCTGGCTTTGAGCTGGGGGTTTTACAAATGGAGGGTTTATTACATCATGGGTTATTTGGGTACATAAAAACTGGCAGCCAAACATACCCATCCAAAAAGATTTGTGTATACCTATGTTTACAGTAGCACAATTTGTAATAGCCAAAACCTGGAAGCAACCCAGGTGTTCAACAACAGATGAGTGGCTGAGTAAGTTGTGGTCTATATATACAATCGAATAATACTCAGCTATTAAAAATGGTGAGTTCACCTTCTTCACCCCATCTTGGATGCAGCTTGAAGGAATCATGTTAAGTGTGATAAGTCAGAAACAGAAGGGTGAATATGGATGGTCTCACTCAGACAGAAGTTGAAAAACAAGATCAGAAAGGGAAACACTTGAGCAGAACTTGGACTGGAGTTGGTGTATTGCACCAAAGTAAAAGACTCTGGGGTTAGTGGGGAGGGTTCAGGTCCTGGAACATGATGGTAGAGGAGGACCTAGTGGGGGTTGCATTGTTATATGGAAAACTGGGAAATGTTATGCATGTACAAACTATTGTATTTTACTGTAGACTGCAAACCATTACTCCCCCAATAAAGAAATTATGAAAAAGAAAAACATGGCAGCAAATTAGGCAAAGGGGAAAAGACTGGCTATCATGATTGTGGGGAGCCATCATGCATCTTTAAGCTAGTTACCAGTGCTCTGATACACTTGTTTAAGTTAGGGGAAGCCGCATGGCAGGTCCTGGGGAGAAGAGGAGGCTAAGAGCAGGAGGAACAGAGAGAGCCTTTTCTGCCTGACACTTGCTTAAATAACTTCCTTTACATCCACAGTCCCTTTTGAGTTTGCATAAGTCCATTGTATCCTCAAGGTGATGCCAGCCATATGCTAATTATGTTTATGGCCCAATAGGACTAGAGGGTGGAAAGAAGATAGAATGTCTATTTTAGGTATATTTCTAGGAGCCTAGGATTTAAATTAATCTTTGCTTGAGCTTGATAGCTAACATGGAGGTGGACTAGAAATATTGTCTGGGAGAATAGTGTCAGAGTTGGAGAATAGAACTTGAAAGCTGGGTTAAAACAGAGTGTGGCTCCCAAATTGAATAGATATACACACAACTAACTGGTTACCGCATCAGTCTGACCTGGGGCCCATTTATATTCATATTTTAGCACAGGGGCATGTATAACCTCTGAGTCTTTGTTAATTTCCTGCTATGATTTCCTTGAATATGGTTTCTGTCCCTTTCACCCAATTATTCTCTTCCTTGGAAATTCCTATCACTGCTATAATTGATCTTTTAATGGAGTCTGCTATTATAGAGATGCTTTTTCCTTTGTCTTTTTGTCTTTATATTTTTTTCTTTCCTTCTCTCTCTCTCTTTTTGACTGTCACCAGTATTACTGCTGGGGATCAGTACAAGCGCTACAAACTCACTGCTGCTCCTGGTGGCCATTTTTTTTATTCTAGAGGAGGCAAAGGGATAATTTTGTCATTTTTAATAGCCAAGTAGTATTCCATTGCATATGTATATCACAACCTTCTTCTTCTTTCTTAAAATTTTAATTTATTTATTCCCTTTTGTTGTTTTATTGTTGTAGTTATTATTGTTGTTGTTATTGACGTTATCGTTGGATAGGACAGAGAGAAATGGAGAGAAGAGGGGAAGAAAGAGAAGGGGAAAGAAAGACAGACACCTGCAGACCTGCTTTACAGCCTATGAAGTGACTCCCCTGCAGGTGGGGAGCTGAGGGCTTGAACCGGGATCCTTACGCCGATCCTTGTGCTTTGTGCTACCTCCGCTTAACCCACATGTGCTACCGCCAGATTACCTTCTTCTTCTTTTTAAAAATATTTATTTATTCCCTTTTGTTGTTATTTTATTGTTGCAATTATTATTATTGATGTCGTCATTGTTGAATAGAACAGAGAGAAATGGAGAGAGGAGGGGAAGACAAAGAGGGGGAGAGAAAGACACCTGCAGAAGGCTTCCCTGCTTGTAAAGCGACTCCCCTGCAGGTAGGGAGTTGGGGGCTGGAACAGGGATCCTAATGCAGGTCCTTGAGCTTTGTGCCACCTGAGTTTAACTCGCTGAGCTCCCTATTACAACCTTCTTAACCATTCATCTGTAATTGGGCATCTGGGTTGCTACCAAGTTTGCTACAGACAGTGGTGTTATGGACATAGGTGTCTTTGTTTAGGTGTTTTGTTTTCTTTGGATAGATTCCTAGGACAGAAATTGTCTGGTTTTGGGGGTCGGGCGGGTGGCGCAGTGGATTAAACGCATGTGGCGCAAAGCGCAGGAACCGGCGTAAGGATCCCGGTTCGAGCCCCCGGCTCCCCACCTGCAGGGGAGTCGCTTCACAGGCGGTGAAGCAGGTCTGCAGGTGTCTATCTTTCTCTCTTCTCTGTCTTCCCCTCCTCTCTCCATTTCTCTCTGTCCTATCCAACAACGAATTGCGTCAACAAGGGCAATAATAATAACCACAACGAAGCTACAACAAGGGCAACAAAAGGGGGAAAAAATGGCCTCCAGGAGCGGTGGATTCATGGTGCAGGTACCGAGCCCAGCAATAACCCTGGAGGAGGAAAAGAAAAAAAAAAAGAAATTGTCTGGTTTTAAGGTAGGCCCATTTCTAATGTTATGAAGTATTTCCAGACTGTCTTCCATTCAGCAGAGCACAAGGATTCCTCCTGACCCTTCCCCAATATATTACAGTATCATAGGTATGGAGTGAAATCTCATTGCTGTCTTTATGTGCATTTCTCTGATCATCAGTAATTTTGAGCAATTTCCATATGTCTTTTAGCCATCTGGATATACTCTTTGGTGAAGATTCTCTCCCTATTTTTTAATGGAATTCTTTGTTTTACTGCTTGTGAGTTTTTGACATTTCTTTGTATTTTGGTTATTATCCCTTTGTCTGGTGTATGGCATGTGAAGATCTTCTCCCATTCAGGAGGGTATCTTTCTGTTTTGATGAGGGTTCCTTTTTCTGTGTAGAAACTTTTCAGTTTGTTGAAGTTCATTCAACTGGTTTATTTTTGCTTATCTAGTTGTTAGGCTTCGTTCTTTAAAGGCAATCCTGAAACAAACATCCAGATATTTCTGTCAGTGCTCTCTTCTATATATTTTATGGTTTCTGTTGTAATGTCTAGGTCTTTGATCCTTTTGGGTTTGACTTTTGTGCATGGTCCTGCCTCATTCTTCTGCATGTTTCAATCCAATGTTCCCAGGACCATTTGTTGAAAAGACTTTCCTTTTTACATTTAATGTACCAGGATGCCATTCCTCTTGCTTTATAGTCTTAAAGCCTTTATACATGCAGTTTCATTTGATTGCTTACACAACATTATGAATTAGGAAGAATAAATTTAGCTTCTGGAGTAATGAACATATCCCTGAACTTAGTGTACTGTTGTCTATTTACTAAATACTCATTTCCCCCATAATGATATGTAAAGATTACTTGAGGCCATTTGTTTATACAAGGAAAAATAGCAGCACACTTCCCACATCTTACCTCTGAGCTGTGTAATTTCTCATGCTTTCTGCATATGCTGAACTGCAAGAAACTTGACAGTCTCATTGTTTCTCGGGGAAATCATATTGATGCATGAAACTGATTACATCATGCTGCCTTTCTTGAGCTGGAAGTTGTAAGTCTAATAGATGCCTTGATAAGGCACAAGTAGGTTACAAGTTTAGAGATAAACCCAATAAAAGTACAGGAGCCTGTCACTTTAGTAATGCTTTAAAGGGCCTATTACTTTGGCTCCTCCAAAGGGAAAACGTTGCCATATGTGACACTTCTCCTCTTAGGGAGGAAAGACAAACAAACATGTATTCCTTCTTTATCATGGAGATATCTTAACAAATAATAGTTTGCATTTGTTTTTGAGATGATCTTGGCTACAGGTCTATAAGTGCTTTACAAATTCAATTTCTCAACTCCACCACTACCCCCAACTAAAACACCAATATCCATTGAGTCTCCTTTCTCTCATAAGTCCCCCTCATTCCCAACCCTCTGTTGACCTCAGTTCTGCATTCTGGGTCCTAAATATTTTGTTGGGCTTTGCTTGTTTTCCTTGCATTCTTATTCATCCCCTTTTGGGTAAGGCTCTTTCATTATATATATTAGTCATTTTAGTACTTCTTGCAGGTCTGATTTAGTGGTAATGAATTCTTTTAGAAGTTACTTCTCTGAAAGGCTTTCCATCCCTCCTTCAAGTCTGACTGTAACCTAACAAAATAAAGTATTTATTTATTAATTTATTATTATTTCTTAATGAGAGTGAGAGGGAGCTAAAGAGAAAAATACAGAGAAAGACCAGAGTGCTGCTCAGCTCTGGCTTCTGAATTGATCCTGAGACCTCAGAGCCTCAAACATAAAAATCTTTTGCATAATCATAATGCTATCTCCTGAGCCCAAAATAAGATATTACTGGGAGGAGGTCTTTTCTATTCAAAACTTAAAAAAAAAAAACACTATCAGTCTGTTCTAGCTTTTAGAGTCTCTGTAGAGAAATCAGCTGAAGGGGCCAAGGGTGGCCCACCCAGTTGAGCTAACATGTTATAATGTACAAGGACCCAGGTTTGAGCCCCCAGCTCCCACCTTCAGGGACAAAACTTTGTGAGTGATGAAGCTGTGCTATGGGTCTCTCTCTCTCTCTCTCTTCCTCCCTCCCTCTCTCTTTATCTCTCCATCTGTTGTATGCTTTACATTGGTTTGCTCTAGCTCTCCCCCTGCCAGGAAAATTGGTTTAATCCTGCTAGTTTCGCAGGCCCGCTTGTCCCCGCCCAAAAAAACCCTGACAGAGTTCGAGACTTCTTGGGACCGCCATGTGAGAAGGATGCAGGAGAGTTCTGTTTGGTATTAGTTTGGGTTAGTTTATGAATCGTTGTTCGTGAATAAAGAAATACAGCTTCCCGGCCCAGCCGCGTGTCTCTGGTTGTCTCTGTTACCCGCCCGTGAAGCCAGCCCGGATAAAACAACATCCCTCCCTCTCAATTTCTGATGGTCTCTATCCAACAAATAAATAAAGATAAAAAGAGAGAGAGAGAAATCAGTTGATAATCTTATGGGATTTCCCTTAGAAGTAACCCTGCTTTTCTCTTGAAGTATTCACAATTTTCTCTTTCATATTCGCTATTTTATTTATTGTGTACCTTGACAGACTTAGGTTTAGAATTAGATTTCTTGGAGCTCTTTGAGCTTCCTAGATCTGGGGTTTATTTCCTCCTTTAATATGTTTTCAAGTATGAGTTCTGCTCTTCCTTCCTCTTCCTGTTCTCCTATGTTGTGAATATTGTTTCCCTTGATATTTATCCATAATTCTCTTATGTTGTATTCATTAAGATTAATGATTTTTTTCTTTTTGTTTTTTATTTTTGGTGGCTTCCTCTACTTTGTCTTCCTGCCCTCCTCTTCAGTTTTTGGCATCTGTGTCATTAACTTTTAAAAAATATATATTTTATTTATTTATTTTTATTGTTGTTGTTATTGATGCTTTTGTTGTTGGATAAGACAGAGAGAAATGGAGAGAGGAGGGGAAGACAGAGAGGGGGAGAGAAAGATAGACACCTGCAGACCTGCTTCACCACTTGTGAAGTGACTCCCCTGCAGGTGGGGAGCCGGGGGCTCGAACCGGGATTCTTACGTCATTAACTTTTTTAATGAATATTTTGTCCTGCTTTATATCTTACAGCATTTCAGCCACCAAGTTCCAAATGCTACTATGAGTCTATCCTGACTTTTTTTGAGCAGATTACCTCTTCAATGTGTCCTGGAACCTCACCTGTCCAGAGCCCTACACTACTAGGGAAAGATAGAAATAGACTGGGGGTATGGATTGACCTGCCAATGTCCATCTTCAGCAGAGAAGTAGTTACAGAAAGCCAGAATTGCCACCTGTACTACCAAAAAGAATTTTGCTCCATATTTCCAGAGGGAAAGAAATGGCAGGGGAAGAAGACTAGATGTTAAAAAGAAGAATGGGGAAGAAGATTAGGATCCTAAGAGTTTTGTCACCAGGAAACTTGTTTTTATACCATCACTAAAAGGGAAGTGAGTCTGGAATACGTGAGAGGAAGCCATGCACTCTTATCTGCGAGATAAAAGGGGGTGGGGGGAAAGGCAAGTAATAACAAAAGGGAAGTAGTAGGTGTAGGTATGACTTACATGGAAGTAAAGGCATAGGAAAAATGGGGGGGGGAATACATATATCTATATCTATCTGGCTAAGTGTATATATATGTAGATATATAGATAGTTATAAAGCCAGCCCATACTGGCTGCCTTGGGAGAACTACTGTAGTTTTCAATGAAGGGGATGGGACACAGGACTCTGGTGGTAGGACAGGTGTCAAATTATACTCCTATTCTATTATAATTTTTTAAAATCAATATTAAATCACTAATAAAATTAATGGTCTCTTGGAAGACTGCCATAATTGACTGAGGGAAGAAAAATGTGCATTGAGTTACATGATTTTTGTATATGACATGTTAGAACTAGTCGGATGTCAACTCTTGAAGTGTTATGATCTCAAATAGAAGAAAACTTTAAATTTATTCATTTATTTATTATGGGATACAGAGAAATTGAGAGAGGAGGGGAAGATATAAAGGTAGAGAGACAGAGAGACACCTGCAGTACTGCTTCACCACTTATGAAGCTTTCCCCCTGCAGGTGGGGACCAGGGGCTTGAACCTGGGTCCTTCTGAATTTCTCTCTATCCTATTTATAATTTTTTAAAGTTATAAACAAGAGGGCAGTGGTAGATAGCATAATGGTTATGCAAACAGGCTCTCATGCCTGAGGCTCCAAAGTCCCAGGTTTAAGCCCCTGCACCACAAGCCAGAGCTCTGGTTAAAACAAACAAAAAAGTTATACAAAAGGAAACAAGAAGTGATGAAATGGAGAAATTTGTGAAAAAGTGATCTGGAAAACAAATATGTAAATGGGCTTTTCTGAAAAATAAACTAATGGAAATAAATCAGATAAAAGCTTCTGCACAGCAAAAGAAATCACCACCCAAACAGACTCCTTACAGAATGGAGATCTTAACATCAGACAAAAGGCTAGTAACCAAAATATATAAAGAGCTCACTGAACTCAGCAGCAGCAACAACAAACAAACAAATGACCCCATCCAAAAGTGGGGAAAGACATAAACAGACTATTTGCCAAAAAAGAGATCCCAAAGGCCAACAGACATGAAAAAAAAAATGCTCCAAATCAACAAAAAACGCAAGACAACAATGAGATACCACTTCATCCTTGTGAGAATGTCATACATCAGAAAGGTTAGTAAGGAGGGCACACCCTACTATACACAAGGACCCATGTTCGAGCCCCCTCCCTATTCTCGCTCCCCACCTACGGGGGGTTATGCTCCATGAGTGGTGAAGCAGGCACAAAGATGTATTCCTATTTCTCTCCCTCTCTCTCTCTTTTTAATATTTTATTCATTTATTAACAAGAGGGATAGGAGGAGAGAGAGAAAGAACCAGACATCGCTCTGGTATATGTGCTGCCGGGGATTGAACTCTGGACCTCATAGCTTGAGAGTCCAACATTTTATCCACTGCACCACCTCCTGGACCACTATTTCTCTCCCTCTCTATCTCCTCTTACCCTCTCAATTTCTCTCTGTCCTATTGAATAAAATGAAAAAAAAAAAAAAAGGCCACCAGGAGTGGTAGATTTGTAGTGTCGTCTTGGGAGCAGTGAATTACACATATAGGAAGCCCAGATGCGCACGTACACACACAAACACACAAACACACACACACATATCAGTGCATATACACATTAATTTTTTTACACACATTTGACTTATAGTATCCAAAATATATAATGAAGCCTCTACATTAAGAAAAAAAAGTCAAATAAAGAGTAATGAAAAACTGGCAAGATCCTGAAAAAGAATTAAATAGTAGGAGGAACCCAAAGTGCTTATGTTTGAAAAGTTACTTAATCTTCACGTTAATAATTAAAATGCCAATTATCACCACAGTATACTAATTTAATACATAACTAGTTAGAAAAATGGAATTTTTGTGATATCAAGTGGTCAAAACATACAGTATCTACAACACTTATATTTTAATACCCTGCTGATGGAAAATGAACCCAAGATCCTTATGAGGTGCAGAAGATGGAAAGTCTGGCTTCTGAAATTGCACTGGCAGGCTGATCCATACTCCCAGCCTGTCTCTCTTTCCCTAGTGGGGCAGGGGTCTAGGAAGGTGGGGCTCCAGGACATACTGGAGTTGTCTGCCCAGGGGAGTTAGGTTGGCATCATGGTAGCATCTGGAACCTGGTGCCTGAAAAAGAGTTAAGATAGAAAGCAAAACAAATTGTTGACTAATCATGAACCTAAAGGCAAGAATATTTCAGATGAGGATTTGGGGTTTCTGTTTTGGAAAAAGCTAGTAGGTGTATTTTAGGTATATTTCAAGGGGCCTATGACTTTACTAGATTTTGCCTGAGCCTGACAGCTAACATGCAGGTGGACCCAAGGTATTGTCTGGGGAGATGCTGTCATATCTGGAAAAATGACTAGAAAGCTGTATCAGGGAAGAGAGTAGCTCCCACATATAGGGAAAATGTATAAATATTGTTAACTGCAAACCCCATCAATTTGGTCTGAGGCCCATAGTCAGAAAAGGAGCCTATGTAGTCTTTGCATCCCCGTAGGACTAAGCTTACATTCTGTGGTCATGGCTAAGAACATCTCAGGCTGCACTAATTTCAGGACCCATCTTCCTTAGGTGGTAGGTAGATTATGTTGTCCAACCTCCCTTTGGAGAATCAAACAGTCCCTACCATTGTTGATCCACACTGAGGGCAAGGTCCTGTAGGGGCCCACAAAAGGTTCCATTATGTTGTTTCTGACGGGGATGACCAGTGTAAGTGGAGAGAGGGATTTGTTAGAGTTCTAGGCCCATCATATCTGTGTGGGAATCTCAGGACTCCCTGACTAGGGCCCCAGATGATGGGGTGGCCTGATAGTGACTAAGAAGTCATCATTAAAGTATGCCAGTCTCTTGCCCTTATTCAGATAAAAGCAATTTCTAATGAACTAGAAGTTTGATTCAAAAATGCAATTCTCTTATTCATAAAAACAACTTGTAGAAGCACAAGTAGACTTTTTAAAAGGTATTTTAATTTAATTTACTAAATCATGTATTGGATAGAGACAGAGAGATATTTAGACAGGAAGGGGTGATAGAGAGGGGGAAAGAAAGAGAGACACCGGCACTGCTTCTCTGCTAGTGAGTCCACCCCTCTCCTCCTGCCCCACCCAAAGGTGGGGAGCAGGTGATTGGATCATATGTGCCATCATCAGGCCCTTCAGGAATGTTTTCATGAACTGTATCTTTTCAGGTGGAAACTTAAAAAATCTCTATCAGTAAGTTAAGGCAGTATAGCCTATGAGATAAATCAATAAGCAATGTCTTTAAAATGAGTGGACATGGGAGATGGGGAAATAGCATAGTGGTTATGCAAAAGATTTTCATGCCTAAGCCTCTGAAGTTTGCAGTTGGGCTGTACTCTGACCTTTCTCTCTGTCTTTCTCCCTATTTCTTTATTTCATTATAATAAAATATTTACATAATAAAAATCAATGGAGATAGAACTAAAGTCTTATGAATATTGTGAAATTCAATGAGATATGCTGAAATATAGTACATTGTTACTCCACAATAAACATAGAGCTAAGTTTTTAAAGTAGATCCACAGCATCATGTAATTTTCACTCAGTTCTATGTTTAGGATGTTTTTTGCTCAGACAAAAAGAGACCCTATACTTTTTTAAAAGGTTTTTAACTTTATTTATTTTCCCTTTTGTTGCCTTTGCTTTTTATTGTTGTTATAGTTATTATTGTTGTTATTATTGATGTCATCATAGTTAGATAGGACAGAGAGAAATGGAGACAGGAGGGAAAGACGGAGAGGGGGAGAGAAAGATAAACACCTGCAGACTTGCTTCACCGCCTGTGAAGCGACTCCCCTGCAGGTGGGGAGCCAGGGTCTTGAGAAATAGGTATATTGGTTTTGGGGGGACTGTAAATAGAGTTTCTGCATCTGGAGCCTGGGAGATAGGATGGACAGCTTCTACTTTCTAGGTAGTAAGGAGTTTCAGACTGGGCCTTGTGGGGGAAAGTTAGCCCTGTCTTCTTGATTGTCCTAGTCTAGAACAGAACACTCAGGGTCTCAGGGCTGTTACTTGGAGTTGAGGATTGGAACATATGGGAATGGATCATAGTTCACATACCACAAACTTACATGATTAGTACCAGGATTGAGTTTATTTTCTTGAATGTTTCTCTATTAAGTTTATATCCTTAAGGACAATTTACAGAGATTTAAAATGACTAATTTGTTCATCTATACAGTATATGAAACTTCCATGTATAACGTAATAACTTCAAAATACATATTTGTAATTTTGGGGGGTCAAACTGAGGCCTTGTGCATATGTGATTTCACTTCTGGGTCTGCTTTTTGTTTGGTGAAAGATACCACAACACCAAAGCTTCCTTCAATGTGATGGGGGAGTGGGGATCAAATTCAAACCCTGCCATGCAAGTGGAAAAGTGTTACATTACCCAAGTGAGCTATTTTGCTGGCCGTAAGTTTCACATTTTGAATGTCAGACTAAATATCAGCGCATTAGTGAAACTACTCCTGACTTACTAGGGCTATAGCAGCCACTACTCTTACTATGATTTCATAGTTTCCTATACTTTTCCTTCACAGCACTTAAAATGTGATGAGCAAATTCTGTGGTGATCTGATTAACTTCTTCTCCACTATACTATAAGTTTTTTTTTTTGTAGTAAGTTAATGGGATAATGCATATTTTAGTATTGGCCATAGAATAAAAGCTTGTGGAATTAATGAGTGGATGAAATCATTCTATGTGGATTATAATAGACATACACCTATGTATGTGTATAAGCACATATATTTATCTGCATGTACACATGTGCAAATATGGCTACACAAAATAGACATTTTTATTAGTGATTTAATAGTGATTACAGAATTGTGGGATAAGAATCCATACAATTCCCACCACCAGAGTTCTATATACCACCCACCCCCAATCCATTGGAAGTTTTCCTATTCTTTAATCCTCTGGAGTATGGACCAAAGATCTTTATAAGGTGCAGAAGGTGGAAGGTCTGGCTTCTGTAATTGCTTCTCTGCTGAACATGGGCTTTGGCAGGTTGATCCATAATCCCAGCCTGTCTCTTTCTCTCTTTCCCTAGTGCAGCAGGGATCTGGGTAGGCGGGGCTCCAAGACACATTGTGGGGTCCTCTGCCTAAGAAAGTCAGGTTGGTATCATGATATCATCTGGAACCTGGTGGCTGAAAAAGAGTTAAGATATAATGCAGAACAAATTGTTAGCAAATCATGTGTTACAGAGAAAAATATGCCTGTGGCTGCAAGTGGTACAACTCTTGAGTGTTACAACTCAAGAGTGATACAGCTTCAGGTGTTACAGCTCAAGATGTAGCAGATTCAAAGAACTAGTCTGAGACCAAAACTGTTCTGCCACGCCGCTTATATACCCTTCAAACTAGGCTTAACTGGTTACAGGGTGGTTTTAGATAAGATACATTTCAATTAGTTACAAGGTACACCAATCAGTTAAAATAAAGAATGGGGGTGGATTGGCCACATTCAACACCCAATCTGGACTGCCAAAATATACGTGCTCTCTTTTCAGCCACCAGGTTCCAGATGCCAGCATTATGCCGACCAGACTTCCCAGGACTGACGACCCCACCAATGTGTCCTGGAGCGCCGCTTCCCCAGAGACCCACCCTACCAGGGAAAGAGAGAGGCAGACTGGGAATATAGGTAGACCAGTCAACACCCACGTTCAGCGGGGAAGCAATTATAGAAGCCAGACCTTCCACCTTCTGCAACCCTCAAGCACCCTGGATCCATATTCCCAGAGAGACAGAGAATGGGAAAGCTATCAGGGGAGGGGATGGGATATGGAGATTGGGTGGTGGGAATTGTGTGGAGCTGTACCCCTCTTATTCTACGGTTTTGTTAATGTCTCCTTTCTTAAATAAATAATTAGAAAAATACTTGCATTCAGAGTAGTTAGCAAAAAGTTCATCCTGATTGGTTACATTTCTAGTCCCCTAGGTTTACTGAAAGGCAGGGACAGCAGACCTGCCTGCCCATCCTCCGTAACATTTTTTTCACATGAACCTAAAACATACATTTTTAAAAAAGAGATATTTACTTATACTCTCACCAGCATTGTACCTGATTAAGAACATGCTCAATCATTAAGTATCATTCTTATAAAGGTTAGGACTAAAGTGACAGAATAAAAGGTATTTTAATGTGCTTTTCTGTCATTGATAATGAGCTTGAATATTTTTGCACATTTAATGTCCACTTATATATTCTCTTCACTACTATACATTCTAGTTGTGTCTTTTATTTATTTTTTTAAATCTCATTTTTAATTTAAATTCTATTTTGTTTTGTTTTCTGCCTCTAGTCACTTGCTGGCCATAAATGTCTAAGGACTGTCTCTGCCAGAGGATAGGACTATTGTTTTTGATCTCCTCCAGTCAGCTATGACCTGTAATCTTTTGTGATAGACCACTTAGCTAGTTTCATTTAGCTACTACTTTCCTAGGTTAGTGTGAAATTAAGTCATGGACAGAACATTTTCTCTCTCTGACACTCTCTCTCTCTCTCTCTCTTTCTTTGCAACTGCTTGTGTCCACCTACCTACATTTATCTGGCTTCTTGCAGTTCCAATTCCCTTTTGTTTTTTAAATTTACTATATCTATTTATTCTAAACTTTATGAATGACAGTGAGATACGGGAAACAGAGCACCATTCTTGCACATGAGATGCAAAGGATCAAATATGGGACCTCATGCTTGAGAGTCTAACACCTTATCTGTACTTCCCGGGATACTCTATATTTATTATTATTATCTTAAGCTTTGTTTTCAAGAGACAGAGAAGCTAGAGAACTGCTCAGCTCTGGTATATGTTGATGCCCAGGTCTGACATATCTATCCTATAGAAGTAGATATGCAAGTGAACAGATATACAGGTCTGGTGTTCTTCCACAGTACATCCTGCAAATTCTTAATTCCTTTCAATATTTTGTTTTACACATACCTGTGTCACTTGGAGTTAGCAGTATAGAGAGGGGGGTAAAATCCCATTATTGAACTGGATGTGGAAGGAGTTGGGATTGCTTGCTATAGTCAGATTTTCTTTCTTTCTTTCTTTTTTTTTTTTTATTTAAGAAAGGATTAATTAACAAAACCATAAGGTAGGAGGGGTACAATTCCACACAATTCCCACCACCCAATCTCCATATCCCACCCCCTCCCCTGATAGCTCTCCCATTCTCCATCCCTCTGGGAGCATGGACCCAGGGTCATTGTGGGTTGCAGAAGGTAGAAGGTCTGGCTTCTGTAATTGCTTCCCCACTGAACATGGGCGTTGACTGGTCGGTCCATACTCCCAGTCTGCCTCTCTCTTTCCCTAGTAGGGTGGGGCTCTGAGGAAGTGGAGCTATCTTTATAATGACCTCTGATGAATGATGGTTTGATGAAAGGTGAGGTGTACAACTATCTCAGAGAAGCAGAAATGTGGAAAAGTGCCCCTGGGGAAGCTGAGCTCCAGGACACATTGGTGGGGTCATCAATCCAGGGAAGCCTGGCCAGCATCCTGATGGCATCTGGAACCTCGTGACTGAAGAGAGAGTTAACATACGAAGCCAAACAAATTGTTGAGCAATCATGGACCCAAAGCTTGGAATAGTGGAGAGGAAGTCTTCTTCTTCTAGCGTTTGCTCTTCTTCTGAAGCCAGTCAACAGCGTCAGGTTGAGCCTGATGTAAAGTTTCGAGACCTCCTTTGAATCTGGAGAGGTGGCAGTCATTGACTATGTGGGTCATAGTCTGTCTGTAGCCGCAGGGGCAGTTCGGGTCGTCTCTGGCTCCCCAGCGATGGAATATAGTGGAGCACCGGCCCCGGCCTGTTCGATAGCGATTGAGGAGGGCCCAATCATAACATGCTAGGTCAAAGCCGGGTTGACGCTTGCAGGGGTCTGTGATGAGGTGTTTGTTCTTTACCTCAGCTGACTGCCAACTCTGTTTCCAAGAGTCTGGAACAGAGAAGTTCAGTGTAGGTGTAGGGGACCAGATTGGGTGACGAGACGTCAAGCGTTGGACAGGGTGGGCGAAGATATCCGCGTATATTGGCAGGTCCGGTCGAGCGCAGACGTGGGAAATGAACTTAGATGATGCCGCATCCCGACGAATATCTGGTGGAGTGATGTTGCTAAGAACTGGCAGCCATGGAACCGGGGTGGAACAGATGGTTCCAGAAATTATCCTCATGGAGGAATATAATTTGGAATCGACCAAGTGGACATGGGGGCTACGGAACCATACTGGGGCACAGTATTCTGCAGTGGAATAGCATAATGCCAGAGATGATGATCGTAGTGTGGAAGCGCTCGCGCCCCATGAGGAGCTGGCCAGTCTTGCAATGATGTAAATCCTCGTGCCCACCTTTGCTGCAGTTTTTATGAGATGTTTGTGAAATGACAGAGTGCGATCGAGAGTAACGCCAAGATTGACTGGCTGGGCTTCATGCCTGATTCTCGTATCACCAAGCTGCACATTAAGCTCAAGCGAGGCCGAGGCATGGTATAGATGGAAAACAGATGATACCATTTTTGCAGTGCTAGGGATTAGTCGCCATTTTTTACAGTAATCAGATATCAGAGACATGTCTTTCGTGAGTGTTTCCTCGAGGATGTCGAACTTGGATGCCTGAGTTGCACAGCAGATGTCATCGGTGTAGATGAACTTCCTTGAAGAAGTTTCTGGAAGGTCATTGATGTAAATATTAAATAGCATAGGAGCCAGAACAGTGCCCTGGGCGAGGCCACTTGAGACAAGTCTCCATCTGCTAGACTTGTCACCCAGATGCACCCGGAATCTTCTGTTTTGGAGAAGAAACGATATAGTGTTGGCCACCCATGGAGGCAGGCATCTTGAGATCTTGACTAGGAGACCACGGTGCCAGACCGTGTCATAGGCTGCTGTGAGATCAACAAAGACAGCACCCGTCTTTAAATTCTTCTGGAATCCATTTTCAATGTAAGTTGAGAGGGCCAGGGCTTGTTCGCAGGTAGATCTTCCTGGGCGGAAACCAGCCTGGGCGGGTGATAGGAATTTCTCTGTAAGATGAGAAATAGGTGATAGAAGCAGCCTCTCAAGGAGTTTGTAACACACGGAGAGGAGAGAAATTGGTCTATAGCTGGCGGCCAGTGTTGGGTCTTTCTTTGGTTTCAAAACCGCTATTATCTTCGCACGATGCCAAACTTTGGGCATAGACTCAGATTCTAAGATGTGGGACAGGAATGAAGCGAGCCACTTCTTTGCTGCGGGACCCAGGTTAAGAATGAGTTCTGGGGTGATGTTATCATAGCTAGCAGCTGTTCCCAGTTTAACCCTCTTCAAAGCGTCTTCCAGTTCAGACAGTGTAAAGGGAGAGAGTTTTGGAGATGGACAAGATAACCGGAAGTGGGATGACCACTCATGTGAAATTTCTCTTTTCCAGACTGGGTCGATCTTAGCAAGTCCAACTTGAGTTAGGTGAGTTGGGATGCATTGGATTGACCTTCCCGTGATGCATCCCGTGAGTACCCATTCATTGGGGAAACTGAAGATCCTTCCTAGCGGACCGAATCCACATGGATCCCAGTACTTTCAAAGCCAGCAACAAGCAGCTCCTGACAGCTTTCAAGCTGTTGGTCCTGCTCTTCAAGTCCTCCAACTTAATGTTGAGGGGCTGTCCTTTGCCAAACGCGTTCTTATTGGTCAATTGGCGATACAGCATCAGGCAGATGTTATCTGCCTACAAGAAATACATACAGCGGTCGATGAAGCTGCTCGATTCACCATCAGTGGATTTGATTTAATATGCTATAATCTCCATCCTAAACACGGCTGAGCCATCTACGCCAAATCGTGTCTTGCAGACGTTTACCATAGGGCCTATTCGACCTTCTAAGACTCCATTACTATTGGAACTATTCAGCTCGTCAACGTATATAAGCCTCCCAGTGCCTCATGGGATAATGAGGTCCTGCCTAGCCTGAATCACCCAGCCATTTACGTTGGAGACTTTAATAGTCATCACCAAGACTGGGGATATTCCTCCACTCGTGTCGATGGCTCTATCTTAGCTGACTGGGCTTCAGCGAATGACCTCTCCCTATTATATGATCCCAAACAGCCAGGCTCTTTTCACAGTGCTAGATGGAATAAAGACTCGTCACCCGACCTGTGCTGGATTAGCACAGTCAATGGCCAAGCCTTTCCCGCTACGAGACAAGTTCTCAAGATCTTCCTGCACAGTCATCACCACCCAGCTATCATCCACATTGGTCTCCAGCTCCCATTGATTCTGTGCTCGGAGAAACTAAGATGGAACTTTCGGAAAGCAAACTGGTGTCTGTTCAGTGATCTTACCAACAAATCTATTCCTGCAATTCCAATGAACTCTATCCCCTCTGAAGATTCCTACAGGTGCTTCCACCAAGCCATCTTCAAAGCAGCTTCCCAAGCCATTCCTCGTGGGAGACGTGCTAACTGTATGCCTTGTCTTGATGCTGAATGCGAGCAACTACTAAAGCAGTTTGATGAGTCGGTCGACCCAGATGTGGCTGACCATCTCATTGCCTCCCTGGATGCAGCATGCCAAGCCCGCTGGCAACAACGCACGGAAAGTCTGAACTTCACCCACTCAAGTAGGAAGGCCTGGAAGCTTCTTCACAGACTGGGTGCCGGTAGCCAACCCCCTGTCTCCCATCCTCCCTGTCTCCCATCCTCCCGTATCTCCAAACTCAGTGGCCAGTCACTTAACTCAAGTTGGAGAGGAAGTGTTAGGGAGGTACTCACTGCAAACTCTAGTGTACTTATGCTTTCAGGTATATATTTTGCAGTAGTTTATAGATACGTGTGAAAATATGCTCTTTCTCACAGAAACTGGTGTATATCTAAGTTTTGGGACTTTGTTAGAAAGTGAACCACCTGAGATGAAATTAGAGTATACTATGAAAGGAAAGGTCTCACCCGAGTAATGAAGCTGAAGGGTTGTCATTCCACACGTGAGGTCTCTGGACACAGTCTGAAGTGAAGCATGTTGAGGTGGCAATCGTTGTGTTGGTTAGGTTGTGATTGGCAGATGCAATATTGTTTGATATGGATTGGGAGAGGCATACGGGAAAGTGGGCCCTATCCAAGGGTTCCAGGACTGGGGGAAGTCGGGGCTCTATAGTGGAGATGTGAGGTTCCTGCTGTCTTAGGGTTCAAAAAGACAATCGATAGTTAATGTTATCATCACATTATTTGGTAATTGGGTTAACTTTGAAAAGTCCTTTTGTTATGGTTGGCTGTACAGTACCCAGTATCTTGTATATAGCTGTGCTATTGGATGCTTCTATAGTCAGATTTTCTGTAACTCTTCATTTGTTTTTTCATTGTTGGCATTTTAAATTAGTGGTTGTGGTTGAAAAGTCAGTGATCCGAGTTTTGACTCATCTGTTGTGAGATCATTATTGTGACCTTGTGTGTTCAGTTTCAGAGATATCTTTTCTAAATTGATGACTTGAAGGAACCAGACCCCAGAAGAGGATATTGGGAAATTGTAGAACAATATTATAAGACTTTGATAAGCAATTTCTAGAGATCTTAGAGCAAAGTTGGACAAGTTTTTAATTCTTTTTTAAAAATTATTTTTATTAAATATTTTTATAGAGACAGAAAAATTGGAAGGGAAGAAGGAGACTGTGGGTAAGGAAGAAAGAGAGGGACCTGCACTACTGCTTCACAGTTCTTGAAGCTTCCCTGCACACAGGGACTGGGAGTTTGAACCTGGGTCCTTGTATGTGTGCCCAAGGAATGTACCACTGCCCTTCTCCCAAGTGTTTCATTCTTAATTCTCTATTCAAGCTATTATTGCTGAACATGTACTAAAAAAACTCAAAGTAAAAAAATAAGAGAAAAATTAATATTTTTCCTTCATAATTTACTGCATAAGACCTATTCATAGAAAAAGGGTAACAAAGTGAGTATTTTAATTTATTCAATGGTATAAGTATAATCAAAGGTATCATTTATCTATTTCTTCAATAAAAATTTTTGACATACTTCCATGAAAAAATATGACTAAAATTTTGTCCAAGGACTAGAGATAAAGTAGAAAATGGTTTTTTGTGTCTTTGTTTGTTTGTTTACTTGGTTATTTTATTTATTGCCACAAGGGTTATTACTAGGCTCACTGCCTGTATGACGAGTCTACCACTCTTGGAGCCTCTTTTTTCCCTTTCCTTTTCTTTCCTTGCTGGGAAATTGTGCAGATGCATCACCTCTGTCATGTTGTCCCCTCAGGCTATTGTCAGTTCCTGTGAGAGTTGGGATATTCTTGGAGTGCCTTTCCCAACCAATCCTGTCCCGGCTCGTCACTCCCATTTTTGCCCTATAAAGCCCTTCTTCTTCCGCCCCTTGTTCTCTTGCCTGCTTTTCACCTCGGTGATTAGACGCAGAAAAGGGTGCTGCCGGAGGTGGACATTTTGGCCTGAACTACTGTGCTCTCACCCAACTCTGAGGTGTCTATGCGAATCAAGAATTGTGCTCCCTCTCTGGCTCTGGATCTCCTCTCTCTCTCCTCTGCCCTGCAGCCCCACAGGTCTTTACTTAACAACTCAGCAAAAAATGAAGAAGGGAATAGGAGATACAGAGGGGAAACAGATAGACATCTGAAGGCCTGCTTCACAGCTCACGAAGTTTCTCTGATACAAGACACATGTGAGGAATGAGGACTTAAACCTGGCTCCAGAAGCATGGTAATGTGTGCTTAACTGGGTGCACCACTGCCTGCCCCCCCCCCTCCAGTTGTTCACTTCTAAAGGTGAAAACTTTGTAAAAGCAGTAAGTGCTGGAGAAAATGTGGAGAAAAGAAAACCTTTGTATAATATTGGTGGGGTGGGCGGGGACATAGCTGTTACATAGTGTGTTATGGGAATTTCTTAAAAAACAAAAAAAGAAAAGAAAAGAAAAATAGAAATGCTATACAATTCCACAACCCACTTCGAGGTCTATATCCAGCAGAAGTGAAATCACTATCTTAAGAGGATAATTGAACTGAATCCCTATGTTCCTTGCATCATCATGTACACAAGTCAAATTGACAGATAAATGGGCAAAGGAAACACCCCCCACACACACACACCCACTTACTCAGTATGAAAAAAGAAGAAAATCCTTTCATTTGTGACATGAATGAATCCGGTGGACATTATGATAAGTGAAATAAGTCAGAAACTGAGGGACAAAGGCTCCATTGTATCACTTTAAGTACAATCAAAAAATAAATAAATAAATTTTATAGTAGCAAAGAGAATAGAGAGGCTAGGGTTGAGAGGAAGGGGAGATGCTGGTCAAAGGGCACAAGTTTTCATCTATAATATTAATGAGTTCTGGAGATCTATCATACAGCATGATGATTATAGTTAATTATTTCCTGAATACTCGAAATTTACTAAGAGAGCAGATCTCAAGTGTTCTCATTATATACATAAAGGGTTACTATGAGAGGCTATAGATGTTGATTACCTCAATTGTGGTAATTATGTCCACAGCAACAAAAAATCATGTTGCAAAAACTCAAAGTATACCATTTTATTTGTTGGTCATATCTCAATAATGGAAAAAAAATGAAAGGAATAGAACCAAACTCATAATCAGTGAAGAACATTGTAATGATTTTGAGCAATTACTCATCTCAGACACTGATGAAATATGGACAGCCCTCAGTTTCAAACTATCAACTTAGTTATGCAACTTCTCACTATATTTTTACTTGTGCAATAAACAATATAGACAATATTCATGATAGGAGTCAAGGTAAAGATATATATTGATTGATACCTTTCAAAGTCTCCATCAAAGCAAACAAAATCTTAGATTTAAGACCATTCAGTATTGATATCTTCTTAACATATTCAAATACCAGCTACGAGGACATAAATAACACCAGTGTCATATCCAGTCACACTTAAGAGTCAGGTTCCCTGGGGTCAACTTTGTCTTTTTTTTCTTTTTCTCCTAGAGCACTGCTCAGCTGTTGCTTAAGGTATTGCTGGGGACTGAACCTTGGTAGCTCAGAGCTTCAGGCAAAAAGGACATTTCATAACCATTATACTATCTCCCCAGCCCTAAGTTTACTGTTATTTTTAAAATAAATTTAATTTATGTTAATGCTTTTATTTTTTAGTTTTATTGATTTACTGGATAGTGACAGAAATTAAGAGCGGAGGGGGAGACACAGAGAAACAGAGACAGAGAGACACACCTGCAGCCCTGCTTCACCTCTTCTCCTTCTCCTTCTCCTTCTCCTTCTCCTTCTCCTTCTCCTTCTCCTTCTCCTTCTCCTTCTCCTTCTCCTTCTCCTTCTCCTTCTCCTTCTCCTTCTCCTTCTCCTTCTCCTTCTTCTTCTTCTTCTTCTTCTTCTTCTTCTTCTTCTTCTTCTTCTTCTTCTTCTAGCGTTTGCCCTTCTTCCGTAGCCAGTCAACAGCGTCAGGTTGAGCCTGATGTAAAGTTTCGAGACCTCCTTTGAATCTGGAGAGGTGGCAGTCATTGACTATGTGGGTCATAGTCTGTCTGTAGCCGCAGGGGCAGTTCGGGTCGTCTCTGGCTCCCCAGCGATGGAACATATAGCGGTGCACCGGCCATGGCCTGTTCCATAGCGATTGAGGAGGGCCCAATCATAACATGCTAGGTCAAAGCAGGGGGTTGACGCTTGCAGGGGTCTGTGATGAGGTGTTTGTTCTTTACCTCAGCTGACTGCCAACTCTGTTTCCAAGAGTCTGGAACAGAGAAGTTCAGTGTAGGTGTAGGGGACCAGATTGGGTGACGAGACGTCAAGCGTTGGACAGGGTGGGCGAAGATATCCGCGTATATTGGCAGGTCCGGTCTAGCATAGGCGTGGGAAATGAACTTAGATGATGCCGCATCCCGACGAATATCTGGCGGGGTGATGTTGCTAAGAACTGGCAGCCATGGAACCGGGGTGGAACAGATGGTTCCAGAAATTATCCTCATGGAGGAATATAATTTGGAATCGACCAAGTGGACATGGGGGCTACGGAACCATACTGGGGCACAGTATTCTGCAGTGGAATAGCATAATGCCAGAGATGATGATCGTAGTGTGGAAGTGCTCGCACCCCATGAGGAGCTGGTCAGTCTTGCAATGATGTAAATCCTCGCGCCCACCTTTGCTGCAGTTTTTATGAGATGTTTGTGAAATGACAGAGTGCGATCGAGAGTAACACCAAGATTGACTGGCTGGGCTTCATGCCGGATTCTCGTATCGCCAAGCTGCACATTAAGCTCACGCGAGGCTGAGGCATGGTATAGATGGAAAACAGATGATACCGTTTTTGCAGTGCTAGGGATTAGTCGCCATTTTTTACAGTAATCAGATATCAGAGATATGTCTTTCGTGAGTGTTTCCTTAAGGATGTCGAACTTGGATGCCTGAGTTGCACAGCAGATGTCATCGGCGTAGATGAACTTCCTTGAAGAAGTTTCTGGAAGGTCATTGATGTAAATATTAAATAGCGTAGGAGCCAGAACAGAGCCCTGGGGGAGGCCACTTGAGACAAGTCTCCATCTGCTAGACTTGTCACCCAGATGCACCCGGAATCTTCTGTTTTGGAGAAGAAACGATATAGTGTTGGCCACCCATGGAGGCAGGCATCTTGAGATCTTGACTAGGAGACCACGGTGCCAGACCGTGTCATAGGCTGCTGTGAGATCAACAAAGACAGCACCTGTCTTTAAATTCTTCTGGAATCCATTTTCAATGTAAGTTGAGAGGGCCAGGGCTTGTTCGCAGGTAGATCTTCCTGGGCGGAAACCAGCCTGGGCGGGTGATAGGAATTTCTCTGTAAGATGAGAAATAGGTGACAGAAGCAGCCTCTCAAGGAGTTTGTAACACACGGAGAGGAGAGAAATTGGTCTATAGCTGGCGGCCAGTGTTGGGTCTTTCTTTGGTTTCAAAACCGCTATTATCTTCGCACGATGCCAAACTTTGGGCATAGACTCAGATTCCAAGATGTGGGACAGGAATGAAGCGAGCCACTTCTTTGCCGAGGGACCCAGGTTAAGAATGAGTTCTGGGGTGGTGTTATCATAGCCAGCAGCTGTTCCTGGTTTAACCCTCTTCAAAGCGTCTTCCAGTTCAGACAGTGTAAAGGGAGAGAGTTTTGGAGATGGACAAGATAACCGGAAGTGGGATGACCACTCGTGGGAAATTTCTCTTTTCCAGACTGGGTCGATCTTAGCACGTCCAACTTGAGTTAGGTGACTGGCCACTGAGTTTGGAGATACGGGAGGATGGGAGACTGGAGGGGGTTGGCTACCGGCACCCAGTCTGTTAAGAAGCTTCCAGGCCTTCCTACTTGAGTGGGTGAAGTTCAGACTTTCCGTGAGTAGTTGCCAGCGGGCTTGGCGTGCTGCATCCAGGGAGGCAATGAGATGGTCAGCCACATCTGGGTCGCCCGACTCATCATACTGCTTTAGTAGTTGCTCGCATTCAGATGCACCAAGGGAAGGTAGATCCAATGCACTTGTGAAGCTTTTCTCTTGCAGGTGGGGACCAGGGGCTTGAACCTGGGTCTTCACACACAGTAATGTGTGTGCTCAACCAGGTGCTCCCTTGTCTGGCCCTCTATTTATGTTAATTTAAAAATTTATCTTGATTTATTGGATAGAAACAGCCAGAAGCCAAGAGGGTAAGGGGAGATAGAGAGGGAAAAAGAGAGACACCCACTGCATAGCTTCACCACTTGCAAAGCTTTCCACCTGCAGGTGGGAATTAGGGATTCCAACCCAGGTCCTTATGCATTGTAACATGTGTGCTCAACCAGGTGTGCTACCACTCAGCCTCCTAAAGTTGCTTTTATACTAAGTAGTCATCATCTGTCTTGTCATTTGTCAATTTCATTGGTAAATTTTCTTCAAAACACTTCTTTGTGACCTCTATCATTTTATTGTTATCATGGTTATTGACATTCTCAGGGACTCACTTCCTTCTCTACTTATCCTAAGTTTCATGGTGTATGATACCAACCAACTGCTGGCCAATATTTTCCAGCATTTTAATCTTCTATTTCTGCTATACTTTTACCTTAAACCTCAAACATAAATCAGTCCATATGCCTGCTTTCTCTCTTATTATGCATAGTTTGCTATGTCATTATATATGCTTGGTTTCAAATTCACTTGAGGAGTTCCACCTTCCAAAAAGCAGGATTATCTGCAAAGGTAGTTTGGAATTTTTCTGCATCAAAAGTTGTATTTTTCCTTTCATTTACTTATTTATATTAGTATATGACCATTTGGATGTTAATGTTCGGGTAATAATAAAACACTGTTGATATATTCCTCAAACTATTCCAGCTCACTGTTTCTTTGACACACTCTCATTGTTGTTTCTCTGTGTGTATATTTGAGTATGTCCTAATATGCAGGTGCTATAAGGTGTTCCAGGCTTATTTTGTACAATTTCTGCCTTAGTTCTAAAATCAACTGTTATTCCAGTAATATGATTGTAGGCTGAGAATTGTATTAGCAATCAAGATTTGGACACTAAGTATGCTTTTTGCTACTTTACTATTACTGCTTCCAGATCCTCTAAGCTATCAGAGAAAGGATATATATGAATTCATAGTGATATCTTAAGGTGAAACTAGGACTGGGTATGGTGTGATGCACCAGAACAAAGGAATATGAGAGAGGAAGGGAAGGGAGAGGATGGAGAGATGGCTGTGGTCCTATTGCAAGTTGGTAAAAAAGAACAGAAGTTGGATGTAAGAGTGCTTCACAGACTCATATCATGGAAAGGTGAGAAATTGTATCCATGCATCAAAAATTGCACTGTAAACGATTGTTCCTCAATGAAATAGTTTCAAAAAAAGAAATAACCAAACTGTCTCTAAGACTTTCTGCTACCTGTGGAGGTGATCTGGGGGTGAGATGGGGGAGAATTTTGGTGGTGGGTGCAGTGTTGAACTACACCACCGCTTATAATCTTGTAAACCATCATTAAATTACTAAAATAAAAAATAAATGAGTTATATAGCAACAAAAAGCAAGTTATGAAAGTTCTTCATGTCTACTCAGAATTTTTTAAAAAATCACTAATGGTTATTGAATTCTTTCAGATGCTATTTCTTTTATCAATTGGCAAATGTTATTCTTCTCTAGGTTGCTGGTATAATGGATTATAGTTATTGATTTTTGAAAGTTGAACTAGCCTTGGATACTTTAAGTAAATCCCACTTGAATGTGATTACTAATTCTTTTTAAAATTTCTTTATTGAAGGATTAATGGTTTACAGTTGACAGTAAAACACAATAGCTTGTACATACATAACATTTCCTAGTTTTCCACATATCAATTCTACTCCCACTAGACTGTGATTACTAATTCTATATATTTGATTCTACAATATGAATTAAAAATGTTACTTAAATAATATTACAGACATTAGAGGGAATTAAAGAGGTTGATGCACACTTAATGGTGATCCTGTGGAGAGCAGTCTGGAAAACTCTCAGAAGGCTAGAACTGGACCTACCCTATGATCCTGCCATTGCTCTCCTGGGGATATATCCTAAGGAACTCAACACACCCATCCAAAAATATCTGTGTACACATATGTTCTTAGCAGCACAATTTGTAATAGCCAAAACCTGGAAGCAACCCAGGTGTCCAACAACAGATGAGTGGCTGAGCAAGTTGTGGTATATATACACAGTGGAATACTACTCAGCTATTAAAATGGTGACTTCACCATTTTCAGCCAATCTTGGATGGACCTTGAAGAAATCATGTTAAGTGAAATAAGTCAGAAAAAGAGGGATGAATATGGTATGATCTTACTCTCAGGCAGAAGGGGAAAAACAAGATGAGAAGAGAAAACACAAGTAGAACCTGAACTGAAATTGGCATATTGCACCAAAGTAAAAGACTCTGAGGTGGGTGTGGGGGAGAATACAGGTCCAAGAAGGATGACAGAGGACCTAGTGGGAGTTGTATTGTTATATGGAAAACTGGGAAATGTTATATATGTATAAACTATTGTATTTACTGTCTAATGTAAAGCATTAATTCCCCAATAAAGAAATTTAAAAAGAAAAGGTGATTCAAGGTAGCATAAGTGTTCTAATGGGGGTGGGGAGAATCCTTCAAATTTTTAATCCAAGGTAAGAGCATATCTGTATTTGATAAGTTAGGAGACATATTATAGAAAAGTGGCTGGGATATTATAGAGCCATTGTCATCAAAACTGCTTGGTACTGGAACATGAACAGACACACTGACCAGTGGAATAGAATTGAGAGCCCAGAAATGAGGCCTCACACGTATGGACATCTAATCTTTGACAAAGGGGCCCAGACTATTACATGGGGAAAGCAGAGTCTCTTCAACAAATGGTGTTGGAAACAATGGGTTGAAACATGCAGAAGAATGAAACTGAGTCACTGTATTTCACCAAATGCAAAAGTAAATTCCAAGTGGATCAAGGACTTGGATGTTAGACCAGAAACTATCAGATACTTAGAGGAAAATATTGGCAGAACTTTTTTCCGCATAAATTTTAAAGACATTTTCAATGAAACGAATCCAATTACAAGGAAGACTAAGGCAAGTATAAACCTATGGGACTACATCAAATTAAAAAGCTTCTTCACAGCAAAAGAAACCACTACCCAAATCAAGAGACCCCTCACAGAATGGGAGATCTTTACATGCCATACATCAGATAAGAGTTTAATAACCAACATATATAAAGAGCTTGCCAGACTCAACAACAAGACAACAAATAACCCCATCCAAAAATGGGGGGAGGACTTGGACAGAATATTCACCACAGAAGAGATCCAAAAGGCCAAGAAACATATGAAAAAATGCTCCAAGTCTCTAATTGTCAGAGAAATGCAAATCAAGACAACAATGAGATATCACTTCACTCCTGTGAGAATGTCACACATCAGAAAAGGTAACAGCAGCAAATGCTGGAGAGGGTGTGGGGTCAAAGGAACACTCCTGCACTGCTGGTGGGAATGTCAATTGATCCAACCTCTGTGGAGAACAGTCTGGAGAACTCTCAGAAGGCTAGAAATGGACCTACCCTATGACCCTGCAATTCCCCTCCTGGGGATATATCCTAAGGAACCCAACACATCCATCCAAAAAGATCTGTGTACACATATGTTCTTGGCAGCACAATTTGTAATAGCCAAAACCTGGAAGCAACCCAGGTGTCCAACAACAGATGAGTGGCTGAGCAAGTTGTGGTATATATACACAATGGAATACTACTCAGCTGTAAAAAATGGTGACTTCACCGTTTTCAGCCGACCTTGATGGACCTTGAAAAAATCATGTTGAGTGAAATAAGTCATAAACAGAAGGATGAATATGGGATGATCTCACTCTCAGGCCGAAGTTGAAAAACAAGATTAGAAAAGAAAACACAAGTCGAACCTGAAATGGAATTGGAGTATTACACCAAAGTAAAAGACTCGGGGGTGGGTGGGTGGGTGGGGAGAATACAGGTCCATGAAAAATGATGAATGAAATAGTGGGGGTTGTATTGTTAAATGGGAATCTGGGGAATGTTATGCATGTAAAAAAAAAAAGAAGTAGAAACGCAAAACAGAAATTGACTGAGTTTGGAGTATGGCACCAAAGTAAGAAAGCAGAAGTATACTAGAGTTTGCAGTGAGTACCCTCCCTAACACTTCCTCTCCACTATTCCAAGCTTTGGGTCCATGATGGCTCAACAATTTGTTTGGCTTTGTATGTTAGCTCTCTTTTCAGTCATCAGGTTCCAGATGCCATCAGGATGCTAGCCAGGCTTCCCTGGATTGAAGACCCCACCAATGTGTCCTGGAGCTCAGCTTCCCCAGAGACCCATCCTACTAGGGAAAGAGAGAGGCAGACTGGGAGTATGGACCGACCAGTCAACGCCCATGTTCAGCGGGGAAGCAATTACAGAAGCCAGGCCTTCTACCTTCTGCAACCCTCAATGACCCTGGGTCCATGCTCCCAGAGGGATAGAGAATGGGAAAGCTACTGGGGAGGGGGTGGGATATGGAGATTGGGCGGTGGGAATTGTGTGGAGTTGTACCCCTCCTACCTTATGGTTTTGTTAATTAATCCTTTCTTAAATAAAAAAAATAAAAAAAACAACTAGTAAAACTAGTATAGCCACAGACCCTTTGGAATATAACTAAAATATGACTATACTAGCTATCTATAAAACAGAGAGCCCCCCCACCCCAACTCTTCATCAGCACTATTTCAGCCTTTAGGTCCATGATTGTTCAACAATTTGTTTGGCTTTGTATGTTAACTCTTTTCAATCACCAGGTTCCAGATGCTAGCATGATGCCGACCAGACTTCCCTGGAAAGAAAACCCCACCAATGTGTCCTGTTGCTCTGATTCCCCAGAGCCCTTCCCCACTAGGGAAAGAGAGAGGCAAGCTGGGAACATGGATTGACCTGCCAACGCCCATGTTCATAGGGGAAGAAACTACAGAAGCCAGACCTTCCGCCTTCTGCATCCCACAATGACCTTGGGTCCATACTCCCAGAGGGTTAAAGAATAGGAAAGCTATCAGGGGAGGGAATGGGATACAGAGTTCTGGTGGTGGGAATTGTGTGAAGTTGTACCTCTCTTATACCATGGTTTAGTCAATGTTTCCTTTTTATAAAAAATGAGAGAGAAAAAAAAAAGAAAAGTGGCTGGGAATAGGGCGGTAGCACGTTAAGTTCGAAGTGATGCAAAGTGCAAGGACTGGCATAAGGATTCCTGGTTCTCCACCTGCAGGGGACTCGATTCACAAGCGGTGAAGCAGGTCTGCAGGTGTCTATCTTTCTCTACCCCTCTCTATCTTCCCCTTCTCTCTCTATTTCTCTCTGTTATATCCAATAATGATGACACCAATAACAACAATAATAACTACAACAATAAAAATACAAGGGCAACAAAGGGGAATAAACAAAATATTAAAAAAAAAGAAAAGTGGCTAATGTAGAATCCGAATTTCAGATTACCATAGTTCATTCAAATTACCTTTAAACCATCGAAGCCAGACCCTTCCCTTCCATCATAAATGAGGCAGGCAGGGCATTATCCTTCTCACTACACAGGGAGCTGAGATTTGTTCTCAGATACTCTACTCCTGTGTTAGTAAACTTTCTTCTGCCTCACACAGCCACCTGCTTAAGTAGGTAACATAAATCCTGACTTTCAAGTGGCTTATTTAGAAAATAAGAATGGCTGTTCCTTTGAATTTCCTCATTCCTTCAATAAAAAGAAAACTGGAGGTGGGTATGTAATTGCCTAATTTTGCAATTGAATAACTCCATCCTGTCCTTGTGCCTTAAACCTATAAAAGCCAAACAAACAAATAAACAAAAAAACATAATCCCCAACCTGCTACAATCTGTAGATACCCTGCTCCTCCCTGAAGGAGGTGGTTCCTGGCTGACAGCCATTACTGTATGTGCTCTGCACCAACTTGCCTTTTACCTGCAAGTCAACTTTTTTTCTCTCAAAGCTTGACACATTTTAAAAAAAAAACCAACAGAAAATTTACAGAGAAAGTTAAGTTTTAGTTCATCTGCATTTATTCTTTGCAATTGAAAGAGGTAAAGTTCACTTTATCATAATGGCATTTTAAATAAGGAATTCATATTCATATTGGTTTAATTTAAGACATACATGTTCTCAGAAGCTAAACAAAATGCAAATATTATATATCTTTGTTTTTTTTCCTCTCTCTCTCCCTCTCTTCCTCTCTCTCCATATATATATTTGCCTCAAGGTTTATTACTGGGGCTCAGTGCCTACACTACAGATCCACTGCTTCGGATGACAATTTTATTCCATTTGTTGTTGTTGGATAAGAGAGAAGTTAAGAGAGGAAGGGAAGAAAGAGAGGGGGAAAGACAGACACCTGCAGACTTGCTCCACTGATTGTAAAGTGACCCCCTTGCAGGTGGGGAGCCCAGGTCTCGAACAAGGATCCTTGCACAGGTCTTTGTTCTTCTTACTATGTGTGTTTAATTCAGTGCTCCTGGCACCTCTATATTTTTACTGATAACTGAGCTCTTTCTTTCAGAGCCATGGGTGATGGTAAAGTCATCTCAGAGATTTAAGTTTCCTGAAATAATAATTAAGTAATAATTAAAATGATAACTACGCTATTGGCTAACATTTAGGTTTATTCTGACAACGTGTCCAATGTTTTATATAGTGGATTTTATTTAATCCCCTCAACCATCTCCATGAATAAAGTACTGTTAATATCATCTCATGCTAAAGAGGAGATAATTTCACCAGAGATATTTTAAGTAACTAGCCCAAGGTACAGCAGAGTCTATGTTTTCATTGTGGTCAGTCTGACTTCAGTCTTTTAATTTTCAGCGTGGTACTCTGGTGTTCTGATGATCTATTCCAAGTCACTGGCTATCACTTATTTGTTCGTGGAAATGCTGAGACAATGGCCTCCACCCATCCTCCCTACCCACTATTTACTCTAGTGTTCTTGGTAGCTTCCAATTATGCTGACATTTAAATTCTTCCACAGAAGTCTTCCTCCTCTACAACCAGTTCTCCAAACAAATATTTCAATCCTGCCAAAGAATTCATTTTATTCTTTCTCCCCACCCAGCAAATCTCACCTTTGGTCTAGCAGCTCCCTTCAGCTGCAGTGCCCACCCCCATCTCCTTGCCACGCATGCACATTCTATCTGGGTCAGTTCAAAAGAAAATTTCCAAGGATGGAGAGAAGATAGACAGTGGGTGGCTGAGCCCAAGGTGAAATAAAATAATGTTTTCCTTTACCGATTTTCCAATGTTTGTCTTTTAATTTCTGGAGAGCCTCAGTTGCACACAAAAATGTTAATAGAAGTTGAAGGTCTCCTATTCATACAGTTCCAATCTATTCTGCAAATAAAAAGCAGTGAAAATGATTCATACGTGAATAATTTCCCCAAACCTCTGCTTATTGAAATGGATCAGAGATAATTACTAGGTTGGAGAATTTGCATCCACACATTTTCTAGTCTCACAAACATAATTTTCTTTAGAGTGAATAGAAAATATTTGCTCTTTTAAGAGCTGTTGTGGGTGATGGAACTATAGTCTTTTCATATCTGCAGAAATGTGATTACACCACCCACTGCCCCTACTCCTTAGAGCTGGGGTTTCGTGTTCTCTCCTACCCCTTCAGCATTGTATAACTCAGCTAATTTGTTTTAAACTTCTATCTGTACTCATATTACTACGAAGATCTATGAGTTGTGTTGTTGGCCATAGCTCATAAGAAGTCAGTATAGTCTCAGTAGTTTGGGTATTCACAGTTTCTTACAATAAGATGACTCACATTTAAGTTAGGTGAACGAAGATAACCTGTTACAGAGATGTACTCAACCACCTTTTCAATATTTATCTGAGAGTAGAAAGAAGTTTTAATTGGAGTTTCTCTGAAAAAGGGGTGGGGGCGAACGTCTGTGATCTTTCAGAACCATCTGGAATACACATGAGATTTGTGTTCTGCCATTGTCTCTCCAAAGCATCAGGCTGTTGTTCCAGGTGTGGGAAGTGCCTGCATGGCTTAGATTTAATACTTGATTTTCATTATGCTCAACAGCTTGGCCCTTTATTCTCTGAGGGATGTGTTTTCAATACCACAGGAGATTTCTTTTATGTCCAACCAAATGAATCTTTATAAACAGCTCAACTGGTATAAGGCCTCAGGTGGGCTTAAGGGACCCACATGAACAAGGTTTGTGTGTAAGCACGGGGGTGGGGGGGGGGGGGTTGTTAAAGGCATTTTGAATTTCTCTATTCTGGTTCCCTAGAAAAACAAGCACCACTCCTCCTGAGACTTAACAAGCAATCCCAGGATCCCTTGAAATGATGTTGGACAAGGAGAAGTGAGGAATGTACAAGGCACTGAGTAGAGTACAACAGAGTATTAGAGTATTATATAAAGGAGAGCAGAGTTGGAAAATTAAATGTTTTTAAGAAAAATAGATAAGAAAAAAAATTACCAATGTCTATATGTGAATCTTCAGAAATGGATGAGTCTTTAGCATTTCTCAAAGTTAATACCTTATCTTTAACGTAGAGACAACTATCAGGGAACAAGTTGAGTGAACATATGACAATAAGGGTGAATTTTAGGAAATAAGTAAAAACTTTTTGGAGAATACATCCTGCATGGGGGAAAGAAATACTTGCTTTTTTAGTCATACATACCAAGTATGGTTGTTTCTATACTTACTTATCTTTACTCCTAATATCAGACATTAGTTACCCTAGTTGCCTCTAAATGCATACATAGTACCACCAACTATCTGTACACACACACACACACACACACACACACACACACACACACATATATATATATTACCTGAGGACTCTCAATTTTATAAGCCAGCATCAGTCTTTCAGGAGATACCATCTCTTTGCTTTAAAAGTAAATAGTGAGAAAGTACTCTGTTCACACAAGTCCTAGGCAAAACAGCCATCTGCTTCCAGTATATGGAGTGGCAGTCCTAGTTCATGCTTCTCCAAGTCCCTGTTGCAGCACAAGCCATACCATTTCCACTGTCAAAAGAGAGTTACTATTATAAAAAAAAAAAAAGTACCAATGTACAGCTTGTAATTTCTAGTAGAACCTTTCTCCTGACCTCCCATAAACTTTCTAAACAGTGAATTTTTTTCATTTTTTATTTGTGATTAATTGTGGGTTACAATAGTTTAAGATTGCAATCAATGTATAGTTTCACACCACATCCACCAACAAAGTTCTCTGTCTCTATCCTAGAGTGGGACTTTTAATTCTGATTTACTACTTATTTTTTAATATTTTTTCATTGTGTTTCTGATTCAAATGTTATTTTTCCCCTTTATTGGGACAATAATGTTTTACAGTTGACAGCAAATACAATAGTTTTTACATGCATAACATTTCTCAGTTTTCCACATAACAATACAACTCCCACTAGGTCCTCTGTCATCCTTTTGCAGGATCTGTACTCTAGCTGCTCACCCACACCAGAGTCTTTTACTTTGGTACATCAACTTTTATTTCTTTCTTTTTTTTTTTTATTAATTGTTATAATTGGAACTTGAAAGCCTGGAGTTATGGAAATATGCTCTTGGGAATAATGTTCATGAGGATGTGTAAGAAGCAGGACTATGATGCAGTTGTAACTGAACCTACAGTAAGTTATGAAGCTTAGATGATTCTTCAACAATGTTCTGAACTCACTCATGCAAGGGAACTGAATCTTTGAACATCTCATTCCCATGAACAGTTCACACCCCAGACTTCTGGTTCCCTTGGATGGGATTTTCCTGTTACCATTTCTTTTTAGAAACTCCTCTCCCCCTGAGTAAAGATCTAGTGCAACAGCAGGCAAGTTTTGACATACACACATACACACACACACACACACACACACACACACACACACACACACACGAGAGCAATTCATCTGTGAACTAAGCTTGTTCATTTATGGCATCCTGGCTGAGGGTAGCTCAGGATATATAGTTTGTATTGCTTTCATGTGCAAGGTCTTGGGTTTGATTGGGGCACCATAAATGTGGTGCTCTGAGCTTTCTCTCTCCCATCTGAGCTAATTTCCCTGACCTATGCTAACGATTCATTAAAGATGGCCCCAATGAGCCGAAATATTTCTTTTAATAAAATTGAAAACTTAACAGTTTTTCTTTCTTTCTTTCTTTCTTTCTTTCTTTCTTTCTTTCTTTCTTTCTTTCTTTTTTTTTTTACTTTTTTTCTCAGCTAGATATAGTGAGGGAGAGAGGTCGGGATGGGGTGTAGAGAGAGAGACAGAACTAAAGGTAGAGATAGAAGTAGACATGATATATATATATATATATATATATATATATATATATGTCGTTTTCGCCGGGCTATGTTGTTTTCGCCGGGCTGGCTTCACAGGCGGGTAACAGACGACCTGGGACTCATGGCTGGGTTGTACGTAGTATCTCTTTATTCATGCAGGACGCAGTGCAATCTAAGCCGAGCTAAGCTAAACTAACAACTACAAACAACAATCTTGTCCTTACAAATATAGTAGCCCAGTAGGGTGGGAACAGGATGCGATGCAGAGAGGGTGGAGAGAAAAGTGACTGGTGAAAATCAGTGTGAGACAAGGAGAGGGGGCGGAGCAGAAGCATATCATGAACCAGTGGGGATTGAACCAATGCCCTGTAGTGGTTATGTAAATAGAATACAGTGGTTATGTAAATAGAATACAGTGGTTATGTAAATAGAATACAGTGTTAAGCAGGGGGTATTAAACCAATGAAACAGAAGGGGTCTCATGCATACCAACATATGCATGAGAGAGAGAGAGAGAAAGAGAGAGCAATAGAGACTACAATGCCAAACTTGGGTCACATGGATGGCATAGCAATGCACCAGCCAAGTGTGCTATTTTCCCCTCCCCAGTTCTTTTCTTTAGTAGTTAATGCATTTTATGATCTTAGAAAAAAAAATTAAGCTCAGTATAAGTACTTTGAATTAAAAAAATAATATTTTTCTAAAATATATAAATTAAGATCTTTGTCTATATTGCTAATTTGTTATTATTCTTATTTCACCGTTTTTAGTGGTTTCTTCAACTTTTTCTTTCTGAATTTTCTCTACCTAAATTAACAGGGGAGCTATCTTGCTAAGCCCTCTTCTTCATTTTCTCAGACAGTCATGTAGACAAACAAATCTTCACTTACGTATTTCCTCAGTTTAATATGGTAAAATTATGATCTCACAGTCCAGTATATTTGTAATATTTTATTAGATTCGTGGGGTATTTATAAACATATTGCTTACTTTTAAACAATAGAGATATTTTTATATACCTTTTTTTTTTGCCACCAGGATTATCACTGGGGCTTAGCTTAGTACACTATGAATATATTGCTGCTGGTAGCCATTTTTTTCCTTTTATTTTATTTTTCTTTGTTTTTTTTTAAATTTTCATCAGATAGTATAGAGAGAAATTGAGAAAGCAGGGTAAATGGAGAGAAAGAGAGAAAGATAGATATCTGCTGAACTGCTTCACCACTTGTGAAATGTCTCCCCTGCAGGTGAGGATTAGGGACTCAAACGCCAGTCCTTGTGCTTGGTAATATATGTGCTTAACTGAGCACGTCACTGCCCCTCCCATAGTTTTTGTTTTTACTAAACAAGAAGATATCCAGAAATCCATCCCTTTAACTTTAGCAGCAAAAACTTCCACATATTTGGGAATAAAGTTAACAATATATGTGAAATACATGTATACTAGAAATTATGAGCCACTCACTATTCAAAGAAATAAAAAGAGAGACCAAGAAATCTAAAGATATTCCATGCTCACAGGTTGGAAGAATTAACATCATCAAAATGACCATCCTACCAAGAGCCATATATTTAATGCCATCAAGGCACTATCAAATTTCTTTAGAGGAATAGAACAAAAGCTATAAAAATGTATCTGGGACTTGAAAATAGCTAGAATTGCTAAAGCAATCTTGAGAAAAAAGAACAAGACCAAAGATGTCACATTTCTTGACCCTAAACTATGGAGCTACTGTAATCAAAACCACTGGGCATTGGAACCAAAATAGACACAAAGATCATTGGAATAGAAATTGAAGACCAGGGGCTGGATGGTGATGCACCTACTTGAGTGCACATGTTACAATGTGCAAAGATCAGGGTTCAAGCCCCCAGTCCCCACCTGTAGGGGGAAAGCTTTGTGAGTAGTGAAACAGTACTGAAGGTGTCTCTCTGTCTCTCTTCCTACCATTCACTTCCCTCTTGATTTCTATCCAATAAATAAAGACAATAAAAAACAAAAATAAAAATAAATGAAATCCCAGAAATAAGACCTCACATCTGTGCACAACTCATTTTTGAAAATGGGACCCCAGAGACTGGCATACTTTAACGATGACTCTTTAGTCACTATCAGACCACCCCATTAGCTGGGGCCCTAGTCAGGAAGTCCTGAGATTCTCACACAGACATGATGGGCCTAGCCCTTGAATAAATCCCTCTCTCCATTGTTACCAGTCATCTCTATCAGGAACAACACAATATACCCTTTTGTGGGCCTCCAGAGGACCTTGCCATGAACCTGGATCAACAAAGATAGAGAATGTTCCATCTTCCGAAGGGAGGCTGGACAATATTCTCTATGCTACACCTGAGGATGATGAGTCCTGTTATTGGGGTAGCTTGGAATGTTCCTACTCATGACCACAGAATATGAGCTCAGATCTACAGGGATGCAGAGGTCACATAAGCTCCTAACCTGAATATGGGCTCCAGATCACATCAAATTGGTGGGATTTACAGTCAACAATATTTATACACCTTTCCCATATTTGGGAGCTACTCTCTTCCCTCATCTAGCTTTCTGGTCCTTTTTGCAGCCATGACATCATCTCCCCAGACAATAACTTGGATCCACCTGCATACCAGATTTCAGACTCAGGAGCAAAAAGAAAAAAAAAAAAACAACACTAGTATAGCCACAGACACTTTGGAATATAACTAAAATATGCCTACTAACTATCTACAAAATGGAGACCCCCCCCCAACTCTTTATCTGTACTATTCTAGCCTTTAGGTTCATGATTGGTCAACAATTTGTTTGACTTTGTATGTTAACTCTCTTTTCAACCACCAGGTTCCAGATGCTAGCATGATGCCAGCCAGATTTCCCTAGACAGACAACTCTGCCAATGTGTCCTGGAGCTCTGCTTCTCCAGAACCCTGCCCCACTAAGGAAAGAAAGAGACAGGCTGGGCGTATGGATCTACCTGTCAACATCCATGTTCAGTGGGGAGGCACTTACAGAAGCCAGACTTTCCACATTCTGCATCCCATGATGACCCTGGGTCCATACTCCCAGAGGGTTAAAAAATAGGAAAGCTTTCAATGGAGGGGATGGGATACAGAGTTCTGGTGGTGGGAATTGTGTGGAGTTGTACCCCTCTTATCCTATGGTTTTGTCAATGTTTCCTTTTTATAAATAAAATTAAAAAAATAAAAAATATATAAATAAATTAAAAAATAATTTAAATAATAAACTGTTATTTTCTAAAGCAGGAGACTTACGTTATCCTTTTGTTAACAAGTGAGGAGTGCCAAATTCTGACAAATGTTTATATAACCTGCAATCTAATTGTCACTGACTTTCTTTGATAATTTCTATTAAACAGGAGACTAGAGGGAATGTTTCTTCCTGTTCTCCAGAAAAAATACAAATGTTATGTTTGTGTAATTCCTGAACAAACAGGGAATTATTCTGGGGAAATGTGCCATTATAATACCTTCCCTTCCTTTGTTGGAATAGGTCACCTGTCTTTTTGGAGCAGAGCCCACAGAATGTAGAATAACTAGTCCAGTCCTAACTATTGCACTATAAGTTTCCTTTTCTAATGAGTAAAATGTAGTCCTATGACTATTAAAAGACTTTCACTTATTAAAAAATATTCATTTATTGGTGTATTACACATAAGTAAAGATCTCTGGGGCAGGGGCAAGTGTTCAGGTCCTGAAACATGATGGTGGAGTTGGAGTTAGGTTGTGGGGTTACACTGTTATATGGAAAACTTAGAGATATTACACAGGTACCAACAACTGTATTTTACTGCTGACTGTAAACCATTTACCCCCCCCCCCCCAATAAAGAAAAAAATACTCATTGAAACCCTACAATTGCCCAAGTGTTGGGAATAGTTCTGTTCAAAGAGACAAAAAATAACTCTCCCTGTTCTCATAAAGATTATGTTCAGGTGAGGGAGACAATCAATAAGGAATTTAGCATATAAAGTGGGGAGAAGTGTCATAGAGAAAAAGAAAGCAAGGGTGTGGGTGGTAGGATGCCTAGATTGGAGGTGGTAGTGGTTGTGATTATCAGCAAAATACTTAGAAGTTACCCCACTATTCAAAATGACATTGTAATTTCTATGTGTAAGGATGCTGAGTCTGAAGTCTCTGGAAAACACATTTATTACTTTTTCCTGAGCATCTTAACTTAGCAGCAAAGTAGGACCAAAATCCAGATATCAGTATCTGTTTTTTTCCCTTTGTGTATCATTGTTATTGGGACTCATGAGGGATTCACTGAAGCACCATATCAAGCAATGTGGTGTAGCTGTAAACTGTTGGCAAACAGGAGTGGCAAACAAATTAGCCTAACAAGTCCTTATTGATTACCTACTGCTCAGAGAAGATCACAGGTCCCCTAGGGACAGCAGAGGAATACACACTGGATTTCCCGCCTCCAAGAAGCTGACAACATGGAGTGGGGGAGGGGGCAAAGCATAGACAGTCAAACAGATGTTTTGAGGATACAATCTGTACCATGCAAGCATAGAACAACAATCAGGGATGCTCTGAGAACAGGGTCTTTGCCAAAATCCAAATGACATTCTTCACAGGCTTGCTGTGAAGAAAGAGAATCCTGCTCACTCACCTTCTTTTCAGCCTTGTTCACAGGCATGGATTATCTGACTGTCAACAGCATAATCTAATAAGAAGAATAGCAATATATTGTCTTTTGTTAGCTGGCTGAAACCCAAGGACTGTGGTTGTTGAATACAGAAGGGCAGACAGATGGAAGTTTCATGCTGTCCTGTAATTGCAAAGTAGCCTTGCAATTGAGAGTCCTTTAAAGAAGAACATCTATCACCTGTGGTTAAGTTGTCTGGTACCTTTTAAAATAACATGAAATAGACCTACTGGTGAAGTATAATGTTACTAGTTTGATCATTCAGAAGAAAAATTTATTTCAGGCACAGAAATTTAACTCACTGGACTGCAGATATGAGTTTGTTACTATATTTAAGAAAGCATGGGCTTGCTTCTTTCCTATTTTTTTCCTACAGTGCTCCATTTCTTTATTATTAATTAATTAATTAATTAATTTATTTATTTATTTTGGATAGGACATAGAGAAATTTAGAGGGGAGGGGAACATAAAGATAGACACCTGCAGACCTGCTTCACAGGTTGTGGGACGACTCCCCCTCTCCCATATGTAGGGAGCCTAAGACTTGAACCCGGATCCTTCAAAGGGTCCTTGTGCCACAAACTATGTTCACTTAACCCGCTGCGCCACCGCCTGGCCCCCAATACTTGCTTCTTTACAAGTACTACAATCTCTATACCACATGAAATTTAGTTGCTGGAAATCATACAATGTATTGCTTCTCTAAACTGTTGTGTCCTCTTGTTGGGAAATTGTGCAGATGTGGTTCCTGGATCCTCTCTCCCGCCCGCAACGCTAGCCCGGCATCCTCTTGCCGGAAGCAACAAAGAAGTAACTCAAAAGTTACTAAGAAGTAACTCTGATAAAAGCAGAAAAACTCTGCTACTCTAACATACAAAAATTTCTTAACAAAGCAGACAAAACAATCCATTAAGGATTAGTTAAGAGGTCCGGCGGTAGCGCACTGGGTTAAGAGCATATAATGCGAAGCGCAAGATCCAGCGCAAGGATCCTGGTTTCTGGTCCCCCCTCCACCCTTGCCCGATCCCCACCTGCAGGTGAGTAGCTTCACAAGCAGTGAAACAGATCTGCAGGTGTCTTTCTCTCCTCCTCTCTCACTTTCTCTCTATCTTATCTAACAGCAAAAGCTACAACAACAACAATGGAAAAAAGGATGACCACCAGAAGCAGCGGATTTGTAGTGCAGATGCTGAGCCCTAGCAATAACCCTGGAGGAAAAAAAAAAAAAAGATTAGTTGGGGAGTCGGGCAATAGTGCAGCAGGTTAAGCTCACGTGGCGCAAAGCACAAAGACCTGTATAAGGATCCTGGTTCCCCACCTGCAGGGGAGTTGCTTCACAAGTGGTGAAGCAGGTCTGCAGGTGTTTATCTTTCTCTTCTTCTCTGTCTTCCCCTCCTTTCTCCATTTCTCTCTGTCCTGTCTAACAACAATGACATCAGTAATAACAATAAGACAACAAGGGCAACAAAAGGGAATAAATATTTTAAAAAAAGGTTTAGTTAGTTAAGCTAGCTGTTTGTTTTTATACCATGAAAATTATTATTAAGTTGTTCTGCTATCTTTTTTTTTTAAAGTAATCACTTTAGGAGCTGGGGAGTTTTGATTGTTTACAGAACAGTTGTTGAAACATGGATACGTTTTCTTGTCTTCCTGTGATAGATGTCTGTAAAACTCTTAACCTCTAACTTTGGTCTTTTCCCACCATCATGCACTAGGATGGCAAAGCCCTACTCCCTCCAGCCCCTTCCCTGCATTCTTTCCCCTTCCCTTTCTCCGGAGTCCTTTGCATTGGTGCAGTACATCTTGTATTTTTCTATACTAAAAAAAAAAAAAAAAAATTCATATATATATATATATGTGTGTGTGTATATATATTGCTTTGACTTCACCTTCAGTTTGATTTATCACTATTATTATAACTATTAACCTGAGACCTCACACATGTACAATTATACCACCCGTAGGTTGACATTTTCATTCAGATATAGTGACAGGGAGTAAGACAGTACCATGACTTCCTTGGTTCTGTGGTGCTTCCATGAGGTATTGAGGCTCGAACCCATACACCCCAAGAATGGAAGGCATGTGTCCTATCCAGTAAGCTATCTTTGAATCGTCCTTCCTTCAGGTTTAAAGGAAAAAAAAAATCTTTCCCCCAGGTTATGTTAAATATTATTTTAAAACAAGGAATTCTTTTCTGTAGACTTACTACTTTTTAAGACAGAGATCAGAGCACCACTCAGCTCTGACAGAGGTGCTAAACCTGGTCCTCATGCTCGCAATTTCAGTTCTTTTTCTTTGAGCTATTTCCATGATAGTTATGACCTCAGTTTTAAATTAAAAAATGCATTTATAGCAGGTTAAGTTTGGTTGCACATTTAAATGTTTCCTCTCCAATTCTTTCTCTTGACTAATAGGAACTATCAAAAGAAAGAGAGTGACTGTTCTAGGCTACATAAAGCATCTATTAAAAGGTGCTAAAAGCCCAATATTTGGGGATTAACTTAATTCCATCCCCAATTTAGTTTTGTGTTTCAAATTAACATAAAATGAACCCTCTGACTGTATTCATTTAGATAACTATATTGCTAATTTTTTCATATAATATATATTAATATTTATTTATTCCCTTTTGTTGCCGTTGTTGTTTTATTATTGTTTATGACTATTGTTATCAATGTTGTTGTTAGATAGGAAAGAGAGAAATGGAAAGAGGAGGGGAAGACAGAGGAGGGGAGAGAAAGACAGACACCTGCAGACCTGCTTCACCACCTGTGAGGCCTTGCAGGTGGGGAGGGGCTCGAACCGGGATCCTTATGCAGTCCTTGTGCTTTGCGCCACCTGTGCTTAACCTGCTGTACTACCATCCAACTTCCTATATATTTTTGTAGGGTTGGTGAGTAGCTCACTTGTATAGTGTGTTGCTTTGCTATGTACACTACTCAGATCTAAACCTGGCCTTCACTACACTGAAAGAGGCTTCTTTGCTCTGATATCTTTTGCTTTCTCTTTCTCTACCTTTTTGCCTCTCTCTCTAAAAAGAAATAAATAAATAAAAAGGTTATCCTATCACACATTCTTAATTGTGAAACATTTATGGCCTGATAGGTTTTTCCCTTATTAAAATGTTACTGAGGGCCTGTCTTTTGGAGTTTGAATTAATTAACTACCTAATATTTAAATCTCCTAAATACCTGAAAGTATCAATTAAAATTGGTCACAATATTATTCAGTTTTTATTAGCACCACACTCTAACCAACTGAGCTAACCCCTACAAATATTATTCAGTTTTTAATACTATGCAGCTATCAAGAACAATGAGCCCACTTTCTCTGACCCATCTTGGACAGAGCTAGAAGGTATTATGTTAAGTGAGCTAAGTCAAAAAGATAAAGATGAGTATGGGATGATCCCACTCATCAACAGAAGTTGAGGAAGAAGATCTGAAAGTGAAACTAAAAGCAGGACCTGATCAAATTGTAAGTAGGGCACCAAAGTAAAAACCCTGTGGTGAGGGGTAGACATGCAACTTCCTGGGACAGTGGGGGGTGGGAGTGGGTGGGAGGGATGGGTCACAGTCTTCTGGTGGTGGGAATGGTGTTTCTGTACTCTCCTAGTAAAATGTAGTCATATACATCACTAGTTAATTAATACGAGAGGGGGAAAATTAATTGTATGTATCGAAGTTTTTCAAAACACAAACTGAATCTTTTCTCAATATATGCAGTGTAATTGATATGCAGACTCTCTCAAAAGCCTAGACCAAGTAGATCAGAAGCAACAAATAGTACAGCTATATACAAGATACTGGGTACTGTACAGCAAACCCTAACAAAAGGACTTTTCAAAGTTAACCCAATTACCAAATAATGTGATGATAACATTAACTATCGATTGTCTTTTTGAACCCTAAGACAGCAGGAACCTCACATCTCCACTATAGAGCCTCTACTTCCCCCAGTCCTGGAACCCTTGGATAGGGCCCACTTTCCCGTATGCCTCTCCCAATCCATATCAAACAATATTGCATCTGCCGATCACAACCTAACCAATGCAACGATTGCCACCTCAACATGCTTCACTTCAGACTGTGTCCAGAGACTTCACGTGTGGAATGACAACCCTTCAGCTTCGTTACTCGGGTGAGACCTTTCCTTTCATAGTATACTCTAATTTCATCTCAGGTGGTTCAAAACCTAGATATACACCAGTTTCTGTGAGAGAGAGCATATGTTCACACGTATCCGTAAACTACTGCAAAATATATACCTGAAAGCAGAAGTACACTAGAGTTTGCAGTGAGTATCCCCCTAACACTTCCTCTCCACTATTCCAAGCTTTGGGTCCATGATTGCTCAACAACTAGTTTGGCTTTGTATGTTAACTCTCTTTTCAGTCACCAGGTTCCAGATGTCATCAGGATGCTGGCCAGGCTTCCCTGGACTGAAGACCCCACTAATGTGTCCTGGAGCTCCGTTTCCCCAGAGACACACCTTACTAGGGAAAGAGAGAGGCAGACTGGGAGTATGGACCGACCAGTCAACGCACATGTTCAGTGGGGAAGCAATTACAGAAGCCAGACCTTCTACCTTCTGCAACCCACAATGACCCTGGGTCCATGCTCCCAGAGAGATAGAGAATGGGAAAGCTATCAGGGGAGGGGGTGGGATATGGAGAATGGGTGGTGGGAATTGTGTGGAATTGTATCCCTCCTACCCTATGGTTTTGTTAATTAATACTTTCTTAAATAAAAAAAAACAAATATTATTCAGTTTTTAATGGAAACTTTCTACCTGCTCTCAGCTCAGAAGTCCTATGAAAGGAATTTGTCTGCACCTTATTGAATCAGATACCATCTAAATACACACACACACAAACACACACACACACACACACACATATATATACATATATACATATATATATACATATATACATATATATATATATATTTATCTCTAGCCTTAAAAACTGGTTTGTAACTGCATCAGCTGGGGCACTAATCGGGGAGTTCTGAGATTCCCAAACAGACATGATGGGCCTAGACCTCAAATAAATCCCTCTCTCCATTGTTACTGGTCATTTCTATCAGGAACAACACAATAGACCCTTTTGTGGGCCCCCAGAGGACCTTGCTCTCAACTTGGATCACCAACAGTAGAGAATGTTCCATCTTCTGAAGGGAGGCCCTATAACATACTTCATGCTACACCTGAGGATGATGAGTCCTGTTATTGGGGCAGCTTGAGATGTTTCTACTTATGACCACAGAATGTGAGCTCACATCTACAGGGATGCTGAGGTCACATAGGCTCCTAAGATGAATATGGGCCCCAGATCAAATCAAATCAATGGGGTTTACAATCAACAATATTTATACACCTTTCCCATAATTTGGGAGCTACTCCCTTCCCTGATCCAGCTTTCTGGTCCTTCTGCCAGCCATGACATCATCTCCCAAGAAAAATAACTTGGATCTACCTGCATATCAGATTTCAGGCTCAGACAAAAAAACAAAACAAATAATAACAATAATAAACCACTAGTATAGACACAGGCACTTTGGAATATAACTAAAATATGCCTACTAACTATCTACAAAATGGAGACCCCTCCCCCAACTCTGTATCTGCACTATTCTAACCTTTAGGTTCATGATTGGTCAACAATTTGTTTGGCTTTGTATGTTAACTCTCTTTTCAACCTCCAGGTTCCAGATGCTAGCATAATGCCAACTAGACTTCTCTCGACAGACACTCCCACCACTGTGTCCTGGAACTCTGCTTCCCCAGAGCCCTACCCTACTAGGGAAAGAGAGAGACAGGCTGGGAGTATGGATCGACCTGTCAATGCCCATGTTCAGCAGGGACATGTTCAGCATGTACAATGTACATGTTCAGCATGTACGCCTACACTGAACTTCTCTGTTCCAGACTCTTGGAAACAGAGTTGGCAGTCAGCTGAGGTAAAGAACAAACACCTCATCACAGATCCTTGCAAGCGTCAACCCGGCTTTGACCTAGTACGTTATGATTGGGCCCTCCTCAATCGCTATCGAACAGGCCATGGCCGGTGCACCGCTATGTTCCATCGCTGGGGAGCCAGAGACGACCCGAACTGCCCCTGCGGCTACAGACAGACTATGACCCACATAGTCAACGACTGCCACCTCTCCAGATTCAAAGGAGGTCTCGAAACTTTACATCAGGCTCAACCTGATGCTGTTGACTGGCTACGGAAGAAGGGCAAACGCTAGAAGAAGAAGCAGGGAAGTAATTACAGAAGCCAGACCTTCAACATTCTGCATCCCACAATGACCTTGGGTCCATACTCCCAGAGGGATAAAGAATAGGAAAGCTATCAGGGGAGGAGATGGGATAAGGGGTTCTGGTGGTGGGAACTGTGTGGAGTTGTACCCCTCTTATCCTATGGTTTTGTCAATGTTTCCTTTTTATAAATAAAAAATTTAAAAAAAGAATCTGTTGGTAATTATGCTAGTCTATGACCCACAAGATAGACTTGATTTTTTAAATATCTTATTTATTTATTTATTATTTTCCCATTTTGTTGCCCTTGTTGTATTTATTGTTATTGTTGTCATTGCTGTTGTTGCTGGATAAGACAGAGAGAAGTTGGGAGAGGAGGGGAAGGCAGAGTGGGGAGAAAAAGACAGACACCTGAAGACCTGCTTAACTGCTCATGAAGCAAGCCCCCCCTGCAGGTGGGGAGCCAGGGGCTTGAACCCTGATCCTTACATAGGTCCCTGCGCTTTTCCCACTGTGCTACCTCCCGGCTCCCTTATTTTTTAAAGAAAGACATACAGAAAGAAAGATACAGAGAAGGACTAGAATACTGCTCAGCTCTGGCTTTTTGTGGTACTGGGAATTCAACCTGGAGCTCATAGCCTCAGGCATGAAGTCTATTTGCATAATCATTATGCTGTCTCCCCAGCCCTAATATTGTCTCAATAAACTATGGTGAGTTGGGCGGCCTGAAGGTGGCACTCCCAGTTAAGCACTTATATTAGTAAGCCAGAGCCCACTCAAGGATCTGGCTTCCAGCTGTTTAGAATTTGTCTGTAGGTTAAAATGAAAGGGGGTAGATAGCATAATGGTTATGCAAAGAGACTCTTATGCCTGAGACTCCAAAGTCCCAGGTTCAGTCCCCCACCAGAGCTGAACAGTGTTCTGATAAAAAAAGAAAGGGAGGAAGGAAAGAAGGAAGGATGGATTTGACTGTCAAGTTATACATATAAAGGACTGAAATTATGATGTGAGGAGTGGGAAGTTAAGTCTAGGGAGAGCTTAATGATAAAGACTAAAATTACCAGTGTGTTACAAATTCCTCAGTTGTCCTGTTAAACAAAATTCCACTTGGGTAGCCCAGGAAGTGATCTAGAGGGTTCAGCATTGGACTCCAGGCTATCATGGGAGAGGGTGGGTTATGGGGATTGGGTGGTGGGAATTGTGTGGAGTTGTACCCCTCCTACCTTATGCTTTTGTTCACTAATCCTTTCTTAAATAAAAAATTAAAAAAAAAAAAAAGTTTAAAGTATCAAAGTATCAAATGGAAAAACTCTATGAAGAATGTTAGAATGTTTAGATAGAGTGGGAGGGTTAACAATGGAACAAGTATCATCAATTTGAGCCTTATAAATACAAAAACAAACAAACAAAAAATGAAGAAAAAAAATTATGGCAGAGGCCAGGTGGTGGAGCATCTGGTTAAACGCATACATGTGCAAGGACCCGGATTTAAGCTCCTAGTCCCCACCTGCAAGAGGAAAGCTTTAGGAGTAATGACGCAGGTCTGCAGGTTTCTCTCTGACTCTCCCTTTAAAAAAAATTTATTTATTTATTTTCCTTTTTGTTGCCCTTGTTGTTTTTAATCATTGTTGTGGTTATTGTTGTTGTTATTGATGTCGTTGTTGCAGGATAGGACAGAGAGAAATGGAGTAAGGAGAGGAAGACAGAGAGGAGGAGAGAAAGATAGACACCTACATACCTGCTTCATAGCTTGTGAAGTGACCCCACTGCAGGTGGGGAGTGGGGTGGGTGGGTTCAAACCAAGATCCTTATACTGGTCCTCGAGTTTTGCTCATGTGCCCTTAACCTGCTGTGCTATAGGCAGACCCCCTGACTCTCCCTTTCCATTTGTCCCTTCCCTCTTGATTTCTGGCTGTCTACCCAGTAAATAAATAAAGATGATAATTTTTTTTTTGAGTTATGGCATACATACTCAAAGTAGTACTACTCAGCAGTTACAAAAAATATAATGTATTCTTTGGGACTAATTACTGGCAGTAATTAAATTTAGTGAAGGAAGTAAAGGACAATTATAGGATGATTTTTTAAAAAATTTTTTATTTAAGAAAGGATTAATGAACAAAAACATAAGGTAGGAGGGGTACAACTCCACTCAATTCCCACCACCCAATCCCCATAACCCACCCCCTCCCATGATAGCTTTCCCATTCTCTATCCCTCTGGGAGCATGGACCCAGGGTCATTGAGGGTTGCAGAAGGTAGAAGGTCTGGCTTCTGTAATTGCTTCCCCGCTGAACATGGGCGTTGACTGGTCGGTCCATACTCCCAGTCTGCCTCTCTCTTTCCCCAGTAAGGTGTGTCTCTGGGGAAGCTGAGCTCCAGGACAGCTTGGTGGGGTCTTCAATCCAGGGAAGCCTGGCCAGCATCCTGGTGGCATCTGGAATCTGGTGATTGAAAAGAGAGTTAACATATGAAGCCAAACAATTTGTTGAGCAATCATGGACCCAAAGCTTGGAATAGTGGAGAGGAAGTGTTAGGGAGGTACTCACTGCAAACTCTAGTGTACTTCTGCTTTCAGGTATATATTTTGCAGTAGTTTATGGATACGTGTGAACATATGCTCTCTCTCACAGAAACTGGTGTATATCTAGGTTATGGGACTTTGTTAGAAAGTGAACTACCTGAGATGAAATTAGAGTATACTATAAAAGGAAAGGTCTCACCCGAGTAATGAAGCTAAAGGGTTGTCATTCCACACGTGAAGTCTCTGGATACAGTCTGACGTGAAGCATGTTGAGGTGGCAATTGTTGCGTTGGTTAGGTTGTGATCGGCGGATGCAATATTATTTGGTTTGGATTGGGAGATGCATATGGGAAAGTGGGCCCTATCCACGGGTTCCAGGACTGGGGGAAGTAGGGGCTCTATAGTGGAGATGTGAGGTTCCTGCTGTCTTAGGGTTCAAAAAGACAATCGATAGTTAATGTTATCATCACATTATTTGTTAATTGGGTTAACTTTGAAAAGTCCCTTTGTTATGGTTTGCTGTACAGTATCCAGTATCTTGTACATAGCTGTGCTATTGGATGCTTCTAATCTACTTGGTCTAGGCTTTTGAGAGAGTCCGCATATCAAATACATAGCCTATATATTAAAAAGATTCAGTTTGTCTTTTGAGAAACTTTGAGACATACAATTGATTTTCCCCCTCATATTAATTAACTACTGATGATTTTATTTATAGGATGATTTTATTCACATGTGAAATATAGGAAATTGAAACATATGAGCTTTAAACAAAACTATATATATTCATCCCATATCTATGACCTTGGAGGAACTATGGTGGTTTCTTGGAGGGGGTAAGGGCATAAAACTTTGGTGGTCCTCCCAGAGTGGGGTGGAATTACATCCCTATTATTTTATAATCTTGTAAATTATTATAAAGTCGCTTATAAAATATCAAAAATAATTACTTAAAAGATTATAAAAGTTATAGAAGTATCATTCAACACTTGCATTCACCACCAAAGTTCTGTGTCTTTCAACCCTTTTATACTTTTTCTCCATCTCCTCATAAACTGTATAGTTCTTAAAAAGGCTTAGAGACAGTTTGATCATTTCTGTTTTATTTACTTATTTATTTATCTATCTATTTATTTATTTATCTATTTTTGTAAGCTCATATGTTGCGGTTGTCTGTATTCCACATATGAGTGAAACTATCTGGTAACTAGTTTTTGTTTGTTTGTTTTTCTTCACCAAGTTTCTCACTCATCTCCAGTTCCACCTATTGTGTCTTAAAAGTCACAATACTGTCTTTTTAAATTTCAAAGTAGTAAGTACTTCATTGAATGCATGCCCCACAACTTCTCTATCCAGTCATCTGTCAATGGGCATTTATATTGCTTCCACATTCTGAAGGTGACCGATCTACTTTTTAATCTTACTGTTAGTTTACCGGTTATCTCTCCATCTATCTCTATCTTTCTTTTTTTTAAATATTTATTTTATTTATTTATTCCCTTTTGTTGCCCTTGTTGTTTTATTGTTGTTGTTGTTGGATAGGACAGAGAGAAATGGAGAGAGGAGGGGAAGACAGAGAGGAGGAGAGAAAGATAGACACCTGTAGACCTGCTTCACCTCCTGTGAAGCGACTCCTCTGCAGGTGGGGAGCCGGGGTTCGAACCAGGATCCTTATGCTGGTCCTTGTGCTTTGTGCCACCTGCGCTTAACCCGCTGCGCTACAGCCCGACTCCCTATCTCTATCTTTCTATCTGAATAAGAAAAAAAGTGACCTTGTGCAATGAAACTGCATGTGTGCTAGGATTACTCTGCTAAATAAATTTACTTTTTTCTTGGAGTAGTAATAAAATCTACCACTCTTTATCTTTGCGTGTTTGCTTCTCTTTCTTTTTCCTTCTTCTGTTCTTCTTTTCTTTATATTTTATTTTTGTATTTGTATTCATTCACTGTAATTTTTTTTTTACTCTACTAGTTTGGACTTTACATATTTTATTTCTATTTCATTGACACTTACACTTGAAATTTTGCCATTTATATTTAACATAATCAAATTTAATTACCAATCCCTTTCCAGACAAGAATCTTAGCAAATCTTAATTCTAATCAATGTACATTGACTGGCTCGCATGCACACAGGCACACACACACACACACACACACACACACACACACACCTTCAAGCCTTTTTTATTTGAACCTCATTTATCCAGCTGAACAACTCCCTCCTAAAATAAATTTTTAGAAAGTTTAGTTATCTGTCACTATGTACCAAATTTTCCTTTTATTTTCCCCAAAGGACACTGCAAGGATCAGACATCTTTTTTAAGAAAGATAGTTCTGGTGACTTTATCAGAAAAAAAGGTTGTTTATCTTTTTCCTTGAACTCTGAGTTTTTTATTACTGCACTGTCTTCTGAAATGATAGATGCTAACACAGATGCTATTGGTTTGTTCATCAGTACTTTCCAGCTGTTTTACAAATATAAACTGAAAAAAAAAAGCATTTGCTTCAATATTTCCAATATTATGCCAGTATTTCTGGCTATAAATTTTTTACATCTTCCTTTGGTTTTCATGAACCTTTATAAATGTGATGTGTGAAGGAGATACCATAATGCCTATGCAAAAAGTATTTTCAAGCTTGAAGCTTCAGTTTCATATTCAGTCCCCTGTACCACCAAGAGCCAGAGCTGAGCAGTGTTCTAGTCTCTCTGTTTTTCTCTCTCATTAAACTATAACAAATAGGAGGTTGGACAGTGGCACGTCTGGTTAAGTGAACATGGTGCTGAGCCCAAGGACCTGTGTTAAGATCTTGGTTGGAGCTCCCTCTTTACAAGCAGTGAAGCAGGTCTGTAGGTGTCTGTCTTTCTCCTCTCTATTGTCCCCATCTCTCTCGATTTCTCTCTGTCCTATCTAACAACAACAACAGCAACAATAACAATGTAAGAATAACAACAACAACAAGGACAACAACAGCAACAACAAGAAAAAAAGGTGGAGGAATGGCCTCCAGGAGCAGTGGATTCCTAGTGCAGGCACCAAGCCCCAGTGATAACCCTGGAGGAAAAACAAAAACAAAACAAACAAATAACAAAAAAAAAAAACGTATATTCAAAAATATAATGACTGGCATCACTATGTTTTTGAATAAATATCAGTAAGAGAGAGGAACAGGGGTAACAGCACACTACTCTGTTATATACAACACCGGGGAATAAACTCTGGACCTCACCAATAGAGTCCAGTGCTTGATTCAGTGTATCACCTCATGCACTGTAAGATGTGGTATCTATGATCAGTTTTAGTATCGTATATCTCTGAGGTTCTTGTTTCATTCCTCAGGACCACATAAAATCAAATGGAAACTTTTGATATGGTGGTCAACATCATTAAAATTCAGGGAAATTAATGTGAATTATTGTTACACACCTGATGCAATACATCCTAAAATATAACAAGAGGTAGGCAGCATGTAGAATCCCATTACACTATTCCTGAGGGTGTAATTTATACAACTTGGTAAACATTTTGGCAGTATATACTAAAATACAAACTAATGCATAGCTTATGGTCTGGTGTTTTTAAAAATATTTATTTATTTATTCCCTTTTGTTGCCCTTGTTGTTTTATTGTTGTAGTTATTATAGTTGTTATTGATGTCATCGTTGTTGGATAGGATAGAGAGAAATGGAGAGAGGAGGGGAAGACAGAGAGAGGGACAGAAAGATAGACACCTGCAGACCTGCTTCACTGCCTGTGAAGGGACTCCCCTGCAAGTGGGGAGCCAGGGGATTGAACCGGAATCCTTACCCTGGCCCCATGTGCACTTAAACCACTGCGTTACCACCTGACTCCCAGTCTGGCAATTTCTTTCTCAACAGAAATTGCACTCCGTTGATATGTATACATATAGATGGACTAAAAGTATAACAAAATTTTCATAATTACATTATCTAATGTTCTCACTTGGTTAGCATTCTTCATAGGAGCACTATTCAGTTGTAGCTCCAAGAATCCATGATTATTTTAACAGACAATTAAGTTGTAATATATTCACACAATGGAACAACGAAAATGAAGAACTTTGACGCAACAATATAGAGTAATCATGACAATGGTGAAAGACACAAAGCCAGACACAGCAATGTTCTCTGCATATACCCATTTACATAGTATTAAAGAATGAGAAAAATTAATCTATGACACTAAGAAGAAGGTAGTGATTGCAAGTAAGAACAGAGGAATAGACCTTTAGAATGCTGGTGTATTTACTATCTTGAGTTGATTTTCTGACCATGTTTATGTTTTAACAATTTATTGAGCAGTATATGTATGATTTGTGTGTTTCACTATATGTAAGAAGCTTACAAAAAAACTATTGGTAGAGTAGGTGACTATGGAAACAAACCAAGATGACAGAGATCATGTAACAGATACCAGTATACTGGAAACTATGTGAGAGAAGCTATAATGGTGGAAAGCACGATACCTACCTAATCTAAGATCACCAATCTATGCTTGACCTGTGACCTAACACAGTGACTAACCCTGTGTGAATAACAAAGACTGAGACAGCTTATACAGATATGAATTGACCAATCACAGATGATGGGAATTGAAACTAGAAATCCCATACAAACCCAAAGGTTTTTGACTTCAATCTCTTTTTGTTTGTTTGTTTGTTTCCCTTCAAAAATACCCCACCCCTAACCCCTCGGTAGGGTGTACTATCCCTTAATTAAATATTAACATCCTATGTTAACATACTAATGTTTCTATGCTCATTAAATCTTTTCTTTGTGTGGGAAAGAAGATGGAAAAAACAAAAAAGTTCATATGTGAAAGTTCATGGTAACAAGTTTCCTATATATACTTGATTATAGAGTTTAATATTAACATACTTAAATTTTAACAAAAAATCAAATGCCCCAAACTGATCTTTATAGGTGATGTCTCATCTAACATTTGCTATTTTCTAGGAAAAGTGTTAAATATTTTGCATTCACCATCTTATAAAATTTTATTTAAAATAATAGCAGCAACCCTAAAAGTTATAAAGTAGGTCCACTTTGTGATGAATTATATTCAAAGAAACTAAGTGGTTTTCTCACCCCTAAATCACAATATAGTAGTATAACTATACTACGCTATATTGACAGTCGTTAAAGAAACACTCACGAAAGACATGTCTCTGATATCTGATTACTGTAAAAAATGGCGACTAATCCCTAGCACTGCAAAAACGGTATCATCTGTTTTCCATCTACACCATGCCTCGGCCTCGCGTGAGCTTAATGTGCAGCTTGACGATACGAGAATCCGGCATGAAGCCCAGCCAGTCAATCTTGGCGTTACTCTCGATCGCACTCTGTCATTTCACGAACATCTCATAAAAACTGCAGCAAAGGTGGGCGCGAGGAATAATTCATTGCAAGACTGGCCAGCTCCTCATGGGGCGCGAGCGCTTCCACACTGCGATCATCATCTCTGGCATTATGCTATTCCACTGCAGAATACTGTGCCCCAGTATGGTTCCGTAGCCCCCATGTCTACTTGGTCGATTCCAAATTATATTCCTCCATGAGGATAATTTCTGGAACCATCTGTTCCACCCCAGTTCCATGGCTGCCAGTTCTTAGCAACATCACCCCGCCAGATATTCGTCGGGATGCGGCATCATCTAAGTTCATTTCCCACGTCTGCGCTCGACCGGACCTGCCAATATACACGGATATCTTCGCCCACCCTGTCCAACGCTTGACGTCTCGTCACCCAATCTGGTCCCCTACGCCTACACTGAACTTCTCTGTTCCAGACTCTTGGAAACAGAGTTGGCAGTCAGCTGAGGTAAAGAACAAACACCTTATCACAGACCCCTGCAAGCGTCAACCCGGCTTTGACCTAGCACGTTATGATTGGGCCCTCCTCAATCGCTATCGAACAGGCCATGGCCTGTGCGCCGCTATGTTCCATCGCTGGGGAGCCAGAGACGACCCGAACTGCCCCTGTGGCTCCAGACAGACTATGACCCACATAGTCAACGACTGCCACTTCTCCAGATTCAAAGGAGGTCTCGAAACTTTACATCAGGCTCAACCTGACGCTGTTGACTGGCTACGGAAGAAGGACAAACTAGAAGAAGAAGTCGTTAAAGTTATATATACAGTTTTAGAACAGAAGCAGTTTTCAAATTGGGATGAGAATGCTGATGGCCAATCACAATTTGGTGAAGCATGGAAATGGGTATGCTAGTCAACTTGGGTATCTTACTATCATGTAAATTATTTTTGTGTTTATATATTCATAATATATATTATAAGCAGAATAATACTGATTTTTTCTTCTTGAGTATCTGAACTCTTTTGACTAGACAGAAAAGTCAAAAACAACAACACCATGACTAGATATTTTACTTGGATATGTTCATCTAAATGAAATGATTATAAAACCAGCCTCTCTCTCTATATGTTGTTGACCAAAGAATTCCATCTTGTTGTTAAAATTTCTGTGGCTCTTGCTGGGCGGGTAGCTTCACGGGCGGGTGACAGAGACGCGGAGACAACGGCTGGGCAGGGAAACTGTATTTCTTTATTCAGGAACAACGATTCATAAACTAAGGCAAACTAATCACCAAACAGAACTCTGCTGTCTCTTTGCGGCGGCGCAAGCACTCTTTCCTTTTCTGTAACTCGGGAACTCTCCAACTCAGGAACCCTCTCCCTTACTCTCGAACTCAGGAACTCCCTCTTACTCTCGAACTCAGAAACTCTCCCACTCTCGAACTCAGGAACTCAGGAACTCTGGCACTCTCGAACTCAGGAACCCTCTCACTCAGGAACCCTCTCTTGGGGTTCCTTGGGGCGGGGCCAAGCAGGCCCGCGAAATTAACAGGACTCATCCAATTCTCTTGGCGGGGGAGGGCTAGAACAAACCAATGTAAAGCATACGACACCATATTATTGCTGTGCTTTGGAAGCTGTGATAAATACTTGCTACTGTTTGTGTTTTGATGCCTTATACAAGGAGGCAAACTACCTAACACTCCAATGGGTTCTCTTTTCAATTCTGAAACATATTGTATGACATTACATTAAATAGCTAGAAAATACTGTAGCCATTGATGCATAGTTGTTGTTAAAGTACCTCCGAATCAATGAAAGAAATTAATAAATGGAAAACCCTGTCTTAAGAGAGAGTTTCTGATGGTTGTCTAGGTAAGAAAAAAATAAATTAGCACTCTCAGCAGGAGGAAAGCAGTGGATTGTGTGAGATTCTTTTGAGAAAGAAGAACTTCACTCCCAATGTTAATTTAATTTACATGCACTTCTGAGGAAGTCATTTATCACCTTACTGTGCTTGTACCTTAGATAATATTTATGCTTCTACATAACCTTCTTAATAAATATACAACTATCTCTGGACTACCAATTTAGGAGCAGTTAATAAAGAAACAATGGAATGGAAATTTTGTTATGAATTTAAAATAATTCCTTCACATACCTTCCCAGGGACTATTTCACCAGTTACGATCAAAGATTGAAATTGAGGAATCTCTGGTTGTATTATTCCTTCTTTTATGCTATTTGTGCTGCCTTGAGCTTTTCTTTGATTGACAGACAGCAAGCTGTTATTAACACACTGAGTCCATTTTGAGTAGCCATGAACTTGAGAAGCACAGATAACCTGAAAACAAGTCTAAAGCTTATTTGTTTTGCAGAATTAAAGCTTATTATTGTCTGTTATATGAACTACAGTCTAAGTATTTATAAGTTGTATTCACCACAGTATGTATTCTAATGCAATCATTATTCAGAGAGTGGATACCATACTACCATCTTATACTTGATCGTTTCACCACCAGGAACTTGTGGGGAGACAGAGTTATCCTACTCTTTGACACTTTTGAGAGCTTTCAACTGCAGGTTTTGTTTTCTGCTTAAAGATTAGAAACATTGGGCAAGTATAGACAGCATAATGGTTATGCAGAGACTCTCATACCTGAGGCTCCAAAGTCCTAGGTTCAATCTCCTGTACCCCACCATAAACCAGAGCTGAGCAGTGTTCTGGTAAAAAAAAGAAAGAAGAAAGAAAGAAAGAAAGGAAGAAGGAAAGAAAGAGAAAGATAGTCTTTACTAGGCAGCATTAAAAAATCATTCAAGTTAATTTTTATTTTTTACATTAAATTAAATTTATTTATAGAAAAAATAAAAATATTGACAAGTGTTGCTTGACACGGCAGCGGCGGGATGCAGAAAAAGGAGGTTTGGAGTAGAAAGGGAACACAATCTTTTATTCGCGAGGGGATCTCAGGGTTGGGGTGGGAACGCTGCAGTTCGGCCACGTGGAGCCAGCCTGGAATGGCCATCCCCTGCTACCACACTGCCAGGCAAGAGAGCGAGGGAGGGGAGGGAGAGTAGGTGGGCTTTTTAGGTCAACACCCTGGAGTGACGTGTCAGGACAGGATTGGTTGGGGAAAGCACCTGAGAATATTTCGGGAAGTGGCAAAACCTGAGGGCAAAGACTGCATAATTTGCCAACATCTCCTCCTTTTCCTTTATATCTAATGGACACAGTATAGGAAATATATAGAGTGGAGCAGGCTTAAATGTTTTTAAGGAATGCCGTGCTCAGGTGGGAAGATGTAGAACATTTTTGTGGGGGAGGGAAGACTTACATGGCCACCAACCTTGTGAGATTCATGTGTCCCCCTGTGCTCAACCCCTCTTTAGAGAGAAAGACTTACCTAGAGGGACTCATCTCATAGGTTAAGCTCTTCCAGGCTCAACCATCTCCTCACAATATTTCACATCTTATTCTATCTTTCTGTCTAGTCATCGCATTAAGATGGTTCAATGTCTGTAAAAGACTCTATCTGTAACAGAGGAATAGTAGTGTAGGGGTGAGCAGAAACCTTTTGGGCATAAACCTAAATGATATAACCAAGTAGGAAAGGACAAGTAGGGGAACAGTAAGAGCCAGTGTGATGTCAAGGGAAGGCTTGGTGCGCAAAGGAACGTTCCCTGTCTCTGGGGTGGGGGGGCAAGGTTTCCTAATGAGGTGGCGTTTCCTACCTCAAAGGGCAGGACCTGTAGGCGGGAGGGCATAGCCTGCCAAGCGGAGGGGCTATTTGGCATTGGATAGTCCTCAAGGCAACAGTCTGCAAAGTCTTTGAACTACTAACTATGCTTTTATCTTTGACTATTTTTCATTGCTCTTGTTATGTACCTTATAAACCTGTCACTGTTATAAACCCCAGAATAAAAGCCCACAGAAGTTTTATTTTTTTTTACAATATAAGATGTTTTAATATAGCAACTATGAATACTGCGTTTTGCAATTGATGAAGGTTGCTGTTATGAATTTTGTACATGTACATATTGCATATTATTTTTTGCCAACAGCGTTATTGCTGGGGGGTTAGCAGCCATTTGGTAGAATGGAGAGAAACTGAGAAAGGAGGGGAGAGAGGGTAAGAGGAATAGAGATACTTGCAGCACTGCTTCATTGCTGTTGAAGCTTACCCCCTGCAGGTAGGAACCAGGGGCTTGAAATAGGGTCCTTGTACATAACAGTGTGTACAGTCAACTGGATATGCCACTACCTGGCCCCTCTTATCATATTTATATAAGTATAGTTATAGACTGTTTTTTACCTGCAACATTTAAAACTGCATTTTTTTTAACTTGGAAACTTTTATTTTGAGGTTATATTTGTTTATTTTAGAATATAGACATAGATAGATAGAAACCAGAACACTGCTCTGTTCTAACTTGTGGTGCTTGGGATTGAACCTGAGGACTCAGATAAGTGAATCATACACTCTACTGCTAAACTTTCAGTCACAAAGTTGGACATTATCTAAGATCTACTTAGCATTTCTTCTGCTTCATCTGAGAGGGCATATGATCAGGCCACAGATAATCAGAATGTCTCAGACTTCTGCTCCAAGGCTAGTTTAACTTGAGCAGGTGACTAATTTAGGTCCTTTACTCCACATCTTTTCTTTTTTTTTTTTTAATTTATTTATTTATTCCTTTTTGTTGCCCTTGTTTTATTGTTGTCTTTGAGGTCATCATTGTTGGATAAGACAGAGAGAAATGGAAAGAGGAGGGGAAGACAGAGAGGGGGAGGGAAATCCAGATCCTTCAGACCTGCCTCACCGCCTGTGAAGCGATTCCCCTGCAGGTGACTCCCCTGCAGGTGGGGAGCCGGGGCTCAAACCGGGATCCTTACTCGGACCATTAACGCTTTGCGTCACGTGTGCTTAGCCAGCTGCGCTACTGCCTGTCTCCCCTCCACATCTTTTTTTATCCTTCTTAACCAATAAAGCTATTTTATACAGCTTTACTTGAAATACTGATTTTAAGGGTGAGAAGAGTAAGAGAGAGAGAGAAAGAACAAGAGAGAATGGTGCAGGGCATGAAGCCCTGTCTTCACACTTGCCAAGTCTCAAGCTCTACCTGCTGAACTTTCTTCAGCTTTAATTATTATTAAATTTACTTAAGGTTTATCATAATGATAAGTAACCAGTTCACATACCTATAAAAACTCAGACAAAAATAATGTAGTCATATCACATTTTATGTGTTAGAGCAAAGAGTGGGGAACTGGGTCCAATATTAGATAAACATGCATTTCTACTATGATTAGTGGTTATATGAAAAAAGTATATTTTCCTTTGCTTTATTACTTAAGCTGATTTGAGTAAGAGTTCCATCATTCACAATCAGAAGAGTTGTAAGTAATGTTAAGAAATAACAGGAGTAGGCTATGTTCCCCAGACAGCATTCAATGGACTCCTAGAGAAGTGCCCAAATGCAGCTGACCCCAAAGAGCTGTGTGAAATCAAACTAAAGTCAGATTTAGGGCCTAACTAAAACAAGAATATGTCAGTTTAGGAGTTCAATTTTCTTTGGGCTTTTAACAACTTTCTCAAAATGGATTTCAGCTAACTTTAAAAAAAAAATCTTTATTGAGGATTAATGGTTTATAGTTGACAGTAAAATACAATAGTTTATACATGCATAATATTTCCTGCCGGTCCCAGTTCGGGGCGCCAGTTGCCGGGCTAGCTTTGCAGGCAAGAGAGAGAGATGACCAGGGACTCATGGCTGAGCTGGGAAAACAGTTCAATCTTTATTGATGAGCAAGAATGCAGTTCGATCTAGCTATCTCTAATCACAATCCTGTCCTATATATATCTTCTGAGGCAGAAGTGTCAGGAAGAGGAAGTATGTAGGATAAGGGGTGGAGAGAAGGAAAAAGCGGCACGAACCAGTGGGGATTAAACCAGTGCGGGCAAAACAATGATTATGTAAATAGACCACAGCAGCAAGCAATGCAACAGAAGTGGTCTTAGAAGCAGAATTTAGAAGCAGACCAACAATTTCCCAGTTTTCCACATAACAATTTAACTCTCACTAGGTCCTCCTTTGCCATCATGTTCCAGGACTGGAACCCCCTTCCCCCAGAGTCTTTTACTTTGATGCAGTAGACCAATTCTGGTCCAAGTTCTGCTTAGTGTTTTTCCCTTCTGATCTTGTTTTTCAACTTCTGTTTATGAGTTTTTCATCCTTCTATTTCTGGCCTATCTCACTTAACATGATTTCTTTAATCCCCATCCAAGATTCACCATTTTTAAAGCTGAGTAGTACTCCATTGTGTAAATATGCCACAACTTACTCAGCCACTGATCTGATGTTGGGCACCTGGGTTGCTTCCAGGTTTTGGCTATTACAAATTGTGCTGCAATGAACATAGGTGTATACAAATCTTTGTGGATGGGAGATTCAGCAAATTTTAAATGCCCGGATGCTAGGGTCACTTAGCAGAGGTAGGAGGTCCCCAAGTATTGCTTTCCAAACCCTGATGCCCTTGTGACAGGTCACAGGTCTTAAGGCAAACATTCCTTCTCATATATCAGAGAATTTCTCATATTTTCTAAGAGTTTCATGGTGTTTCTGACAAAGCTCTTAAAATCTTGTTTCACCAAAATCTTTCCTGTACTTATCCAAAGAATACTATAACACATATCCAAGGAAATCTATACATATCTATGTTCAACATAGTGCTGTCATAGTAAAAATTTGGAAATTACTAAAATGCCCAACAACAGGTGAACAGTGAAGGAAGTTGTGGTATATAAACACAATGAACTACTATTCACCTGTAAGAAGTGATGAAATCTTCTCTTTTGCAACTTGGAAACAACTAAAAGCTATCATGTTTAGTGAAATAAATCTAAAGGAGAAGGACGAATACCAGATGATTGCACACTTAGATGAGACTGAAGAAAAAAAAAGGAGGACCACCAAGATGACACACCTGGGTAGGGCACTTGCTTTTCCATGAACACACCAGGCTCTGCACTGAAGGAAGTTTTGGTGGGTACTACACTGTCTTTCTCTCTGTGTGTCTGTCTATCTGGAAAATTAAGCACCAATGGTGAAACCTCACTGAAGATAAAACAGACAAGCAAACAAGAAACAAAAAACAAAACCAAAAAAAAAACAAAAAACAGGTCTCATAAGATAGGGCATATATACACATTTATCAATTAATTTAGGGCAAAATATATACCTGAAAGCAAAAGTGCACAGTAGTTTGCAGTGAGTCAATAAATGAAGCAAGTAGAAAGACCTGAAAACACACCATAAAGTACCTAATGAAATAGTTTCTACTTGGACTTAGATACCCTCTTCACCTAGTTCTCATTACAATTCCCTCAGTCACTCAAAAGCTAACCTTATCAAAGTAAGGACTACAAAACCTGAATAAGGGCAAGAGATTGGCATACTTTAACAATGACTCTTTAGTCACTATCAGGCCACCCCATCAGCTGGGGTCCCAGTCATGGAGTCCTGAGATTCCCACACAGACATGATGAGCCTAGACCTCGAATAAATCCCTCTCTCCATTGTCACTGGTCATCTCCATCAGGAATAACATAATGGATCCCTTTGTAGGCCCCCCTAGGACCTTGCCCTCAATGTGGATCAACAACAGTAGAATGTTCCATCCTCCGAAGGGAGGCTGGATAACATAACTTTATCTACCACCTGAGGGAGATGGGTCCTGATATTGGTGCAACTTGGAATATTCCTACTCATGACCACAAAATGCAAGCTCTATCCTACAGGGATGCAGAGGTTACACAGGCTCCTGTGCTGAATATGGGCCACAGATCAAATTGATGGGGCTTACAGTTGGCAATATTTACACACCATTCCCATATTTGGGAGCTACTCTCTTCATTGATCCAGCTTTCTAGCCCCTTTTCCAACCATGACATCATCTCCCCAGACAATAACTTGGGTGCACTTACATATCAGATGACAGGCTCAGGAAAAAACTAGTAAAGTTATGGGACCTTGGAATATAACTAAAATAGACCTATTAGCTATTTCCAAAAATGGAGACCCCCAAATCTTCATGTACACTATTCCAGCCTTTAGGTTCATGATTAGTCAACAATTTGTTCAGATTTATATGTTAACTCTTTTTTCAGCCACCACGTTCCAGATGCTACCATGATGCCAACCAGACTTCCTTGGACAGACGATCCCACCAATGTGTCCTGGAGTTCTGCTTCCTCACAACCCTGCCCCACTAGAGAAAGAGAAAGGTAGGCTGGGAGTATGGATCAAACTATCAATGCTCATGTTCTGTAGGGAAGCAATTACAGAAGCCAGACCTTCCACCTTCTACACTCCATAATGACCTGGGTCCATACTCCAGAGGGTTAAAGAATAGGAAAACAGGGGGTCGGGCCGTGGCGCAATGGGTTAAGCGCATGTGGCACAAAGCGCAAGGAGGATCCCGGTTCGAGCCCCCTGCTCCCCACCTGCAGGGGAGTTGCTTCACAGGCAGTGAAGCAGGTCTGCAGGTGTCTATCTTTCTCTCCCCCTCTCTGTCTTCCCCTCCTCTCTCCATTTCTCTCTGTCCCATCCAACAATGAATAGCATCAACAATGGCAATAATAATAACCACAACGAGGCTACAACAACAAGGGCAACAAAGGGGGGAAAAATGGCCTCCAGGAGCAGTGGATTCATGGTGCAGGCACCGAGCCCAGCAATAACCCTGGAGGAAGAAAAAAAAAGAATAGGAAAGCTATCCAGGGAGGGGATGGGATATGGAGTTCTGTTGGTGGGAATTGTGTGGAATTGTACATATGGTCTTGTCAGTGTTTCCATTTTGTAAATAAAAAATTTTTTAAAAAAGGAAAGGAAAAGATAGGGAGACAGGATATTTCTTTTTCTAACTGCCACTAGTAATATTGCTAGAGCTCTGTGCCTATACTGTAAGTCCACTGCTCCCAGTAACCATTTTTTTCTTTCTTTTTAACAGAGACAGTGAGAAATTGAGAGGGAAGTAGAAGATAGAGAGGCAGAAATAAAGAGATATACCTGCAACACTATTTCACTATTCATGAAGTTTTCTCTCTACAGGGGAGTACTGAGGGCTTGAGCCTGGGTCCCTGGGCATGACAGTATATGTACTTAACTAGTTACACCATGCTGTATCTTCCAGCTTGAGAGTTTATATAGTTATTATTATTATTAGATCCATTATAGCAGATCCAAGGAATCAAAGGGGGAGGTATAGTGGAATAAAAAGTCAATTGAAAGGCAACCAGTGTCACCTCAACATATTTGAAGAGACACCAGGTCCGGGATGTCAACCTTCTAACTCTAATACTCGGGTGAGACCTTTCCTAGCTCATAGGACTCTTTTTTTCCATTTTGGGTGAGATGCACTTCCTAACAAAAATTACAGAACCCTGATATAGACCAAGGCTCATGAGATAATTATTTTGTTCTGCTTTATATCTTACTGCATTTCAGTCACCAAGTTGCAGATGATACTATGATTCCATCCTGACTTGCCTGGGCAGGTGACCTCATCAGTGTGACCTGGAACCCCACCTTCTCAGAGCCCTACCCTACTATGGAAAGATAGAAACAAGCTAGGGGTATGAATAGACCTGTCAATACCCATGTCCAGCAGAAAAGCAATTACAGAAGCCAGACCTCCCACCTTCTGCACCCCATAATGATCCTATGTCAATGCTGCCAGAGGGATAAAGAATAGGGACGGGATGCTTCCAATGAAGGAGATGAGATGTGGAACTCTGGTTGTGGAATTGTATGAAATAGTACTGCTCTTATCCCACAGTCTTGTCAGTAATTTTTAAATCACTAATAAAAAAATAAAGATGATGTGGTCCGTCAGGTGGTGCAGTGGATGAAGCATTGAACTCTCAAGCATGAGGTCCTGAGTTCATTCCCCAGCAGCACATGTACTAGAGTGATGTCTAGTTCTTTCTCTCTCTCTTCCTATCTTTCTAATAAATAAAATCTTAAAAAATAAAATCTTAAAAAAAATAAATAAAATAAAGATGGGAGCTGGGCAGTGGTGCAGCAGGTTAAGCACACATGGTGCGAATTGCAAGGACCTGCAGAAGGATCCCGATTTGAGCCCCCGGCTCCCCACCTAAAGGGGAGTTGCTTCACAGACGGTGAAGCAGGTCTGCAGGTGTCTTTCTTTCCCCCTCTCTGTCATCCTCTCCTCTCTCTATTTCTCTGTCTTATACAACAACGATAGCAATAATAACAACAATAATAGCAATGACAATAAACAAGAGCAACAAAAAGGAAAAAATAAAATAAAGAAAAAATTGCTGGAAAAAAAAGTCCATTGAGACCAGTGACTCCAGTGGAGGGAGATGGCAAGTTGTGAGAGTGTGATGTATCTGAGGAATATATGAAACTACACAGGTGACAGCAATCACCTTGTAAATCATCATTTCCCCCCCAAGAAACTGATTTAATAAAAGAACAGTAAATTGGAAAGATTCTACCTTACAATTGTTGGAAAATTCTTAAAGTCTAAATCTTATTAACTTTTATTTATTTATTTATTTATTTATTTATTTATTTACTTATTCATTTCCTTTTGTTGCCCTTGTTTTATTGTTGAGTTATTATTATTGTTATTGATTTTGTTGTTGTTGGATAGGACAGAGAGAAATGGAGAGAGGAGGGGAAATCAAAGAGGGGAAGAGAAAGATAGACACCTGCAGGCCTGCTTCATGGCTTATGAAGTGACTCCCCTGCAGGTGGGGAGCCAGGGGCTGGAACCGGGATCCTTATGCCAGTGGTCCTTGAGCTTTGCACCACGTGTGCTTACCCAGCTGCGCTACCACCCGACTCCCTAATTTTCTTAACTTTTAAACATTTTTGTAATGTGGCTCTAGGGAAATCGAGGTCTTCTGTATTCATGGTAGCATTGCTGAACAAAACTTCCACAGACATCCCCCCCGCCCAACTATTTATTTAAGGAGAGATGGGGAGAGAGAGAGGTAAGAGAGAGGGAGACACATTGAGGAAAGACACCAGAGCTCAGCTCCACCATCTGTAGAGCTCCTATGTAGTATAAGGGTTTGAACCCAGGATTTCAACTCATAGTAGGGTATATACTTGACTGGGTGGGTTCTCTCCTGTCCCTTTCTCTCTCTTTTTAAAAATTTCTAACTTGAAATTTTAAAGAGATATTTTTCAGTTTTTTTTTAAAAATAATATGGACTCATGAACTGACCATCTTCTCTGAACAATTTGGAAGTTTCCTGAAGCCCATTTTCCCCTAGTGAAAATCATCTTCATCCAAATTGCGGTAAGTACTTGATTATAAGAACAATGCTTCTGGAAAAACCAGGGTCTTGATAATAATGAGACTGGTCAGTGACATTTGCAATTGTGTTGTTATCCTTTGTCTACTTGTTGGTTTTGCTCACACCCACTTCATTGGTCATTCCAAAATCAAGTCCATTCATGTTTTGTCTTTAGGAGAGAAAATTGCCTGTATTGGGAAATGTTTTAAGTAACTTTAGGCTCTGGGCTGCCAGCTGCCATGTCAGTAAATAATACTTTTTTTTTAAATAAAAAGATTGTACAATTTAAAGGTCACAATATAGTGATTCACTTTAGACATTAATGAGACCAGCCATCAGGGATGGAGTTAGCAGCAAGATTTGGATAAGAAAGGCTCTCAATTCTAATTTTCATCTGTGCTTCTTGGCAACACTTCCTGAGAACAGTGTGAACAAAATTCCAAGACTAAATAGCCAATAGCATAATACACTTTCCAGCATGCTGAGAGATAGAAAGTGAAGAAAATTAGAACTCCAATGGTTGCCTATGAAAGATTTCATAAATTATTTTCTAGTATAAAAATGAAGTTGAAAATGGCTCTTGTTACATATTTTTAAATACTTGTAGCAGGATTCGAGCTATGACAAATCCAAAATTATTTAGGTGTTAACCATCACACACACACTATACATATATATACTCAAATATGAATAAAAAGTCTTTAGTTTTAACTAACAAATACTGAATACCTGCTAGTGGTGAAACTCTTAGTTGAATGTTTTACTGGAGCTGCATCATTCAATCTTCACAAGGACCCTAATGCAGTGGTCATTATAAAGCCCATTTTTTGTTTTGTTTTGTTTTTGCCTCCAGGGTTATTGATGGGGCTTGGTGCCTGTACCATGAATCCACTGCTCCTAGAGGCTATTGTTTTCCCCTTTGGTGCCCTTGTTGTTTTATCATTATTATGGTTATTATTATTGTTGTTATTGATGTCATAGTTGTTGGATAGGACAGAGAGAAATGGAGAGAGATGGGGAAGACAGAGAGGGGGAGAGAAAGGTAGACACCTGCAGACCTGCTTCACAGCTTGTAAAGCGACTCCCCTGAAGGTGGGGAGCCTGCGGCTCTAACCGGGATCCTTACGCTGGTCCATGAGCTTTGCACCACGTGTGCTTAACCTGCTGCGCTACCGCCTGACTCCCTACAAACCCCATTTTATAGATGATAAATGTAGGATTATAGAGGTCAAGATCTTGTCTGAAGGGGGAGGGTTCAGATCCAGGAGCATGATGACAGAGGAGGACCTAGTAGCAGTTGAATTGTTATGTGGAAAACTGACAAGTGTTACACGTGTACAGACTATTTTATTTTACTGTTGGCAGTAAACCATTAATCCCCCAATAAAGAAAAAAAACATCTTGTTTGAATCTGTTCATCATAGGAATCAGGACATTAGTACAGTTTTGTTAGCTTCAGAGTCCGAGTTTTTCTAGAAAATGCCATACTCTAGAAATGTTTTTTATTTGTTAACTAAATGAACTTAGAGACATTTGCTTGGGCTGTTGGAAAAGAATTTTTTTTTAACATTTACTTATTCTTATTTTTCTTATGGCTACAGAGGAACAAACAGAGAGAGTCTGAAACCTGAACACTGTTCAGTTCTGACATCTATGGTGTTGTGAATCAAACCTGGAACTTAATACACAAAAGTTCTATGCTCTACTGCTGAGATATCTTTTGGCCTGGAAAAGAAAATCATTTTCTGGTTTGATACCCAGGTAGCACTTCGTTTTGAAGCTGTCCATAAGTCATCCCATCCAAAGGTTAACCACAGGCATGCATGAGGAGTAAGCCAACAAAGGACGCAGAAGAATTGAAGAGTTAAGAGCCAAGGCTATCATTTGCTTTTTTGGTGCTAAGTTTGCTGAGCTCTTTATATATTTTGGTGATTAGTTTCTTGTCTGATGTCTGGCATGTGAAGATCTTCTCCCATTCTGTGAGGGGTCTCTCTGTTTGTTTAATAGTTTCTTTGGATGTGCAGAAGCTTTTCAATTTGATGTAGTCCCATTGGTTTGTTTCTGCTTTAGTCTTCCTTGCAATTGGGTTTGATTCATCAAAGATGTCCTTGAGGTGTAGGTGGGAAAGTGTTTTACCAATGTTTTCCTCTAAGTATTTGATTGTTTCTGGTCTGAAATCTAGGTCTTTGATACATTTGGAGTTGATTTTTGTTTCTGGTGAGATAAAATGGGCATAGGATATAAACAAAACATTCACCTCAGAGGAGATCGAAAAGGCTAACAAACATATGAAAAACTGCTCTAGGTCACTGATTGTCAGAGAAATGCAAATTAAGACAACACTAAGATACCACCTCACTCCTGTAAGAACGGCATACATCAAAAAGGACAGCAGCAACAAATGCTGGAGAGGATGTGGGGACAGAAGAACCCTTTTACATTGCTGGTGGGAATCTAAATTGGTCCAGCCTCTGTGGAGAGCAGTCTGGAAAACTCTCAGAAGGCTAGACATGGACCTTCCATATGATCCAGTAATTCCTCTCCTGGGGTTATACCCCAAGGACTCCATAACACCCAACCAAAAAGAGGTGTGTACTCCTATGTTCATAGCAGCACAATTCATAATAGCTAAAACCTGGAAGTAACCCAGGTGCCCAACACCAGATGAGTGGCTGAGAAAGCTGTGGTATATATACACAATGGAATACTATGCAGCTGTCAAGAACAATGAACCCACCTTCTCTGACCCATCTTGGACAGAGCTAGAAGGAATTATGTTAGGTGAATTAAGTCAGAAAAATAAAGATGAGTATGGGATGATCCCACTCATCAACAGAAGTTGAGTGGGAAGATCTGAGAGGGAGACTAAAGGCAGGACCTGATCAAATTGTAAGTGGGGCACCAAAGTAAAAACCCTGTGGTGAGGGGTAGACATGCGGCTTCCTGGGCCAGTGGGGGGTGGGAGGGATGGGTCACAGTCTTTTGGTGGTGGGAATGGTGTTTATGTACACTCCTAGCAAAATGTAGACATATAAATCAGTAGTTAATTAATATGAGAGGGGTAAAATCAGTTGTATGTCTCAAAGTTTCTCAAAACACAAACTCAATCTTTTTAATATATAGGTTGTGTATTTGATATGCGGACTCTCTCAAAAGCCTAGACCAAGTAGATTAGAAGCATCCAATAGCACAGCTATATACAAGATACTGGATACTGTACAGCAAACCCTAACAAAAGGACTTTTCAAAGTTAACCCAATTAACAAATAATGTGATGATAACATTAACTATCGATTGTCTTTTTGAACCCTAAGACAGCAGGAACCTCACATCTCCACTATAGAGCCCCTACTTCCCCCAGTCCTGGAACCCTTGGATAGGGCCCACTTTCCCATATGCGTCTCCCAATCCATACCAAATAATATTGCATCCGCCAATCACAACCTAACCAACGCAACGATTGTCACCTCAACATGCTTCACTTCAGACTGTGTCCAGAGACTTCACGTGTGGAATGACAACCCTTCAGCTTCATTACGCGGGTGAGACCTTTCCTTTTATAGTACACTCTAATTGCATCTCAGGTGGTTCACTTTCTAACAAAGTCCCATAACCTAGATATACACGAGTTTCTGTGAGAGAGAGCTTATGTTCACACGTATCCACAAACTACTGCAAAATATATACCTGAAAGCAGAAGTACACTAGAGTTTGCAGTGAGTATCCCCCTAACACTTCCTCTTCACTGTTCCAAGTTTGGGATCCATGATTGCTCAACAATTGGTTTGGCTTCGTATGTTAACTCTCTTTTCAATCACCAGTTTCCAGATGCCACCAGGATGCTGGCCAGGCTTCCCTGGATTGAAGACCCCACCAATGTGTCCTGGAGCTCAGCTTCCCCAGAGACACACCTTACTAGGGAAAGAGAGAGGCAGACTGGGAGTGTGGACCGACCAGTCGACGCCCATGTTCAGCGGGGAAGCAATTGCAGAGGCCAGACCTTCTACCTTCTGCAACCCTCAATGACCCTGGGTCCATGCTCCCAGAGGGCTAGAGAATGGGAAAGCTATCATGGGAGGGGGTGGGTTATGGGGATTGGGTGGTGGGAATTGTGTGGAGTTGTACTCCTCCTACCTTATGGTTTTGTTCATTAATCCTTTCTTAAATAAAAAATTTAAAAAAAAAAAAGAGCCAAGGCTGAATGTCTGAATTCAACCTGGCCGTCTGTCCATTCCTGGAACCTCTGAGTTTCTTTTTTTGTTTGTTAGTTTATTTGAATTAGTTTGAACTGTGTTTCTATTGTTTTCAACTTGGTACTCTGAACAATATACAAATATAGTACTGATATGAAAAATAAGCTTGTGATTAGAGAAGCTTATGGAGAAATATAACCAATGCTCAAGAAATCTGAATGTCCGTTTCTCTTTCTAGACATAACTGTAGCAAGTCTACTTTGTGTAACTTTAGATGCCAATCGATTTCCTTTATTCCCTGCAGCCCAGCAGTTTCATTTCTAGGATTTTACTTAGTCATATGTTTACATACAAAATTTCTGTCCATATGTTCAAATCATTGATATATATATATATTTGACCACTGTTTAGCTCTGATTTATGCTAGTATTGTGTCTTGAACCTGGGACGTATAGTGCCACAGACATGAGAAGTTTTGTTTTTTTTCCTCAAGGGTTATTACTGGGACTCAGTGCCTGCAATATGAATCCACTGCTCCTGGAGGCCATTTTTCCCATTTTGTTGCCCTTGTTACTGTTGCTGTTTGTTTTTGGTTAGGACAGAGAGAAATCTAGAGAACTGTGGAAGATAGAGAGTGGGAGAGAAAGACAAACATCTGCAGACCTACTTCCCAGCTTGTGAAGCGACCCCCCCACCTACAAGTGGGGAGCCAGGGATGGAACCCAGATCCTTATGCAAGTTCTTGTGCTTTGAGCCATGTGCACTTAACCTGCTGTGCTACAGCCCAGTCCCCTCTTTTTTTTTCTTTTCTTTTTTAATATAACTATCTTGCAGTCTTCCTAGATCATAATTAAAATATTAGAAAAATAAAACCATATATATATATATATATATATATATATAATCCCAGTGATGGAATTTCCATCATCTATATTATTAATTTTAGATGGATTTGTTAAATGGATATATATATATATATATATATATATATATGTCAGAATTCACCTAAATTAGCAAACTTTCCAACTGAAAAAGAAAAAGTCATGGGAGGGTTTTTAAATCTCAAAGTGATACGTCACAAACAGCAGGCTCACTGACTGTTGTGATGACAGTATACAGACAGGGAGTGATGGTAAGAGATTAATTAGGAGGTTGCTGAAATAGTTGAGGCAAGAGATTGTGCCTTGGACTAAAGCTTTAGGAAAAAAAGCAGAATACAATGACTGGAATCCTAACTTGATCTGTTTGGGCTGCTTTATCAAAATAGCATTGGATGACTTAGAAAAACCAAACATTCATTACTTGTATTTCTGGAGACTGAAATCTCTAAGCTGGTGACACTTTCTGTGAAGACGCTCTTGTTATATCAGATGGCAGAGGGACTAGGGAACTTTGTAGTGTCTTTTCTTCACTAACTTTGTGTACTAATTCTATCTGGAGGACTCCAGCTTCATAATCTAAGCCCCTTCCAAATGGCCTGCTTTCTTGTGTCATCACATTAGGCTATACAATTTCAACATCTGGGTTTGTAGGTGAATGGGCACAAATACTCAGACCACTGTGTCCTGTGTATGTCTTGAAGGTAGAGCCAATGAGATTGGATCATCAGTGGGATATAAAGAGAGGATTTAGGCAGGGGGAGATAGCATAATGGTTATGCAAACAGACTGTCATGCCTGAGGCTTCAAAGTCCCAGGTTCAATCCCCTGCACCACTGTAAACCAGAGCTGATCAGTGCTCTGGTAAAAAAAAAAAAAAAAAAAAAAAAAAAGGGTGGGGTGGGGAGAATTCAAGGATAATTTCAAGTATTTCTGCTCTAAGCACCTGGAAGAATTGTCTTGCAAGCCCTTTTAATGTTTCTGTCTTCCATGCACTAACCTCTTCTGGTTTTCAGTCTTCTGCTGTGCACATTTTTTTTTCTGGTAATATCTGAGCACTCAGCCACTATACAAAGCACTCAACCTTCCAAGTTTTTTTGAGATAAAATTGACACATAGGGCCAGTGAAACAGTTCAATTGGCTAGTGTACTGCTTTGTCATGTACACACCTCAGGTTTTAACCACTTCACTGAAGGAAGCTTTGGTGCTGTGGTCTTTCTCATTCTTTCTTTGCCTTTCTTTGTAATTCTGCCCTCTGTCTCTACCAACAAACCAACAAAACCCTCCCCCAACAACCCCCCTACAAAGCCTAACAAAGAAACCCCCCACATAGCATCTTAGACTGTCAAGTTATAGTGGTCTAGGAGGTGGCATAGTGGATAAGGCATTGGACTCTCAAGAGTGAGATCCTGAGTTCAATCCCCAGCAGCACATGTGCCAGAGTGATGCCTGGTTCTTTCTCTCTTTACTATCATTTCTCATGAATCAATAAATAAAATTTTAAAAAAGTTTAAGTTGTATAATATGATACCTTGACACACATATTATGAGATGATTTAAGTAAAATTTGGATAGAATGTGCCAACTCCTACCCAAATTTCCTTGAAGAAGGAAGAGGAGACAAGAGTGAGCCAAGAACATCTTAAAGGTTTACTCCTTTCAAAGGAAGGTAATTTGATAGTAAAGGTAAAATATGACTTCACAGAGCACAGAAGAACAGAAAATATAAAGGGCGTGAAACATGAGAGAAGGCTGTTTAAGACTATTGTCCTTATCATTTTGTTCAACTGGAATTATCTTAGCTGGAACACTTTTGCATTACTATTTGTGTCTTTGTATTTCACTATTTCTTATAGTTTATTAGTATTTGTGCATTTGAACCCCCACCCCCTTCGGATTGGTCGGATTTCAAGTTTGAACATTTATAGATGTGTTACTTAGTTTACTTTGAGTCAGCACTTCTGAGCTGCAATGTTCCCTTAAACGTATTTTGTTTCTTCAGTTACAAACATGAGATGTAAGCATGTTTGTTTTTAGCATTGACTTGGGGATTAGGAAGCGATTTCACCTGATTAAAGCATTCTTGACTAACTCCTGTAACTTAAATTTTACAAAGGTGCACAATTCTGAATTTCAAATAAAAGTCGTCTTTAAAAGGTAAAATTTGGTGCCATCTAGTGGTAAAACTGTAAATTGCAGCATAAAAATAAATGGTGAGGAAAATGATTTCAAATTTGGTCTAGCTCTTTCTATTCCGCCATAGACAGATACACATGATATGAAAGAAAAAAAGTTTAAGTTTGAGTTTAAATTATTTAAAACCTTAGATCCCGGAGTCCGGCGGTGGCCCAGCGGGTTAAGCGCACATGGCGCAAAGCTCAAGGACCGGCGTAAAGATCCCTGTTGAAGCCCTTGGCTTCCCACCTGCAGGGGACTCGCTTCACAAGGTGTGGAGCAGGTCTGCAGGTGTCTGTCTTTCTCTCCCCCTGTCTTCCCCTCCTTTCTCCATTTCTCTCTCTCCTATCTAACAACAACAACAACAATATTAAACAACAAGGGCAACAAAAGGGAAAGTAAGTAAATAAAAAAAAAAAAGAAAAAAAAAGTTAGAATCATGTCTTAGCTATTGTGAATAATACTGCTATGAACATAGAGATGAATATCCTTTCAAATTAGTGTCTATGTTCAGATAAATGCCAAAAAGTATATTGCAGAGTCATAAGGAAGTACTATTTTCAGTTTGCTACAAAATCTTAATTTCATTTCTCATAGTAGCTATACCAGTATACCACCAGCTGTATATCACAGTTCCCTTCACCTTTTCTCCTCATGTGCACCGTGTGTTTCAAATCAAGACCTTCTCATCAATGTGAAGTGATATCTCACTGTATTTTCTAATTTACCTCTCCTTAATAAATGATGGTGGGGATTTTTTCATGTTAAGGTATCAGTTATTTGGTTTTTTTTTTTTTTTTTTTTGTCTCTGAGGTTATTGCTGGGCTTGGTGCCTGCACTACAAATCTACCACTTGCAACAAACATTTTCCCCCTATACTTTTTACTTTTTAATTGGATAGGACAGAGAGAAATTGAGAAGAGATGGGGAGATAGTGAGAGAGAAAGAGAGACACGTGCAGTCCTGTTTCATCACATCCTGAAGCAGATCTTTGGCAGCCTGGAGTGGGTCCTCGGACTAGGTGATGCTGTGTGCTTCACTGCTTCACTGGGTGAGCCACCAACTGATTCCCTAGGTATCAGTATTTTTAAAGCTCCCTGAGTGATTCCAACGTGTAGACAAGATTGAGAACCACTACTTTCAAATCACTAGAATACTGCTCTGCTCAGGCACATACAGTGCCAGGATACAACTTGGGACTTCTTAGAGAATGGTTCCAAACTCTATCTGCAGAGCTACCTCAGAGCAATGGTCTCTCTCATACACTTTTGCTCTTGCTCTGGCTTTCCTTTTATTAAAAAAAATTGTTTTATTATATTTTATTTATTTATTGGATCGAGACAGCCAGAAATTGAAAGGGAAGGAGGAGATAGAGCAGGAAAGAGACAGAGAGACACCTGCAGCCCTGCTTCACAAAGCTCACAAAGCTTTCCCCCTGCAGGTGGGGACTGGGGGGCTCAAACCTGGGACCTTGCATATTGTAACATGTGTGCTCAACAAGGTGTGTTGGCTCTCCTTCATAAAATAAATAAGTCTAAATGTTACAAACAGATGACTGAATAAATATACTGTGGGGTATTTGCTTAATGGAATACTACTTTGCCATTAAAACATGAAAGCATGCCCTTTGGAACAAAATGGAAGGAATTTAATGCAATTACACTAAGTGAAATAAGTAAGGATGTGAAAGGCTATTGCTAGATGGTTTCACCGATACGTAGAATGTAAGTAACTAAAGCAAGCAAACTGGAAAATAACAACAAAACTCTTAGACTAGGTGAAAACCTCAGTGGCTTGGGGATCACTGAAGGGAAAGGAGTGGGGTGAGGGGTGGGTAGGATTAGGTACATGATTTTTTTCTTTTCTTTTCTTTTTTTTGGGTAGGGGGGTGCCATGACACTAGAACATCGGTGGTGGGCACAGTAAGTCTTCTGCACATACAGAGATGTGAAATGTTACATCTGAAATCCTATCACATTCTAAAGTGATGGTAAAAATTACTGGTCTTTGGATTCAGAAACACAAGGTTCTTAATTATTTAGTCTAGATCTGGTTTGACCATCAACAAAGGCCAAGACCCAGAGGTGATAATTATTAGCCAAGATCAACAGCCTTCATCCTAGACCATCAGAGTTGCAGCTTCTAGAAGCAAGTCTGCACCCTCTTCTCACCGCTCTGCTCTCCTCTCATTTTAGTAAACTGCACTTAATCTGGAGAATGGGTTCATTTCTCTCGACCTTTTCTTTTCTTTTTTTTTTTTGCCACCAGGGTTATTTCTGAGACTTTTCTCCACATGATCCCATAGTTAATGGTGGACTCCCCTCCCCCCTATCCACCCACACACACCAGATAAAGGCTGAGAGATAGGGAGTCTGGTGGTAGCGCAGCGGGTTAAGCGCAGGTGGTGCGAAGCGCAAGGACAAGCATAAGGATCCCGGTTCAAGCCCCCGGCTCCCCACCTGCAGGGGAGTCACTTCACAAGCGGTGAAGCAGGTCTGCAGGTGTCTATCTTTCTCTCCCCCTCTCTGTCTTCCCCTCCTCTCTCCATTTCTCTCTGTCCTATCCAAAACAATGACATCAATAACTACAACAATAAAACAGCAAGGGCAACAAAAAAAGGAAATAAATAAATTTTTTAAAAATGCTGAGAGATAGAGGGGGAAGGGAGGGGAGACACCCTGGCACTACTGCAACACTCTTGAAGTCCTCACCCATCATCATTTCTTAGTTTGTCTTTGCCACTCAGTGCACTGACCTTTATACTTACATTGACGTCACCCAGGTAGAACAAATGAGTGGTTTGTGGCATAGAAAAACTGCAACAATATTGTCAAATTTAGCCCTCCTTATATGAGCACCTCATTACAATCTTTAATCTCTCCTGAGTATAACTGGAATGTTGATCTAAAACACACAATAAAACTGAGCACTATTTTATGAGTACTATTTTATGTTTAGATGTCATCTAACTTTTTCAGCTGCTAGGGAGCTTTAAATGACTGGAGCACACTGAAATGACTAAATCTTTTTGATTTGAGAATCTCAGATGGAGACAATTTTGTTATTGAGAGAATTTCCCCCCCACCCCCCAGAAACTATGATGTTCAAGGTTATACTCAAAATACTCTGGGTGAGTAGGTACAAAATTCTACATCTTCCTGGATAATTTATTTATTTATTTACTACTGACATTTCTTTTTTGTACACTCTCATGTGCCAGATAACTTAGGCTGTTGCAAAGTTATTCGTATTGGGAGCTCAGAATCCCACTTCTTGCAATCTAGAGGAATGTGGCTACAACTTTGTTAGCCAGCACCACCTTCTTTATATTCCGTGCTGGATTTATTTTTGAAATCTTATTACCCAATCTTGCAAGCATGTTGATTCCTGGACTACTTGGAGCATTTTCTGTTTGGGTACCTTCAATCATAGGCATGTCAGAGTCTCTATTAGTTCCGTTTTCCTCCTTCCATTTAACAAGACAAAGAGAAATTGAGAAGGGTGAAGGAGATAGACAGTAAGATGCCTGCAGTGCTGCTTCACTGCTTATGAAGCTCTTGTCCTGTAGGTGAGATCCACGGATTTGAATCCAGGCCCTTGCACATGATAGCATGTGTGCCACCAGCTGGCCCCTCACAATTATGTTTATAGCTCCAGCTCAGAGTGATAAAGTCACATAGAGATGTATAAGTAGAAATATATATATAAACACAGGCTGATTTATGCAAAATTATGGGACACTAGTGAAGCAGAGTTGAGGAACTCTGAGTAAAAAAATTTTTTTTAAAAAATCCAGGAATTTGGGAATATTTTTAGAAGATGACTACCAGAGCCTAAAACACTTTGTGTTCCTCAGATTTCTACTTTGGGGCTCAAAGATATTTTTTTTCTGTTATAGCAATTAGAATGAACCTCAACAGGGAGATCTATTGAATATCTCCAGAAAGTTAGAATCACCTTAAAGAATTCTATAATACAGTGTACACACGATGTGGATCCCACTTGGTTATTTGATTAAACGATGCTGCCTATTAAGGTAGCACCTTCACTAGCTCCACCCCCCCTCCATATCTTCATATTTTCTTAGAAGGTAGGGGATTTCTGACCCATTTCAAAAGGGGGTTAGAAAGCTACTAGAGGGACTTTACCAGCTTCTCCCTGTGCCTTTACTTCCTTTTTCCAGTGAAATGAGGAACAGTTCATTTGAACAATATGTTTTGGAAAAGCAATTAAATATACTTGTCTATACCCTTCATATTCTCTCCTTTTCTGATACACCTGTGCAAGATGGGGTTTTGTCCATCTCATCTCCACAGTTCCTTAAATTCATGTGTACTGAGCTCACATGCTTTCCAGTAACTGCAGTACATTTTTTCTAGTCCTTTCACATCCTTGCTCTCCGAAATGAATACTTCACTACTTTTCACATCAAACTTGCAACTCTTCCTTCCCTAAATCACATTATGGTTGGTGGTCCTATTTCTTTCTCTGTTTAAAAAAAACAAATGGGGGTCAGGCAGTAGGGCATAAAGATCCCGGTTTGAGCCCCAACTCGATTCACAAGTGGTGAAGCAAGTCTGCAGGTGTCTCTCTTCTCTCCCCCTTTCTGTCTTCCCCTCCTCTCTCCATTTCTTTCTGTCCTATCCAACAACAACAATATAATCAACAACAATAATAACTACAACAACAATAAAAAACAACAAGGGCAACAAAAGGGAAAATTAATAATAATAATAATAAGTCCTTATTTATATTTTAATGCTTTTTCAGCCACCAAGTTGCAGATGCTACCATAACACCAGCCTGACTTCCCTGGACAAATGACTGCTGGTGCTCACGTGGAGTGTCTCCAACCGGGGGTGGGGGGTAAGCCTCTGACCCTCCCTCACCAGCTCTATTGGCTGCGTGATACAGAAAGAGGCAATGGGAGATATTCTGGTATGAACATCTGTTTATTTGAAGATGGATACAGGATTTTATACTTAATTAAACAAAGAACATTTTTCACATATGTCAGAAATTACAGGTTTCTTAAAGGTCAGCTTGCCCCCATGGTAGGGGGTTGGTATAACAAGACTTGATGAGATACATAAAGGTCAAGACAATTAGTTTCCATGATGCAGGCAAGTTAATTATCCAAAGGTATTTGAGAAAAGCATAGGGGTTAAACCAGTAAGGTGAAGTAGAGGAGAAGAAAAACAAAGCTTGATCTAAATCACAGATATCAAAAGACACAAGGAAATAGAATATGGGGTCTCATTGCCTGGTACTGGCAAGGGTGCATGATAGAGTGTGTTCTCCTATATGATCAAAAGGTGAAGTTATAGTGGATGTGTGAACTTTGAGTGACTATCGTGAACTTTGAGTGAACCCTCAGGCAGGCAGCCATTTGGCCTGCTAGCAGGGAGAACTAAGTCTAAGAGGCTTGTAGGCTTTCTGTGAGCTTGAGAGACTAACAAGGAGAAACTGAGTCTGGGAGACTTTTCCCTCTTGGCTCATCTCTATAAGGAGAGAGACTAACAAGTGGGGTGTCTTTCCAGACCTCCATCCAAGGATGGGAGAGTTCCCCTAAGATCTACCAAGCTTTCACATAGTCCCACAGACAACCTCACCAATGTGTCCTGGAGCCCTGCCTTCCCAGAGCCCTGCCCCACTAGGGAAAGAGAGAGACAGGCTGGGAGTATGGATCGACCTGCCAACGCCCTGGTACAGTGGAGAAGCAATTACAGAAGCCAGACCTTCCACCTTCTGCACCCCATAATGACCCTGGGTCCATGCTCTCAGAGGGGTAAAGAATAGGAAATCTTTTAAGGGAGGGGATGGGATGTGGAACTCATGTTGTGGGAATTGTGCATAGTTGTACCCCTCTTATCTTATGGTCTTGTCAATATTTCCATCTTATACATCAATTTAAAAAAGCAGAATTAGCAAAGAACTTTTATAAATCCCCACTATCTAATTTAAAACACCTATACTAAATATCCACATAACTATTTTTTTCTCCATTCAAGATAGATGAATTCTCTAAATTTTAATCTAAGTCCAATATCTTTACAGGGGCTCTGTAATTCTATCCTTCTCAACCCCTTAAGGACATTACTATAGAAATTCCCTCCCCTCCAATAATTAACTTGTATTAATCTATTAGATCATTTACACTGGCATACCACTATGTTATAATATTTCTCATCTTTAAAAAAAATGACCTTCTAATGGGAAAAGTGTTAATACCCACTCCTATTAATTTATAGTCTTATAATTCTCAAGTAACTTAAAAAAATGCCCTTTTAGATTCCACATCTGCTAGTAGAAAATAGAATAAAAACAAAAATATTCATATAAAAATAAATAAAAGCACTGATGTTTGTTTCTGAAACAAGTCTCATGGTTATAGATAACACCTATTATCTTCTTCCACTAGTAATTCCATATTTCTTCTGTTGTGAGAAAGCATCTCAAATGCCCATGTCTTTGCCTATTAAAGTAAATCTAATATTCACTCTGAGGATTTGGAGTGATGAACAATTCTTTAACTGGACTATTGTTATTTTTCTCTTCCTCCTCCTCTCTCTCTCTCTTTTTTTTTATTTATAAAAAGGAAACACTGACAAAACCATAAGATAAGAGGGGTACAACTAACTCTACACAATTCCCACCACCAGAACTCCTTATCCCATCCCCTCCCCTGATAGCTTTCCTATTCTTTAACCCTTTGGGATTATGGAGCCAAGGTCATTGTGGGATGCAGAAGGTGGAAGGTCTGCCTTCTGTAATTGCTTCCCCACTGAACATGGATGTTGACAGGTCGATCCGTACTACCAGCCTGCCTCTTTCTTTCCCTATTGGGGCTGGATTCTAGGGAATCTGAGCTCCAGGACACATTGGTGGGGCTGTTTGTCCATGGAAGTCTGCTTGGCATAATGGTAGCATCTGAAACCTAGTGGCTGGAAAGAGAATTAACATATAAAGCAAAACAAAGTATTGACTAATCATGAACCTAAAGTCTGGAATAATGCAGATGAAGAGTTGGGGGGGGAGGTTTCCATTTTGTAGATAGCTACTAGGCATATTTTAGTTATATTCCAAAGGTCTGTGGCTATACTAGTTTCCCCACCCCCCCCCAGCCTGAAATCTGATATGCAGGTGGATCCAAGTTATTTATTTATTTATTGCCTCCAGGGTTATCACTGGGGCTCAGTACTGCCACTGCTCCTGGTGGCCTTTTCCATTTCTTTTCTTTATTTAATTGGGTAGGACAAAGAGAAATTGAGAGGGGAGGGGGAGATAGAGAGGGAGAGAGAAAGATACCTAGAGACCTGTTTCATCACTGGTGAAACACCGCCCCGCCGGGCTTAATTGAGTTGCCACCAAGCAGCCCACCCCTCCCTCTCCCCATCCCCCACCCTCACCCCCACCCCCATCATTGTTTTCCTATGGGCCTTACTGGAAGGTCATGATACTACTAAAGAGTATCCTAGAAGATCTCCTGTACAGCTCCCAGTACAGTGGGTTCATTGTTGTGTCCCTCAGTAGAAACATTTCTTCTTTTGGAACTAAGTCCTCAACATTAGCAAAAGTAAGAAGTGTTGGAGACAGGAAGCAACATTTCTTCCAGTAAATTATTAGAGGTCATGGTGAATGAAGACATTCCCATTTTCCACTCTTCATTCTTGAACCCATTATCTACCTGTGAGGGAAGAATAGCATATAGATGTTGAGTTAAAGCTGTACTGAATCCTGGAAGATATGGCTTCAGCCTACATGGCATCACTTAGCATAAACATTTACAGTCTTCAAAAATACACCATGCCTTCTAGTAAACTCTACTTAGGATAAATTAATAGGACACTGGTATGACCCATGAATTTTATAAACATGGAATGACTTCTACATGAAATTTATTGTGGAATAAATTTCTTGGCCTATAGTTATGCAGTACTGAAGCAATACCACAATCCCGTAGCAGTTTGGCAGAAATATTACAGAAAGGAAGAAAAATCATGTCAAGGAGCCAGGTGGTGAGGCACCTGGCTAAGCGTTCACATTACAGTGCTCAAGGATCCAGGTTCAAGTCCCTGCTCCCTACCTGCAGGGGGAAAGCTTCACCAGTGGGGTGTCTCTCTAGCTCTCTCCTCTCAATTTCTTTCTGTCCCTACCCAATAATAAAGAATAAAAATATTTTAAAAAAGAAAAGTCATGTCAAAGTCAATGAAGAGAGTATCTGTTCTAGTAAGAACAAAAGAGAATAGCAACCACCACATAGCTCACATATAAAGTTACATGTTGACTTGATTGTTGTTGTGCTAGAAGCTGCTCTAACTTCTGAATTTTTCTGTGATCCCATAAACTTCTGGCTCAGATATTTGTGTTGTGGACCCATCTTATGAACATCCACATCGCCATAGTCAGAAGCAACACAAAACTGGCAAGAGTTTTAGTACTGGCTCCAACTCAAGATTATGGATTGTGGCTTAATTTTGCTCACCACCTAATTTACATCCACCATCCTTTCCCATGAGTGTGCTCTGTAAAATTCAAATTGCAGCATCACGTGATAAGACAACAGTCTTACACATTGCCTAATAAATTCTCACAAATAATATATGATCAAATCCTCTGCAACAGGGTTTTAAAAAGATATTAAAACAGAGAAACAGAAAGGCATAAAAAGAAAGATAAACAGATATAAAGATAGACAAATACAGTCATGAAAAACATATTAATGAGGATGGTACAATGGAGGTACCAGATGAAGTAAAATGGCTGTAGATAGTGGTAGAATGTGCAAGGTCATATGACAGTGAGAGTCGGCAGACAAAGTTGGGGGAAGTAAATTTATTAGAGTTTAGTCGAATGAAACATGGAGTGGACATGTCAGGGAGGGAGATACAACCACCTGCATAGTGTTGGAATTAGAGTGTTATTTAGGAAAAGACACAGAGTGAAAAAGACCAAGAGGGATAGAGTCAAATTATTTTATCAGACACCTCCAAGGACAGTGGCATGGTTGTAGCAGACAGAGGGAGAGAAAGATAGAGTGAAAAAGACCAAGAGGGATAGAGTCAAATTATTTTATCAGACACCTCCAAGGACAGTGGCATGGTTGTAGCAGACAGAGGGAGAGAAAGATAGAGTGAAAAAGACCAAGAGGGATAGAGTCAAATTATTTTATCAGACACCTCCAAGGACAGTGGCATGGTTGTAGCAGACAGAGGGAGAGAAAGATAGAGACAGACAGACAGACAGATAGATAGATAGATAGATAGATAGATAGATAGGAAATATGCTTAATATAAAGCCTTTGTAGTTCCAGCCCCAGCTATCCATGATTGGTCAATCCCAATTTGTACAGTGCTTTGTCATTCACACATATGAAGGTAGCTGTATTGAATCATAGATGATGCAGATGTTCCTGGAAAATGTAGTTCTTAGATTGAATTTGTCAGATTGGGTCATCAGTCAGATACATACTAATTTCATACTATAGCAGGGGATACTTTATGAGAAATGCATCCTTAGGTAATTTAATTTTTCTATCAAAGTTGTAGTGTAGTAACACTAACCTTGATGGTATGACTTAACACATAAAGGTTATATGTATGGCCTATATGAACTGATTTGAAACCAGAGCCCTGAAAGGACTGGGTCTGTATGATATGGTCCTGGAGTGACAGATGATACATCTAGTTAAATTTAATTATCAGTACCTGAGAAGCAGTTGCTATGAAACTAAATTTGAAAAATAAATAGCTTTAAGGACTCACAGCTTCATTTCATTCCGGTAGCCTTGCCTTTTTGAAATAAGAAACAGTTAAGAACAATTAAAGGCTTTAAAAGTCAGTGTCCAGGAGGAGGGAAATTCTCAAGCTCTGGGGCCCCTCCCTGCTTGCACCAAAATACAGCTAGAATTTTCTAGTTCTCTTCTACTTTAATTTGTTATAATAGCTCACTCTTGTTAGAGAACAAGGAGATTGATTTGAGTTACTAAGTCTGCCTCCCAGTTGGGGGTTCAAATTGTAATGATGTTTTCTCCCATTCTGCAAAAACTGGTATAAAAGTGTTTAGTTTTCTGAGTCACTGGGAAGCAAGCCCAACCTGACTTCACACTGAAATGTTGTTAAATGATGCATGACTATTTGTCATTGACTCGTGGATCTGCTTCTTTGACTAAAGTCTAAGTGATACAGAATTTTCTTCTTGAGGATGGTTCCAGAGAATAGTATACTTGGGATAAGGTCTTTAAACCTGTGGCTTGCCTGGCAATCTAGGTGCACTATTCAGTTGAAATGTTGTGCAGGTTATGGGAATTGTGTGGAATTGTACCCCTCTTATTCTATGGTTTTGTTAATGTCTCCTTTCTTAAAAAAAAAAAAAAAAAAGGAAACAGGCTGGGGATATAGATCAACTTGTCAGTGTCCATGTCCAGCAGAAAAGCAATTACAGTAGCCAGAAAACTTACCTTCTGCACCCCCAAATAGAATCTTGATCCATACTTTCAGTGTGTGTGTGTGTGTGTGTGTGTGTGTGTGTGTGTGTGTGTAGGAGCGGGGGTAGGTGATAGGAGGAAGAAGATAAGAGGGCTCTAAGCTCCAGCTCCATCAACACCTGAAAGAGAGGAGAAAGGGGGAGGGACATTTGGACATAGTAACAGTGAAATGAATGGCTTGAAGGGAGAGGAATGAACCTGGAAGAAAAAAGAGGCAATTATGTACAAATATGCAGTTGTAGAGATGATGGTTGGCTCCATGTCTGCAACCTTAGGAGAACTGTGCTGGCTTACAGTAGGGAGACTGGGGACTCAGAATCCTGGAGGTAGGAAAGGTATGGAATTATACCCCTGTTGACATGCAATTTTGTAAGTTATTGTTAAATCACTAGTAAAATTTAAGAAACTCCTTTGCAAGAGTGCCAATCAATGATGTTGCTAAGAAAATGGAATAAAAACAACACTGTTCACATTGTAGTCACTATTGCATATTCATTGCTGAGACTCTTGATATGGTTGCCATTGGCGAATATTTCTTAGAAAATGTGAAAATCAAAGTAACAGTTTATTGTCAGATTTTTGTTGCTATGGAAGTATTCATTATCTTAGAACACCTAGTGCAGAGGAGACAAATAGAATTACTGGAGGCAGAAGTAGAGTATGAACTTGTGACCTCTTATCCTGTAGCTGGAGCAAGTTTCCATGCCTTTTCCAACAGATTTTATGAAACTGATCTGTGAGAATATGGGATGGTAGTTAGAGGGATTCCATTAGATAGATCTGGGGGGAGCTAACCAAGCTTTTTGTTAACATTCACAAGATTTAAGCCTAGGGAATGAAGAGGTATAGAAACAAAAAAGTGAAAATTTGGGTATTTGGCTTTGCAGTGTTAATCAGAACAGAACCTGGTCTTCTGTCGTTAGCAATTTCAAATAAAATGATCCAAGCTCCAGTATGACGATTGTAGAGATTTGTCTAATGGATCAAGAGAACAATGAGACACATTAGATGATCACACAAAAGTCTGGATGTTTCCATTAGTTACTATCATTCAAAAACAAGTGATTCAAAAACACTCCACTTACTCTTTAATTTAGCATGTCTTTGTTATTGTTACAATCACTTCAGTCATTGGTCCTCAGTTCCAATCTCACTAAATATCTTGGTTTCACAGAGTTCTTTCTGTATTTCTGCTATTCTTTATCTGAAGTATGTTGTGTAAAGAACTTCTCCCATACTGTAGGGCACCATTTTACTTAGGTGGTGGTAGTATTCGCTGTGCAGAAGCCTTCCAGTTAGATGTAGTCCTTTGGTTTACTTTTGTTTTCATTTTCTCTGCTGTTGGATTTGAGTCTTTTAAGATGATTCTGAAGTATAGACTGTAAAGTGTTATGCCAATGTTTTCTTTTATGTATTTGATAGTTTCTGATCTCATGTCCATGTCTTTGATCCACTGGGATTTGACTTTGGCATATGGTGATATGTGGTGGTTAAATTTCATTCATTTGTATATTTCAGCCCAGTTTCCCCAGCACTACATGCTGAACAGATTGTCCTTTCTCTATTTAGGGTTTTGGGCCCAATTATAAAAATGAATTGTCCAACCAGCAAAGGAGATACTTCATAAGCAAGTGGCAAAGCAGGTCTACAGGTGTCTCCCTTTCTCTTTCCCTCTCTATATCTCTTCCTCTCTCATTTTCTCTCTGTCCTAGCAAATAAAATGGAAAAATGGCCACCATGAGCAGTAGATTTATAGTGCCAGCCCTGAGCCCCAGTGAAAATAAAGACAGAGCACACTCTGGGCCATCTAGAGAGAACTACTGCTTTCTTGTTTCTCTTCTGTTTTTTTATACCCCCAACCTGTTTACCATAAATGAACTTCTCTTTGGTCTCTTGAAGTTATATGACTCCTTTCTATTAGTCCCATTCTCAAGCTGTGTCCTTCCTAAGGTCCCACTTCTTTTTCTTTTTCCTTTCTGAGGCTCCACTTACTCTTCCTCACTACCTAATTTGTAGACAAAGACCAGAATTTAGCAGGTTAATTTTATAAAGTCCATGTCTTGGTCTAATTTTGTCTCTAACACTCTGCAAACATGCCCTTTTTCTTTGCAAAGTAAATAGTTTCTACCTCTGATAAAGTTCAATTCACCAATTTTTCTTTTTGCCAAGTTTTTTATGTGAAAAAAATATTCGCTAAGAAATACTTGCTTAGCTTGACGTCACATCATTTTCTCAAATGTTTCTTCTAATTTCATAGCTTCAGTGCTTACTATTAGGCACTTCATAGTACTCCCCTTTTTATTTTAAAATTTAACACATTATTCCTGATAATGGTTAATATTTCTTGCTATGAATATACTTCATAAAATTTTAATAATTATCATATTTCTTTTGATTAGTGTTTGCATAGTCTACCTCTTCTTGTATATTGTAATTTCAACTTAATAAGGAGATTTGGGGGAGCTACAGAGCATAAAAGATTCACAGTGGGGAGCTGAGAACAACTCTAGTTTAATAAATTTCTAAGTTCCTGTGCAAGGACTGGCTTAAGGATCCCAGTTTGAGTCCCCGCTCCCCACCTTCAGGGGAGTTGCTTCACAGGCAGTGAAGCAGGTCTGTAGGTGTCTATCTTTCTCTCCCCCTCTCTGTCTTCCCCTCCTCTCTCCATTTCTCTCTGTCCTAACAACAACAACATCAATAACTACAACAAAAATAAAAAGACAATAAAAGGGAAAATAAATATAAAAAAATTCTAAGTTCCTATTGCATATTGTCATTCATATATATTATTGGAACATTGTATTCATATTATGTAATACAACCCATACAGTCTGTCTACTGTACTAGTCACTACCTTGCTACTCAATCATTTTCAGTTCTGCCATTTGTTTCATGCTTGTTTCCCAGATATCTTCAAGTTTCTTTTGATTCTGCCATTGTTTTATTTTTTTGTATCAACAGGATCTTTCATTTTCTTCCTTAGTATTGGGACACCCTATGATTCCTAGGATTCTCTGCTATGTACAGTCACACTGTAACTAATGCTAATGTTTATGACTTGGCAATTCTTGATAGGTACTGATAGATCTGAAGAGTTTCAGAAAGTGGTCTATTGTCATTAGGCTACTTCATTACATAATTTAATGATTTGACCTGCAAGCCAGTTAACTCTGAACATGCACTAGTGTGGGAAATAAAAGGAACAATAACTAATAGTCCGTTTTAGAAAGAACAGTTATCCTTATACACAGTGCAAGGTTCTGAGTTAATGTGTATCATTCTTTAATGTCATGTTAAGACCCTACCTCTGGGGGGAGCACTTTCCTGCATGCTCTTCTCAGTTCATATCAAATAATATTGCATCCACCGATCACAACCTACTCAACGCAATGAGTGCCACCTCAGAATGCTTCACTTCAGACTGTGTCCAGAGACTTCAGGTGTGGAATGACAACCCTTCAGCTTTATTAGTCAGGTGAGACCTTTCCTTTCATAGTATTCTCTAATTCCATTGCTGGTGGTTCACTTCCTAACAAAGTCCCAAAACCTAGATATAGACCAGGTTCCCTGAGATAGAGCATATGCTCACACATACCCATAAACTAGGGTAAAATATAGACCTGAAAGCAAAAGTACACAATAGTCTGCAGTGAGCAGCCCCCAACTCTTCATCTGCACTACTCCAGCCTTTAGGTCCATAATTTTTCAACAGTTTGTTTGGTTTTGTATGTTAAATCTCTTTTCAGCCACCAGGTTCCAGATGCCAGCATGATGCCGACCAGACTTCCTTGGACAGATGATCCCACCAATGTGTCCTGGAGCTCCAATTCCCAGAGACCCACTGTACTAGGGAAAGAGAGAGGCAGACTGGGAGTATGGATTGACCAGTCAACACCCATGTTCAGCAGGGAAGCAATTATAGAAGCCAGACCTTCCACCTTCTGCATCCCACAATGACTTTAGGTCCATGCTCCCAGAGGATAAAGAATGGAAAAACTGTCAGGAGAGGGGATGGGATATGGAGATCTGATGGTGGGAATTGTGTGGAGTTATACCCCTCCTATCCTATGGTTTTGTTAATGTTTCCCTTTTTAAATAAAAAAAATAATAAAATAAAATACAAAAAAAAAGACCCTACCTCTGGTGCCATTATTTTAGCTTTATTTGGAGTTAGTGCATTTAAAGAAGTAATTAATTTGATACAAAATCATGATATAGAGCCTAATATCAGGTATGTGCTTATACAGAAGAAGACCAAGAAGTTGGCCTCAAAAGAAGTTAAAACTGCCAACATTTTGATTTTGCATGTGCAGCCTCTATGTCTATGAGAAAATAAGTTTAATTTTAAACCATTCAATATTTTCTTTTTAAAAATACTTTATTGGGGGTGGTAATGATTTACAAGGTAGTCATCACATTAGTATAGTTTTTTTTTTTTCTTATCTCCCACAATAAGTGTCTGTGAAGCAACTCCACCAACAACTCAAATCTTCCTCCTCCAATGAGGACTAGGTTTCCAATATCCTTTCAACATCTTTCTGTGTTCCCATCCTTCAGAGTACTGTGCTCTTCTATAATAGACCACAGAGAGTCTAAGTTTCATTATGCATTTTCCTTTTCTTTATTTCTTTTTTAAATTTTTTTCCCTTTATTGGGGGATTTTTTCCTTTTTATTTTCTTTATTGGAGGATTAATGTTTTATAGTCAATAGTAAATACAATAGTTTTTGCATGTATAACATTTTTCAGTTTTCCACATAACAATGCAACCCTTACTAGGTTCTCTGTCATCCTTTTCCAGGACCTGTACCCTCCACCCACCCACCCCAGAGTCTTTGGTGCAACACACCAACTCTAGTCCAGGTTCTGCTTAGTGTTTTCTCTTCTGATCTCGTTTTTCAACTTCTGCCTGTGAATGAGATCATCCCATATTCATCCTTCTGTTTCTGACTTTCTTCACTTAACATGATTTCTTCAAGCTGCATCCAAGATGGGCTGAAAATGGTGAAAATCATTTCCATTGTGTATATATACCACAGCTTGCTCAGACACTCATCTGTTGTTGGATCTTTATTTCTTTACTGCCACCAATGAGTAAGATTATCCAGTATTCTTCCTCCTCCTGGCTGTCTCTCTTAACCAGATTCTTTCAAGATCCAGCCAAGATATAACAAAGGAGAATTCATTATTTATTATAGTTGAGTAGTATTCCATTATGTATGTATGTATATATATATATATATATATATATATATATATATATATATATATATAGTTTCTTGACCACTCATCTGTCCTTGGACATTTGAATTGTTTTCAAATTTTAGTTATCACAAATAGAGCTGGTATAAATGTACTGTTTAGATAGAAGCCTTTAGATAATTGATTTTGATCTTCTGGTGTGTGTGTGTGTGTGTGTGTGTGTGTGTGTGTGTGTGTGTGTGTGTGTGTGTGTATCTCCAGACTGTTTTGCACAAGGGATGCCACGACTTATATCCCACCAACATTGTAGAATGGGTCCTTATCCTACATGTACATACCAGCACTTGTTACTTCTATTTTTTTAGTATATGGCATTATCACAGGTATAAAATGGCATTTCATTACTGTCTTTGCTTGCATCTCTCTGAAAGTCAGTGACTCAGAATTTCTTCATGTCTGTTTGCCATCTGCATATCCTCTTTGGTGAAGATTCTCTCCCTGGTGACTTCCCATTCTTTTTTTAAATTTTTTATTTATAAAATGGAAATTTTGACAAGACTGTAGGATAAGAAGAGTACATTTGCACATGTTGCCCACCCCCAGAGCTCCATATCCCATCCCCTCCCTTGATAGCTTCCCTATTCTTTATCTCTCTGGAAACATGGACTCCGGATCATTGTCAAGTGCAAAAGGTAGAAGGTCTGGCTTCTGTAATTGCGTTGGCAGGTGGATCCATACTCCCAGCCTGTCTCTCTCTTTCCCTAGTGGGGCAGGGCTCTGGGAAGGTGGGGCTCCAGGACACATTGGGGTTGTCTGTCCAGGGGAGTCAGGTTTGCATCATGGTAGCATCTGGAAACTGGTGGCTGAAAAAGAGTTAAGGTATAAAACAGAACAAATTGTTGACTAGTCATGAACCTAAAGGCAAGAATATTGCAGATGAAGATTTGGGGCCTCCATTTTTCAAAAAAGCAAGTAAGTCTATCACTTCTCATTCTTAATGGGATTGTTCATTTGTTGATACTGAGGAGTTTTTTTTTTAATGCTATATATTTTGGTTATTAGCGCTTTGTTGGATGTATATTATATACAGATGCTGTCCCATTCAGCAGGATTTTGTTTGTTTGTTTTGCCTTGGTAATGGTTCCTTTTGTAATAGTTTCCAGAGGCAAGGCTACAGAGTAGCAGCAGCTGTGTTTCGTTCTCCCCTTTTGCTGTCCAGAAGTCTCTCAGCTTGGTGTAGTACCATTGGTTCATTTTTGGTTTTGTTTTCCTTGTTGTTGAACTTAGGTCTCCAAAAATGTTTCTGAAGCAAATATCATGGAGTGGTCTGCCATTGTTTTCTCTTATGTATTTTATGCTTTCTGGTCTAATGTCCATGTCTTTGATTCACATAAAGATATGTGTTTTCTTTCTTTTCTTTTTTATTGATTTAATAATGACCAACAAAGCCATAGGATAAAAGGGTACAATTCCATTCAATTTCCACCACTAGAGTTCCTCATTGCATGCCCTCTATTGGAAGCGTTCCTATTCTTTATCCCTCTGGAAATATGGACCCAGGATCACTATGGGGTGCAGAAAGTACAAGGTCTGGCTTCTGTAATTGCTTTGATTCATAATCCCAACCTGTTTCTATCTTTCCTTAGTGGGGCAAGGCTCTGGAGAGGCAGGGCTCCCAGATACATTGCTGATGTGTGGTGGTCTATTTTCATTCATCTGCACTTTTCAACCCAAATTCCCCATCACTGTACATTGAAAAGTGTTGGGAAATTGTGCAGATGCGGTCACATCCACCATGGTGTCCCCTCAGGGTATTGTCAGTTCCTGCGAGAGTTGAAATTCTATTCCTGGAGTGCCTTGTTCCACCATGTTGTCTCCTCAGGTTATTGTCAATTCCTGCGAGAAACCCTATTCCCGGAGTGCCTTGTTTCCTAGCCAATCCTGTCCCGACTTGTCACTTCCGGAATTTCTCCCATAAAAGCCCTTCTGCTTCTGCTCCTCTCTCTCTCTTTGCCCCTTTTCACCTTGGTGACCAGACACAGAGAAGGTGTGTAGCAGGAGGCAGCCATTTTGCTAGCTCCATGTGGCCTGAACTGCTGCTGTGCTCTGACCCAACTCTGAGGTGTCGGTTTATTCTCTGGGGTGAATAAAGTGTTCCCTCTCTGCTCCGATTCCTTCTCTCTCCCCCGAGACACAGCCTGACAGAAAAGACTCTTCTTTCTTCATTTAACATTTTGCATAGCATTATGAGAACTTATTTTTGAAGCTAGCCAGACTTTGTCTTATAAATTTTTTTCTAAGAAACTTAAAGGCTATAGGTGCAATTATGTTATGATTATTTCTAGAATTTTAACTTTTACTCATTTTTATAGAAAAATTTTACTAATTCATTGATATTCTGTAAAATACCATTTTTATCTTTGTATGAATAATTTTTCCACATTCTTATTTTAATCTTTCAGCAGATTAGTTATTTTCTTCATGGAATGAAAGCAATATAAGCTAATATTCAAAGTATGGCTAAGAATACTAGACTGAGAATCAAAGTAAAATAATGCAAATCTGTATGAGTTTATGGTGGGGTAGGCTTTTAAATTTTTTAATTTAATTTATTTATAAAATAAAAAATAGAAAATGTCAACAAAACCATAGGATAAGAGGGGTAAAATTTCATATATTTCCCACCACTATAGTTCCATATCCCATCCCCATCCACTAGAAGCTTTCCTATTTTTTTTTTCTTTCTGAGAGTATGGACCCAGGATCATTTGGGGTGCAGAAGGTGGAAGGTCTGGCTTCTGTAATTGCTTCTTCTCTGGACACTGGCTGGTGAGGTGATTTTTACTAGTATACATCTTGTCTATGAGGCAAAGCAGATCTTGAATTTAGTCAAAATCCACTTGTGATTAATCAGATAAAATCTTTAATGTGGAAATGGTCACATTCCCGTGGACAAGGAATTTTTGATAAGAGGTACCATAACATTAAGTGGAGAAAGAGGACCCTTTTCAACAAATAATGCTGGGAAAATTGTGTTGAAATGTGCAGATGAATGAAAATGAATCAGTAGATGTCAGTATGTATAAAAGTAAAATCCAAAGGAATCCAAAGGGATCCAAAAGGACTTGGCCATTAGACATACATAGAAGAACATATTGGTAAAACACTCTGTAATGTTTACTTCAGAAACATCTTTTATTATTATTTTTTGCTATTGACACTGGGATTATTGCTGGGACTCAGTGCTGGCACTATGAATTCACTGCTTCCTATATCCATTTTTTTCTCCCCCTGCTCCTTTCTATTTGATTGAGTAGGACTGAGAGTAATTGAGAGGGTAGGAGGAGATACAGGGAAAGAAATGATAGACACCTGCGGATCTGCTTCACCAGAGTACCCCCCTACAGGTGGGGGAGCTGGGGTTCAAACCCAGGTCCTTGTGCATGATAATATGTGTGCTTAACTGGCTGAGCCACAAGCCCAGCCCTGTTCAGAAACATCTTTGAGTAATCAAATCCAACAGCAAGAAAAACAAAAACAAATCAATGTGACTACATCAGATTGAAAAGCTTCTGCATGGCAAAAAGAACCACCACCAAATCAAGAAGACACCCTGTGCTAGTGAGGATGTGGGAGAGAAGGAATGTGTGTTCTCTGCTGGTGAGAATATAAATTAGTTTGACTCCTATACCTGTAAGTAACCCCCTGTGTCAGTCTGGAGATAATTTATGGCATTAGAAATGGAACTATCCTATGGCTTTGCAACCCTTGAGTTTCCAAAGAAAACAAAAAAATACTTAAGAAGAAAGATCTATGGACACCTATGTTTATAGCAGCACCATTTATTATTATTTAATTTTGTAATTATCTTTATGTATTTATTGGTTAGAGACAGAAATGAAGAGAGAAGGGGGTGATAGAGAGACAGAGAAAGACACCTGCAGCCTTGCTTTACCACTCGTGAAGCTTTCCCCTTGCAGGTGGGGACCAGGGGCTTAAACCTGGGTCCTTGTGCATTGTAATATGTGCATTCAACCAGGTATGCCACTGTCTGGCTCCAGCAACACTATTTATAATAGCACAAAAATGAAAACAGTGAAACGTTGCCATCTATGGAGTTCCCCCAATGCTGCGTTATTCTCCTGTAGAACCAGAATTCAAACCCTGGAATTTGTGCATTATAGAGCTCCTAACCAGGAAAGCTATCTCCTTGCTCTTTCTTTACTCTTTTAAAAATTATTATTTTTTAAAGATTATCTTTATTTATTTACTGGATAGAGACAGCCAGAAATCAAGAGGGAAGGGGATGATAGGGAGAGAAGTAGAGAGGCACTTGCAACACTGATTTACCACTTGCAAAATTTTCCTTCTGCATGTGGGGACCCAGGGCTCAAACCCAGGTCCTTGTGCAATGTAACTGGTTCAAACAGATGCATCACCACCAGCCCAGTTCATAAAAGTTCTTTTCTGTCCTCTATGACAGCTTACTCTCCTATTTTTCTCTCACCATAGTTCCACACAATGAGTAAACTTAGTCTTAGTCGTCCTGCTGCCAAACTTATCAGTTTTCATGTAATTCATTCTCTCTGTGTGTGTGTTCCCCACTCTCTAATTGTTATCTTATTATGTTTCTCTATTTTGTTCATGATCCAAATCTATTTCTTTCATATGACTGCATTCACTTCTTAGGACTCATTGTATTTAGGGAGGCAATATACTGGAAGACCCTAAAGAGAGTACTAGCCTCCATCCAACCCCTAAAATTTTGTACTAGTATGGTGTTTCTCACACTACATCTTTGGCAGTTTGGGTAGTTAGTTCCCAAGAAAAGATGAAGTTTGTTTTTTAATAATAGCTAAGGAACATTTGAAATTAACATATATGTGGACTCAGAAAATACTCTATTTAATAAATCTGTATTCTTGATGCTTTTGCCTTTGTTGTGTTTTAGATGTGGTTCAACTATACTGTGTGATCATGACAGAAGGGCTTCAGTCTACCATGTGTGGTATCAACAGCACACCACAAAATGGGAGCATCTTTTGTCCTTTTTCTCTTCCTTACAAAGTTGATAACATTTCTTTTCTTTTCTTTTTTAAAGCTTTTAAAAAAGAATTTATTTATTTATGAGAAAGATAGGAGGAGAGAGATTGTGAGTGATACTGTGAAAACCACTGATTGTGGGAGAATTATAAAGTCTTGAGATACAAATAGAACAAATGAAGGACACGTTGATTCCTTCCTTCTCAACCCATCAAATTCCCACCTCTTTTCTCTTTATAGCAAAGGCCATTTGAGGATGAAAATGCAATCTGAGTACAAAGAAAAGTAAAGGAAGGACGAGACAGAGTAAAACAGTAAGCCTTAGTGGAGACTGACATACACTGTAAGAATGTATCATTTAGGAAGTCAGGTGGTAGCGCAGCGAATTAAGCGCATGTGGCTTAAGGACCGGCCTAAGGATCCGGGTTCCAGCCCCCGGCTCCCCACCTGCAGTGGAGTCGCTTCACAAGCGGTGAAGCAGGTCTACAGGTGTCTATCGTTCTCTCCCCCTCTCTGTCTTCCCCTCCTCTTTCTATTTCTCTCTGTCTGATCCAACAACAACGACATCAATAACAATTATAATAACTACAACAATAATAAAAAAAAACAATGGCAACAAAAGGGAATAAATATTAAGGACATAAAGACTGCATCATCAGAACTCTGTGATGTTCCCTATGGTTCTGATGGAAAAAAAAAAAAGACTTAAAGGAACAGAATGAGTGGTCTGAGATGTGGTACAGTGGACAAAATGTTGATCCCTCAAGTGGAGGTCCCTAGTTTGATCCCTAGCATTGGATACACCAGAATAATGTGCTGGTTTTCTTTCTCCTTCTTCTCTTCTGTCCTTCTCTCATAAATAAATCTCTAAAAATTATTTAAAATGGGGAGTCGGGTGGCAGCGCAGTGGGTTAAGGGCACGTGGAGCAAAGCACAAGGACCTGAGTTAGGATCCTGGTTTGAGCTCCAGCTCCCCACCTGCAGGTGAGTTGCTTCACAGGTGGTGAAACAGGTCCACAGGTGTCTATCTTTCTCTCCCCCTCTCTGTCTTCTCCTCCTCTCTCCGTTTCTCTCTGTCCTATCCAACAATGACAACAATAACTGCAACAATAAAACAACAAGGGCAACAAAAAGGGAAAATAAATAAATATTTAAAATTATTTAAAACAAAACAGAAGAATTTACTAGTGGGTAACAATGAAGGGATTGTGTGTGTCAGACTAACTTCAATGTTCATCCTTAACTACTATACCCTTACTAGTCTCTCAAGGACAAAGAAGAGCTATAGAAGAGAGAGAAGATGATGAGAGTAGCAACTTGAGTGATTAAGAATCAGTTTGCCAATGGATTCCAGAAGAATTTAAAGACGGGTGCTGTCTTTGTTGATCTCACAGCAGCCTATGACACGGTATAGCACCGTGGTCTCCTAGTCAAGATCTCAAGATGCCTGCCTCCATGGATGGCCAACACTATATCGTTTCTTCTCCAAAACAGAAGATTCCGGGTGCATCTGGGTGACAAGTCTGGCAGATGGAGACTTGTCTCAAGTGGCCTCCCCCAGGGCTCTGTTCTGGCTCCTACGCTATTTAATATTTACATCAATGACCTCCCAGAAACTTCTTCAAGGAAGTTCATCTACGCCGATGACATCTGCTGTGCAACTCAGGTATCCAAGTTCGACATCCTCGAGGAAACACTCACGAAAGACATGTCTCTGATATCTGATTACTGTAAAAAATGGCGACTAATCCCTAGCACTGCAAAAACGGTATCATCTGTTTTCCATCTACACCATGCCTCGGCCTTGCATGAGCTTAATGTGCAGCTTGGCGATACGAGAATCCGGCATGAAGCCCAGCCAGTCTATCTTGGTGTTACTCTCGATCGCACGCTGTCATTTCACGAACATCTCATAAAAACTGTAGCAAAGGTGGGCGTGAGGAATAAATCATTGCAAGACTGGCAAGCTCCTCATGGGGCGCGAGCGCTTCCACACTGCGATCATCATCTCTGGCATTATGCTATTCCACTGCAGAATACTGTGCCCCAGTATGGTTCCGTAGCCCCCATGTCCACTTGATCGATTCCAAATTATATTCCTCCATGAGGATAATTTCTGGAACCATCTGTTCCACCCCAGTTCCATGGCTGCCAGTTCTTAGCAACATCACCCCGCCAGATATTCGTTGGGATGCGGCATCATCTAAGTTCATTTCCCACGTCTGCGCTCGACCGGACCTGCCAATATACGCGGATATCTTCGCCCACCCTGTCCAACGCTTGACGTCTCGTCACCCAATCTGGTCCCCTACGCCTACACTGAACTTCTCTGTTCCAGACTCTTGGAAACAGAGTTGGCAGTCAGCTGAGGTAAAGAACAAACACCTTATCACAGACCCCTGCAAGCGTCAACCCGGCTTTGACCTAGCACGTTATGATTGGGCCCTCCTCAATCGCTATCGAACAGGCCGTGGCCGGTGTGCCACTATGTTCCATCACTGGGGAGCCAGAGACGACCCGAACTGCCCCTGTGGCTACAGACAGACTATGACCCACATAGTCAACGACTGCCACCTATCCAGATTCAAAGGAGGTCTCGAAACTTTACATCAGGCTCAACCTGACGCTGTTGACTGACTACGGAAGAAGGGCAAACACTAGAAGAAGAATTTGCCAATCTCATGATAGTTGATATAGCACTTTGTGTGAGTTTCAATAAGTGATCTCACTTATTGAACAAATCTGTAGGTGTGACAGTGGAAACTAATCTGGGATAGCTCAGCTTTGTTTATCTAAACCTAATGCTTTCTTTCTTCTGTTGTCTCTTTTCACTATGGAGCAAATTTTGAAAAATTTCAGGCTTATTACAGTAAATGCACTGTATTGAAAAAATATTTGCATGCCTTTCCCTCAGCTGCAAAGAACAGTATTTCTCATGCACACATTTGCCAAATTCCTGAACTCTGCAAACATTTGAACAGCGATTAAAATTTACAGAGGAAGCATGCAGGCCAGGGTTAATATTTCATCTTGGTGGAAGGTCAGAGGTGCATAGGACTTCAATGGAAAGCAAGGCAGAAGCTTCTAGAACAGTATGGACCTTTGGTGGAGTTATCACTTTCCAGGGCCTTTTTCCATTCTGCCCAGTAAGAATGAAGTTAATTTCCCCATGAGCATTCAACCATATGTGAAGTGATTTCCAGTGACTGATTATATATATGTTTCACTCTTTTCAATATGCATTCAAGAAATGACTTTGTAGGCCACAAAGACAGCATCAATAAATTCAAGAGCATTGAAATCATCCCAAGTATCTTCTCAGACCACAGTGGAGTAAAACTAACTTTTAACAACAAACGGAAAATTATTAAAAGACATAGAATTTGGAAACTAAACAACATGCTCCTTAAGAACCACTGGGTCAGAGACTCACTCAAACAGGAAATTCAAATGTTCCTGGAAACTAATTAAAATGAAGACACAACCTATCAAAATATTTGGGACACAGCGAAAGCAGTACTGAGAGGGAAACTTATAGCCATACAATCACATATTAAACACCAAGAAGAAGCCCAAATGAACGACCTTACTACACACCTCAAGGACTTAGAGGAAGAGGAACAAAGGAACCCTAAAGCAACCAGAAGGACAGAAATCACTAAAGTTAGAGCAGAAATAAACAACATCGAAAATAAAAGAACCATACAAAAGATCAATGAAGCCAAATGTTGGTTCTTTGAAAGATTAAACAAAATTAACAAACCCCTAGCCAGACTCACCAAACAAAAAAGAGAGAAGACTCAAATTAATAGAATTGTAAACGATGCAGGAGATATCACAACTGACACCACAGAAATCCAGAGAATTCTGTGAAACTTCTATAAAGAACTATATGCCACCAAGCTAGAGAATCTGGAAGAAATGGAACAATTCCTAGAAACATATGCACTTCCAAAACTGAACCAAGAAGAACTACAAAATCTAAATGCACCAATCACAGACAAAGAAATTGAAACCGTTATTAAGAATCTCCCCAACAACAAAAGTCCTGGACCAGATGGCTTCATAAACGAATTCTACAAAACGTTCAGGAAACAGTTAATACCCATACTTCTTAAGCTATTCCATAAGATTGAAGAAACAGGAATACTTCCTTCCACCTTTTATGAATCCAACATCACCCTGATACCAAAAGCTGATAGGGACAGAACAAAAAAGGAAAACTACAGACCAATATCTCTGATGAACATAGATGCCAAAATATTAAACAAGATCTTGGCCAACCGGATACAGCAACACATCAAAAAGATTGTTCATCATGACCAAGTGGGATTCATCCCAGGAATGCAAGGCTGGTTCAACATCCATAAATCAATCAATGTCATTCATCACATCAATAAAAGCAAAGCCAAAAACCACATGATTATCTCAATAGATGCAGAGAAAGCCTTTGACAAAATCCAACACCCATTCATGCTCAAAACTCTACAAAAAATGGGAATAGATGGGAAATTCCTCAAGATAGTGGAGTCTATATATAGCAAACCTACAGCCAACATCATACTCAATGGACAGAAGCTGAAAGCATTCCCCCTCAGATCGGGGACTAGACAGGGCTGTCCACTGTCACCGTTATTCTTCAACATAGTATTGGAAGTTCTTGCCATAGCAATCAGGCAAGAGAAAGAAATCAAAGGGATACAGATTGGAAGGGAAGAAGTCAAGCTCTCACTATTTGCAGATGATATGATAGTATACATAGAAAGACCTAAAGAATCCAGTAGAAAATTACTGGAAGTTATTAGGCAATATAGCAAGGTATCAGGCTACAAAATCAATGTACAAAAATCAGTGGCATTTCTTTATGCAAACACTAAATCTGAAGAAGAAGACATCCAGAAATCACTCCCATTTACTGTTTCAGCAAAATCAATCAAATACCTAGGAATAAAGTTGACCAAAAAAGTGAAAGACTTGTATACTGAAAACTATGAGTCGCTACTCAAGGAGATAGAAACTGATACCAAGAAATGGAAAGATAAACCATGCTCATGGATTGGAAGAATAAATATCATCAAAATGAATATTCTCCCCAGAGCCATATACAAATTTAATGCAATACCCATCAAAGTTCCACCAGGCTTCTTTAAGAGAATAGAACAAACACTACAATCATTTATCTGGAACCTGAAAACACCTAGAATTGCCAAAACCATCTTAAGGAAAAGAAACAGAAATGGAGGCATCACACTCCCAGACCATAAACTATATTATAAAGCCATCATCATCAAAACAGCATCGTACAGGAACAAAAATAGGCACACAGACCAGTGGAACAGAATTGAAAGCCCAGAAGTAAATCCCCACACCTATGGACATCTAATCTTTGATAAGGGGGCCCAAAGGATTAAATGGAAAAAGGAGGCTCTCTTCAATAAATGGTGCTGGGAAAACTGGGTTGAAACATGCAGAAGAATGAAATTGAACCACTTTATCTCACCAGAAACAAAAATAAACTCCAAATGGATCAAAGACCTAGATGTCAGACCAGAAACAATCAAATACTTAGAGGAAAACATTGGTAAAACACTTTGCCACCTACACCTCAAGGACATCTTTGATGAATCAAACCCAATTGCAAGGAAGACTAAAGCAGAAACAAACCAATGGGACTACATCAAATTGAAAAGCTTCTGCACATCCAAAGAAACTATTAAACAAACAAAGAGACCTCTCACAGAATGGGAGAAGATCTTCACATGCCAGACATCAGACAAGAAACTAATCACCAAAATATATAAAGAGCTCAGCAAACTTAGCCGCAAAAAAGCAAATGACCCCATCCAAAAATGGGCAGAGGAAATGAACAAAACATTCACCACAGAGGAGATCCAAAAGGCTAACAAACATATGAAAAACTGCTCTAGGTCACTGATTGTCAGAGAAATGCAAATGAAGACAACACTAAGATACCACCTCACTCCTGTAAGAATGGCATACATCAAAAAGGACAGCAGCAACAAATGCTGGAGAGGATGAGGGGACAGAGGAACCCTTTTACATTGCTGGTGGGAATGTAAATTGGTACAGCCTCTGTGGAGAGCAGTCTGGAAAACTCTCAGAAGGCTAGACATGGACCTTCCATATGACCCAATAATTCCTCTCCTGGGGTTATACCCCAAGGACTCCATAACACCCAAACAAAAAGAGGTGTGTACTCCTATGTTCATAGCAGCACAATTCATAATAGCTAAAACCTGGAAGCAACCCAGGTGCCCAACACCAGATGAGTGGCTGAGAAAGCTGTGGTATATATACACAATGGAATACTATGCAGCTATCAAGAACAATGAACCCACCTTCTCTGATCCACCTTGGACAGAGCTAGAAGGAATTGTGTTAAGTGAACTAAGTCAGAAAGATAAAGATGAGTATGGGATGATCCCACTCATCAACAGAAGCTGACTTAGAAGATCTGAAAGGGAAACTAAAAGCAGGACCTGATCAAATTGTAAGTAGGGCACCAAAGTAAAAACCCAGTGGTGAGGGGTAGACATGTAGCTTCCTGGGCCAGTGGGGGGTGGGAGTGGGCGGGAGGGATGGGTCACAGTCCTTTGGTGGTGGGAATGGTGTTTATGTACACTCCTAGCAAAATGTAGACATATAAATCAGTAGTTAATTAATATGAGAGGGGGAAATCAATTGTATGTCTCAAAGTTTCTCAAAAGACAAACTGAATCTTTTTAATATATAGGCTGTGTATTTGATATGCGGACTCTCTCAAAAGCCTAGACCAAGCAGATTAGAAGCATCCAATAGCACAGCTATATACAAGATACTGGGTACTGTACAGCAAACCATAACAAAGGGACTTTTCAAAGTTAACCCAATTAACAAATAATGTGATGATAATATTAACTATCCATTGTCTTTTTGAACCCTAAAACAGCAGGAACCTCACATATTCACTATAGAGCCCCTACTTCCCCCAGTCCTGGAACCCTTGGATAGGGCTCACTTTCCCGTATGCATCTCCCAATCCAAACCAAATAATATTGCATCCGCCGATCACAACCTAACCAAAGCAGCGATTGCCATCTCAACATGCTTCACCTCAGACTGTATCCAGAGACTTCACGTGTGGAATGACAACCCTTCAGCTTCATTACTTGGGTGAGACCTTTCCTTTAATAGTACACTCTAATTTCATCTCAGGTAGTTCACTTTCTAACAAAGTCCCATAACCTAGATATACACCAGTTTCTGTGAGAGAGAGCTTATGTGCACATGTATCCATAAACTACTGCAAAATATATACCTGAAAGCAGGATTACACTAGAGTTTGCAGTGAGTACCTCCCTAACACTTCCTCTCCACTATTCCAAGCTTGGGATCCATGATTGCTCAACAAATTGTTTGGCTTCATATGTTAACTCTCTTTTCAATCACCAGGTTCCAGATGCTACCAGGATGCTGGCTAGGCTTCCCTGGATTGAAGACCCCACCAATGTGTCCTGGAGCTCAGCTTCCCCAGAGCCCTACCCTACTAGGGAAAGAGAGAGGCAGACTGGGGGTATGGACCGACCAGTCAACGCCCATGTTCAGCGGGGAAGCAATTACAGAAGCCAGACCTTCTACCTTCTGCAACCCTCAACGACCCTGGGTCCATGCTCCCAGAGGGATAGAGAATGGGAAAGCTACCATGGGAGGGGGTGGGTTATGGGGATTGGGTGGTGGGAATTGTGTGGAGTTGTACCCCTCCTAGCTTATGCTTTTGTTCACTAATCCTTTCTTAAATAAAAAATTAAAAAAAAAAGAAATGACTTTGTGCTGATACTTACCTTCTAACTACTCAGAACTTTTGCCCTCTTTTCACTGTATATTTGATCTAAATTTTATTGATGACACCAACACTAATTTCCTTGTATTCAGTTAGTAGAAGGCACTAGTAGTAGATAGAAGGCAGGGGAGTGAGGGATAATTCTTAATGGATCTCACTTAACATCTGGCTTTAGGTGTTTTATTATTATTATTACTATTATTATTGATTGAGGGGGTTAATGCTGTACAGAGCAGTCATTATCACATGCATATATCATTATGAACTGGGTCTCAACAGTTCTCTTTCACCTTTCCCTTCCCCATCCACAGGATTCCTTGACTTGATGCAAGATACCATGCCCAATTCATGCTTCACTTTGTTTTCTCCCTCCCTGTCCCTAATTATTAGGTCTTGCTATAAATGAGCTCTAACAAATCCCTCTCACCACTGTCACTGGTCATCTCCTTCAGGAACAACATAGGGGCTTACTTTGTGGGCCCCTATAGGACCTTGCCCTCAATGTGGATCAATAATGGTAGGGAATGTTCCACTCTCTGAAGGGAGGTTGGACAACATACTCTACCTACTACCTGAGGAAGATGGGTCCTTCAATTAGTGCAGCCTGGAAAGTTCCTAGCTGTGACCACAGAATGTAAGCTCAGACCTACAAGGTTGCAGAGGTTACATAGGCTCCTGTGCTGAATATGGGTCCTAGATCAAACTGGTAGGGATTATAATTAACAACATTTATATACTTTCCCCATATTTGGGAGTTACTCTCTACATGACTGACCTGACAATGCCCATGTTCAACGGAGAAGCAATTAAAGAAACCAGACCTTCTTAAGGTCTTTCTACTTGCTTGCTGTACTTAATGAGTCACTGCAAACTATTGTGCACTCTTAGTTTAAGGGATATATTTTCCCTTAACTTATGGATACATGTGCACATGTTCTGAGAACTTTCTAATGTATCTTTTGTTTCTCTGTATCACTTCTTCTGTATAGTTTCTGTTCATGTCCTCACCTCACTTACCCCATTTTCCATTTTTGTGTGTATGTGCATGTGTGGGTGTGGGTGTTAAATTTACTGAGCTCTTTAAGGGTTATTAGTTCCTTATCTGAAGTGTGCTGTATAAAGCTTTTTTCCCACCTTGTAGGATATCTTTCTGTTAGGTTAGTGATACCCTTTTGCTTTGCAGAAGCTTTTGATATAGTTCCACTGATACATACATATATATCTTGTTTGTTTGCTTGCTTTTTTGGCTTTGCTATTGGATTTGAATCACAGAGGACCTTTTCAAAGCATAGGTCATGAAGTGTTCTGCCAATGTTTTCTTCTATGCATTTGGTAGTTTATGGTCTATAATTAACTCAATAGATGCAGAAAAAGCCTTTGACAAGATCCAACACCTGTTCATGAACAAAACACTAAAAAGAATGGGAATAGATGGGGAATTCCTCAAAGTCAAATAAACCTACAGCCAACATCATATTCAATGGTGAGAAGCTAAACATCTTCCCTCTCTGATCAGATATAAGGCAGGGCTGTCTACTATAACTATTACTATTCAAGATAATCTTGGAAATCCAAGCTAATTGGATAAGTAAGCTACTTGGATACTAAGTACTAACTTAAGCCAGAGAAAAGAGTGGGCATTCAGATAGGAAAAGAAAAAATTAAACTATTGCTATTTGCAAATGATATGATTGAACATACAGAAAATCCTAAAAGATTCCAAAAGAAAACTCCTGTAAATTATTGAACAATACAATAAAGTGGGAGGTTAGAAAATCAATACAGAAAAAAATCAGTAGCATTTATCTATGCAAGCATTAATTAGTAGATCTCCAGAAATTCATACCCTTTACTATAGCAGCCAAGACCATCAAGTATTTAGAAAGAATGCTAACAAAAAAGGTGAAAGACTTGTATGCTGAAAACTATGAGTCATTCTCCAAGGACATAAAAAGAGATACAAAAGAATGGAAAGATATTCTGGGCAGGGGTAGTTAGCATAGTGGCTATGCAAACAGACATCTGTGTCTGAGGCTCCAAAGTCCCAGATTCAACCCCTTGCACCACCATAAGCCAAAGCTAAACTGTGCTCTGGTGAAAAAAAAAAGAATATATATATATATATTTATATTCCATGTTTGTGGATAGGATGACTTAGCATCACTAAAATGACTATCATACCCAGAGCCATATACAGATTTAATGCCATCCCCATCAAGACATAAATGAATTTCTTCCAAAAGAACAAAAACTAGTGGGGAAGGGCTCTGGGGAAGCAGAGCTCCAAGGCATATTGGTGGGGTTGTCTGTCCAGGGAAGTCTGGTAGCATCCTGCTAGCATCTGGGAACCTGGTGGCTGAAAAGAGAGTTAACATACAAAGCCAAACAAATTGTTGAACAATCATGGACCTAAAGGCTGGAATAGTGCAGATGAAGTGTTGGGGAGTCCTCCATTTTGTAGATAGCTAGTAGGCATATTTTAGTTATATTTCAAAGGGCCTGTGGCTACACTAGTTTTTTGTTTTTTTTTCCCCAGGCCTGAAATATGATATGCACATGGATCCAAGTTATTGTCTTGGGAGATGATGTCATGGTTGGGAAAAGGACCAGAAAGCTGGATCAGGGAAGAGAGTAGCTCCCTAATATGGGTAAGGGGTATAAATATTGTTGACTGTGAAACTCATCGATTTGATGTGATCTGGGGCCCATAATTAGCTTAGGAGCCTGTGTGACCTCTGCATCCCTGTAGATCTGAGCTCACATTCTGTGGTCATGAGTAGGGACATTCCATGCTGCCCCAGTATGGACCCATCTTCCTCAGGTGTAGCATAGAGTATGTTGTCTATCTGTGAGGAAATGGAATTCCCCAAATTTAGACTAGTCCATTAATGTAGAGAAAGTGTCTTAGAAACTAGATAAGATGAAATTACACTAATGCACTAATTGTTTCAGCTCTGCACCAGGCAGATACAAATGTTTATCTTGAAATTGCATACCCTGTAACCCCTGTTTACTCAGCTATATGTTAACCTGTCCATTTGGCTTCTGTAAACACTGCTTGCTTCCTCCCTAGAAGACAAGAATGGAATGTTCTCCTTGAGACTTTTAGCCCAAAGATAAATTAGGAAGGACATGCAGACCACCCCAATCATGCAGACCCCCCCCCCCCTTCGCTTTTCCCTTTTAAAGGAGGGTGAATTTCAAGCCTCATTACCTCATAGCCACGGGACCAGACATGGTACCGGCCTGGGATCCCTCAGCTGAGGTTTGTCTTTGTCTTTGTCTTTTGGTGTTGTCTCTTTGTAAGTATGTGGACTGGCCTTTTCACTCTTTTAAACTTAAGAATAAATTCCTTATACTCACTTATATACTGGAGTCATGTCAGTTTGTGTGGGTTCGGATCAGAAGTGCTCTTACATTTGGCTAGCCAGCCAGGCGATAATTCTCTTAAACCTTCTGACTGACCACAACAACTGACTCAGGTTCTGCTCTTTGTCAGATCTCGAACTGATTCTCCTTGGTCTTGTGATAGCTTTGATCCTTGTTGTTCTATACGGAGTAGTGTTTCTGACTAACCACCCCAGAGATAGGCTAATGACGATAACCCACTTCACCTACGGCCTTAGCAGTGGTCTGATTCTTTGTACATTTGTCTTTGTGTGTGTTAATTGCCTTCCCTATTTTACTTACAGCTCGTCCTCTTGAATCCTCTTGAATACTGTTTTATGCTAAGTCCTCTGTGAGGAGATTGGTGTGGTCTGAGATAACTGAAGGTTTCTGGTTAGGGCACCAGAATAATGAAGCTGTAGAAATCTATAAAAGAAAACTGTCTTACTGGCCTAAATTCACTACTAGCTTGAATTTGATGTATCTATTCAATAAAGCCTCTTACTCATAGTCCTCTGTGTCTGTGTTGATCATGGAAGTCAGATTAGTAATGTGCTTACACATCTTCCTCTATGTCCGCTGTTGGCCTCGGTTTGTCTTAGTTTGCAATGGGTACTATCAGAAACAAAACTTAACACATCCTCCCTTTGGAGGATGGAACATTCTCTACTATTGTTGATCCAATTGAGGGCAAGGTCCTATGGGGGCCCACAAAGGGGTCTATTTTATTGTTCCTGATAGAAATGACTGGTAACAATGGAGAGAGGGATTTATTTGGGTTCTAGGCCCATTAGATCTGTTTGGGAATCTCAGGATTCCCTGATTAGGGCCCCTAGCTGGGTTTCTTTAAGTTTCTTCCTTCCTTCCTTTCTGCCTGCCTCTCTCCCTCCCTTCCTTCCTTCCTTCCTTCCTTCCTGCCTGCATTCTTTCCTTTCTTTCTTCTTATTTATTTAAAAAATATTTTACAGTACAAAGAGAAATTGACATGGGGGGTGGAGAGGGAGGGATACCTGCAGTACTGCTTCACAACTCATAAAGCACCTACCCACAGATGGAGACTAGGGGATTGAACCCCGGGCTTTGAGCATGGAATGTGTGTGCTCAATCAAGTCACAGCTTGTCTCCTGGAGTTCTTTCCAAGTTCTTCTTGCCATCTTTTTCCTTGGCATTATTATGGCCTATAGAAGCCTCTTCTCACTTTTACTAATCCTAGGCATCACCAGGTTTTGTTTCTCTCTGAACACACTTAGTTCCTACTTAATTTGGACTGTGTCATTTGTGTCTTTCTGACACCTGTACTGATCTATTACATATAAAGCTTTGTGCTGGAGGTGATGAAAATGAAGAAACACATCAAATACATACAGTTTGATTTCAGATTTTATCAGCAGTGAAAATAGGTGAAGGATGGAGACATATAAATAAAATGTAAGTATCAGTATTTCTAGTAGGAAGAATACTATGGCAAGTGAAGAGAGGAAGCTATGTGAAAGAAGTATGGAGAGGAAGTATCTTAGTTGGTAATATTTAGGACTTGCATGCCTGAGGCTGAAGGTTCCATCCTTCTAATTACATATGCCTAAGGGGTGCTTTTCTCTAAGTATCTGATGATTTAAATGATAAAATGCATGGAGATCATACCTCATTGAAATATGAAGAAGACTTCACAGAAGAAATAGCATTTGGGGCCAGGTGGTGGCACACCTGGTTGAGCACACATATTACAATGTGCAAGGATGCAGGTTCTATCCCCTGGTTCCCACCTGCAGGGGGAAAGCTTCACAAGCAGTGAAGCAGGGCTGCAGGTGTCTCTCTGTCTCTCTTCCTCCCTGTCATCCCCTTCCCTCTCGATTCCTATCTGTCTCTATCCAATAAATAAATAAAGATAATTTAAAGATTAAATAAACAAATAGCATTTTAAGCTGGACCCTAGAAGGATGGATTAGTTTTAGAGAAGTAGGCATTTTGTAGATGCAAATTACAGATGGGTAAAAATTGAAGATATATGGAGAAAAATAAATTATTAATTTTTTTCTGTCATTGCTGAGGCTTTACCACTGCAGGCTAACTTATCAGATAGACATACAAAGAAAGAGGGAAAGATACCAACCACATCAGTAAAGCTATCTCTGAGGTGGTCAGGACTGGGGTTGAACCTGAGTTAACACACATGACAGGTTTGCTTCCAGACAATGTATCATGTCCAAACCCATTAGATTCTTAATATAGACAATGATCAGAGTACTTTAGACTTCATCTGTTTTTGTTTTTAATCTTCATAATGACTCCAGGAGGTAGTTACTGTTAGTATTCTATTGACAGATAAAGGTATGCAGGCTTAAAAAATAAGTAACTTGTCTATGATTTATAGGCAGATGGGATGAGGGGAGAAGTAGGGATTCTCACATAGACAATCTTTAGAGAGATAATAAGACACAGATTGTGTTTCAGACTGGTTCCATTACAGAAATAAAGTTTAATTTGTTGATTTTGGCAATTCACACAGTATGTGAAGGCCTTTCATTATGTTTTAGCAGTAATGCATAGCTCCTGGAGATTTTATCTCAGGCCAATGTGATGAATAGTATGTACCTAAATGATTATGATCTAGGTAGTATAAAAATATGTTTGAGGGGCCAGGAAGTGGTGCACCTGGTTAAGCGCACACACTACAGTGTGCAAGGACTCAAGTTTGAGACCCTGTTCCCCACCTGCTTGGGGAAAGCTTTCTAAGTGGTGAAGCAGGTCTGTATGTGTCTCTCTGTCTCTCTCCCTCTCTATCTACCGTCCCCTCTTAATTTCTCTCTGTCTCTCTCCAATAACAAATTTAAACATGTATCTATGTTTGAATGAAGGTGATAGTAATGCTGTTTTATTTTTTAATGTAGATTTAAAATAAATCCAACACAATAAATTTATTTATTTCTCATAAGAGAGCAGGGTAGTTGATCAATGAGCTAACAAAGGATGAAACTCAGAGCTTCCATAATATAATGATTCACCTCCCATACACTGTTGCTTTAAGGACAGCATCAACAACATGGTTAAAGTCTGATGTTTCTGACCTACTACATTGTGATCGGGAAGTTGTTGTCATAAACAGAGCTGGGAAATACAGGAAGAAGGAAAAATTCTGGCTGAATGATAAGAAATATGATTTTAAATATGAGAAGATGAACACAGAAAAATCCCAGTTTTCAGAGAAAATTGGAATTTTCCTTGAATTTGGAAATGTAAGTAGACTTTATAAGACTCTAGGTTGTTGACATGAGAGTTCAATGGTCAAACACAACTGTGGCAGGTATGAGAAAAATCTAAGTTGTGGAGAAAGTTATTAACAGAAAGGAAGATAAATTTTTCTCACTAATCAGCTACAAGTGCCACAGATGGACTTAGGGCTGTCCTTCAATTTTTAATGCTGAGATGACTATGAAATATACTTTCCCTGTCTATTCTAGAACTCCTAGGAATTTTGAAGGACACTGGACTTTGCCATGTATGTATGAACTCTTCATGTTCATTAGATGTGGAAACAGTACACTTGATTTCCCAGAGTTTAAATTTACTGGACTCTAAAATTCCTAAGAGCTGTTATCTGGCTTTCTTGACTAGTCTGGTTGTGAAAATGCTTTGAAAAGTGCATGTTGTTGAACAAACATGAGATAGGTGAGCTTGCAACTTTTTTTTTTCTCTAGAAAATAAACAAGTTTATTCAGCGTGTGATGCCCAAAATTATTTCGTTCTTCTTCAACCCCGCCAATCCTGTTGTCAATAACTATCCTAGGAGAACATGATGGCCCTAGCTAAGGACGCAGGTCAGAGACCTAAAAGGCAGAAGGAGGGATCTAAAAGGCAGAAGGGAGGGGCAGGGGCAGGGCATGACCTAGCACCTGGCTGCGCCGCCGATTGGCAGAGGGGAAGGTTGTTCCCTCAGAGCGGCAGTTGATTGGCTGTAGGAGGGAGAGGCGTGACGTCCTCAGAAGTTGAGCAAACACCTCCCTCTTCAAGGCCTCTTTCCCAATTTCTGTGCTGCAGGAACCCGGGAATTCGGAGGCTCGGCACCCACCAGTGCTCCGGAGTCCAGGAGGTGAGGACAGAGCGAACCAGGAGAGGACTGAGCTATTGGGTAGTGGGCTCATTTTCTTAATCTGCAAGATGCGCTTAGAGATCGTCGGTGGGACTCTCAGCAGTCTCAGAGACCTTAGCTTTTCCTCCCCGCGCTGCAGGCGATCCTGGAGGCTTGGGGCTTGGTGACTCCCGCCCAGTGTCCAGCAGAAAGCGGTTAGGGCCACTGGCAGGCCGCTTCTTCTTTGAGTGTTCCCCTTGCAAGTTAGAGGGCGGTAGACCCAGTTTTGAATTTCTGAATAGAGAAACGGTGGCAATTTAAAGTTTTCTTTTCTTTTTGGTGGGGGAGGGGGTTGTGGATGCTGGAAAGTTTTATCAGCAGAACAAACACCCCATGACTTCTTGGTCTGTATGCTTATTTAGATGATCTGGGTATGGGACAATGATTGCTGTAGATTATAGGGGTGTTCCATACTTTTACATTTCTTTTAGCATGGTTACAGGTTGGTCTTTGCATTTCTGTCAATCTCCAGCCAAACTCTGATCACACTTGCAGCCAAACTCTGATCATACTTACCTTGCTTGATTTATCTTGGCAGGTTAAGCTACTACTTCCAGAAGATACGTTATTTTCAAACATTGATTTTAGAGGATTGGGAGTAGGGAGGGGGAAAAGCCACACACACACACACACACACACACACACACACACACACACACACACACACTGCAGGAAAGCTCTATCATATATATATATATATATATATATATATATATGTATAGTTGGCCATCAGTTATTGGAATATAGAAAAAGTCTAGCTGTGATTATGTTTACTAGTGTAAATATCTTTATATATTTTGCCATTTGTACCTACTTCTCTTTTTTTCTCACCTGTAAGGATGAATGAACTAGGGTTACATGACCTTCAGGAGGTGTAATTTAGTGGCCATTCAGCAAACTGAATTAGGAGGACAAAGGATTAAGCCAACTTTCTGGACTTTTCCACTCTGTAGAAGATAATTTTTTTTGTTTCCTCATTTTTTAGTTTATTTTTTACTTTTTTCTGACATCCTAATTCTTTATTTTATTTATTTATAAAAAGGAAACACTGACAAAACCATAGGATAAGAGGAGTACAACACACAATTACCACCACCAGAACTCCGTATCCCATCCCCTCCCTTGACAGAAGATAATTTTGTTGTTGTTGTTATCAGCCTTCCCTGCTATTAGTAACAGCAGAATATCAGGACTTTACTTTTGTTTAAATTTGTAATTGAAGGAAAAAAAACCCCTAATACTTTATCTAAGCTTTACCAGGTCTTGGTTTAGGATTTTGGAAAGGATCTTTGGTGTGCAAACAGTGCCAATCTGACAAAAATGCTTTACTTTGTCTAAATATCCTTTTATTATTTTCCAAATAGATGCAACAGGCTTCTTGGTAAGGCCATAAAACTTTCTATGTAATTCATATAATCACAAAAACAGTGCTTGTTTGGAATGACAGATAGGCAGTAAAATGGTTATCACATTAATTGAATCTAGGAAACCATAAACTATAAAACCAAATTCTTATTATAGATACTAAAATGTGAGTATTTCTTGAGTGTTTGTGGCAAACAGTGGACTGATCAGTGTTCATATACTATTCACTCAAATAAACTTCATAGCTACATAAGATTCTGCTCACTTTGCTGAGGAAGCAGGAAGGTCAGATTAAGTGGAAGGTGAGCCCTGGGGGAGGAGAGGAATTAATGTTCTTTTGATGTCTCCCTTTCTTTTTGTAAACTGAAATGCTGGCCATTACAGTTAATGCTGGTAATTTAGGTGTATATCCTGTCTTCTTCCAAGGTGTTTTGATGTTTTTCTTGTTTAACTGGATCTCCTGAATCAGGGTGCCTGCTTGAGTTCAGAATTTCTAATGCTTTTACAATCCAGTGTCTCCTTACTGTTATGTTTAGTAGAACCAGAATCTTGATAAAAGGAATTTTAAGTGGTAGTTTTCAGTTTGAATGAGAAAACTGAACTTAAAAGAAAGTAGCTAGTGATAGCTCCCATTTACCAAGACTAGATTTTCCTGTTGTACTATATTGCATTTCATAACATTTATTTGCCTATGAGATCTTCTCAGAGAAATTTCTTTTTAGGACATTGTGGGGAGAGGTTTGAAAAGGGAGCTAGAGGTCCCTACAACTTGTGTGCCTGTTTTATTTTCTCTGTTGCATAAGTCTTTATCTTTATGATGTTCATTTAAATTTTTTCATTCACTCATTTTTTTTTAAACACTTGAGATTCTCCTAACTTCCTGTTGTTCTGGGAATACATAAAATAAACAAAACACAATCTATGCCTCAAAGCATTTCTAATAAGACAAACAGATAAGTATTTTGGATCAGACTTCTATTCTGAATTAACTTTTCTTTCCAACTCAGTGAAGCTGATTTTGTGTGCTGGAGATGAGGAGAGTTGTAGGCTTATCTTTTTGGATGATGTTCAGTAACTGATAAATTTAAAAGCATATTGATAAATTTAGGTCAGATTAACTAAACTAACAACCTCCCCTACCTAACTCTACAAGTCACCTCTTTCTTCTCCTTTTCCTTCTCCTCTTCCATTTCCTCTTACTCCTCCTCCTTCTCCTCTTCCTTCTTCTTTTTCTTCTTCCTCTTCTATTCTTCTTCAACTTTTGACTATATTAAAAGGTTAATGTGGAAACATTAAAATAATTTACCTGTGCAACAGGAAATGAAAGTGTAGAGGAGAGTGTTGTTGCTTGCCCAAGCCAAGTTTTAACATGCCTTGGCCTTCAGAAATATTTGGATGCGTTCACAACTATCATCAGGTATTTTATTAGTCAGGAACAGTTTTAGACCTTTCCAGGACTATTATGATCTAGATGTTAAATGTGTAATAAGTGCCAAGATTCCTAGTCATAGACCATGACTACACTTATCCATAGTCTTAAAGGCTCTTGAATAACCAAGGTTAAATATATATATATATATATATATATATATATATATATATATATATATATATATTTGCATTCAGATTCCTGCTTAATCCTAGGTAAATTCAAAAATGTCTGTCAGTGCTATTGGTGCATTACAGAAACATAGAAAAGAATGTGTTAAATTTAATTTTTATACTATTTGAAATATTAACCCTGTGTTGAAGGGAAGATTATCTAGAAGTTCTCCCCCTGTATGATTATATGATTCCTCTCTCTCCCCCCCTCTCCTTTTCTATCTCTTAATCTCCCCTTCACAATTTACCTTTCCACACACTCCTTACTCAAGCTATTGATTATTAGAACAGTCAAGTAACTGGTTACATTAGAATGAGAAAGTGAGCCTGAGCTCCAGTCATTCTGTCTTATTTCTCTGAAGAAATTTCCAGAAACAGACAGCATGCATACTTCTTGGAAAAAATCCACAAAATCTAGGTCAAAAAAAAAATTCAGAATAGTCTACTGGGGAATTTCCATGAAATACTAGATCTACCTAAGAGCATTTCATAAATCCTTATGATAAATATATCTTGATAAATTTAGCATGAAATGAATAGAGGAGTCAGATAATTCTACGTCGAGATCAGGTTTCAATACTCAAGCCATTACTAACACAGTAATACTGTTTAAATCAAGTATCTTTTCTAAGAGCCCCAGTGTCTCAACTTTACTTTGGCTTGAAGTCAGGGAACATTTTTGTTGGCAAAAAAAAAAAAACTGCTTCATAGAGGCATCCCACTGTGGGGAGACTGATCACTTAGTATCTAATTATCGGAACCCTTGCCATATGGATCTGATTTGTTTCAAAATATGCTGGCCAGAGGAACAATATGTGTCAGATCTCCATGATATGTAACTGCAGGCTTTGGCAAAGAAGAGAAAAAATTTCTAATGTTAAAGATTAACTTAGGTATCTTGCTTCAGTAAAGAGAAAATGGAAAAAAAAAATGTCAGTGAAGTGTTCAACATGTTGCTAGGCATTTCATGTTAAATAAATGACAACTCTCATTTTATTTGTTTGGGAAACAAAGTTACAGGGATTATGCTTTCAGAATTCCCTTTAAAAATTGAAAAGCAATGGTGTTTCCAAAATAAGTACCAGAATATCAGCTCATATGCTTTTCCTTTCTTAGCTCTGATAAAAGTCTGCCTTTGCAAGTACAGATGTGAGGAGCAGGTGAACTAGCTCACCAAGGTAGTGTGCTGCTTTGCCATGTGTGTACTCTATGTTTAAGCCCAGCCTCTACCACACTGAAGGAAGCTTTAATACTATTGTTTCTTTTACTCTCTATCTGCTTCTCTCGTTATTAAAAAAAAAATATTTAGTACTGTTTCCCATATGTGTCTGTGTTCTTTCTGTCACACCCTAGAAGGTGGAGCTATACTTACCCCACCCCAAAGATTTTCTCTCTCTCTCTCTCTCTCACACACACAGAGAGAGAGAGAGAGAGAGAGAGAGAGAGAGAGAAGTTGTGATACACACACACAGAGAGAGAGAGAAGTTGTGATACATACACACACACACACACACACACACACACAGAGAGAGAGAGAGAGAGATTGTGACTATGAATCAAATTTGAGTTGAAGAGAAAGCTCAAATATCTTAGCATGGCCCCTGATATGTTAGGGCCCCAAATTGCTTCTCAGAATAGAAAATGTGAGGTCATTTAGTTACCTGTGGTATGTGTAATACTGCCAAGGAGGTAACATCATTTCTCATTTCTAGGCTTATCTCTGTGTTGAAACGAGCCTTTTTTTTTTTGTTTCCTCCAGAGTTATTGCTGGGGCTCGGTACCTGCACTACAAATCCACTGCTCCCAGAGGCCATTTTTTTCCCATTTTTTTGTTGCCCTTGTTGTTGCCATTGCTGTTGTTGTTGTTGGATAAGACAGAGAGAAATCGAGAGAGGAGGGGGACAGTGAGGGGGAGAGAAAGATAGACACCTGCAGACCTGCCTCATCACTTGTGAGGCGACTCCCCTGAAGGTGGGGATCCGGGGCTCGAACCGGTTTCCTTACTCCAATCCTTGCACTTTGCGCCACGTGTGCTTAACCCACTGTGCTACCGCCCGACCCTCCAAACCATTTGTTTTTGAGATTAGTTTTGCTTTAAAAACATAGGGATTCATATTCATGTTTTTCCTTTAGTTCAGAGTGAGAGAGGGAATAAATACTAGGGTTTGGGACACATGGAATTCTTTCAAAAGCAAACTACATCTATAAACTAAAAGGTGGATAAGATATATAACAATCTTTTATTACAATATTGACCATTAATATTTTGTTCTAAATAAAAGTTAGTTTAAAGAAATAATCATGTTCACTTGTTGTGTGTAATCCTTTTTTCTTCCTGCCCTTCTATTTTCTTAAATCCGTCTTAGCTGAACTCCTTTCTGTTTGCTTTGTTTATTTAGTTGGTTTTGTTGTGAGTTTTCCTATAAACTTCATTTTGGGAGTTAGCTGAACTCCTTTCTGTTTGCTTTGTTTATTTAGTTGGTTTTGTTGTGAGTTTTCCTATAAACTTTTCATTTGGGGAGGCAAGAAGTTGTTTGTTCCCAGGAAATATATTTCTGTGCTCTGTGTCTAGACAGACAACACTTTGATGTAGTAGAATTGTGCTCTGTAAGGATTTCGCTGGGTAAATCGAGCGGTAGTGCAGCGGGTTAAGTGCACTTGGCGTGAAGCACAAGAACCGGCTGATCTGGATTCGAGCCCCCGGCTCCTCAACTGCAGGTGAGTCGCTTCACGAGTGGTGAAGCAGGTCTGCAGGTGTCTGTCTTTCTCTCCCCCTCTCTGTCTTCCCCTCCTCTCTCCATTTCTCTCTGTCCTATCTAACAACAACGACATCAATAACTACAACAATAAAAAACAACAAGGGCAACAAAAGGGAAAATAACTAAATTAAAAAAAAAACATTAAAAAAGGATTTTGCTGTATGCTAGCAATTTTTGGAATGAAATTTCTAGAAGGTATAAAATCATATAGTACCTGTATTTTGATGCTAAATTTAAACATTGTAAACTAAGGCTTATTATCTAGATAGTTCAGTAAATTGTCATCTGAGTTGGCTTTTGATCTTCAAATGTGTATAAGCATTTGAAGAGGAAAAGAATACTGTTTGATACTTATGTTTTACATTTTTGTATAAAGGGTTGGAAAATAACTCATCTGGTAGAGTGAGTGCATGCTTTGACAGGCATGTGACTCAGGTTCAAATCCTGTCACCCCTTGGAAGTGCCACAATGGAGAAACTCTGACCCTGTGGTAGCTCTTTTTCTGTCTGTCTGAATGAAAAGGGAGTATACACAAGACCTGGGAATTTAGGACTGTGTTCTTCAACATCTGCAGTGAAGAAATACTTTTGTTGGGAGTCAGGCTGTAGCACAGTGGGTTAAGCGCAGGTGGCGCAAAGCGCAAGGACTGGTGTAAGAATCCCGGTTCAAGCCCCCAGTTCCCCACTTGCAGGGGGGTCGTTTCACAAGTGGTGAAGCAGGCCTGCAGGTGTCTATCTTTCTCTCCTCCTCTGTCTTCCCCTCCTCTCTCCATTTCTCTCTGTCCTATCCAACAACAACGACATCAATGATGACTATAACAATAAAACAGCAAGGGCAACAAAATGGAATAAATAAATAATAAAAAATATTAAAAAAAAAGAAATACTTTTGTTTGTTTTCTTCAATTCCTTATCTGTTAAAGATGTGTGTGTGTGTGTGTGTGTGTGTGTGTGTGTGTGTGCGTGTGTGTATTAATTCTTCTTCTAGCGTTTGCCATGTGTATTAATTCATTGACAATAACTTCGTAGAGAAATATTTATGTGATATAAAGGCTTCTAAATGTTCACTTAATTTCTAAACATATGTCATAGATGAATGGTAAAATGCTATTCACTAATGGGCAAGAGGCCATAAGACATACATTGTGAAGCACTGGCTTAGAGAATGAACAGAGATGAATTTTGAGTATCAAGCATCTTATACACAGTTAAAGAATTTCAAACTTTATGTCATCAAAGATGGCATAAATAATCTTCATGTATTTATATTGCTGGGTAACTTCTTTAAAACTTTTGTGTTGGGTAGGGGTAGAAAGCATAATGGTTATACAAAGAGATGCTCATACCTGAGGCTCCAAAGTCCCAGGTTCAATCCCCCGCACCACCATGAACCAGAGCTGAGCTTTCTAGAAAGAAAAAAAAAAGGCTTTTGTGCTGAATAGATATTTTGATTAGTAATTCTTAAATTGTACTTTGTATCATTTTGATAGAAATAACCTCAGAAAATTGTGTTTATTTGGGAGAAGCACGCTTTATAATCCAGGTTACCTTTTCCCATTTCTTCATCTTTTATCTATTATCTTCTGTGTCGGTTGAATTTTACAGCTGATTTCTGAGGAAACCAAAATTCATCTGTTGAGTCCTCTTGCCTTTTGTTGTACTACTCTCTTTGCCTTTTATTCACCATTATCAGATTTCAAGATGCTACAAGTACGTAGGACCAAACTGAGCAGTCTGGGCCTCTGCCTGACCAGGGGTCTTAAACACAAAGCTGTGATGGCAGTGAGGCGGGAGGATGTGAACGCCTGGGAGAGAAGGGCACCACTAGCTCCCAGGCACATCAAAGGCATCACCAATCTGGGATACAAAGTTTTAATCCAGCCTTCTAATCGACGAGCAATTCACGACAAGGTAAATATTTATAATTATTTTTTTTAAGTCATATAAGAATAAGGTGAACCTGCATATGAAAATTAAAGAATATCTGAATGAAAACAGTGTTTGCTAGTGTCACTTGAATACCACTCAACAATATTCCTTTCCATTATCTACTCTCAGAATTCTAGTCACTTTTCCTACTGGAGTCCAGAATTCAGTCAGTCACATTATTTTTATATCATCCATAATTTCTCCAGCTGAAGGATAGAGAGATTAATTTTTAGTGGAGATGATATCCTTCAGTTATTCCCACTTTTATGTGAAACTGCAGTTCTGGCACTGGGGAGATAAAGACCCCCCTGGAAATACTTTGTAGAGTTTATCCGTAAGATTTTTCTAGCCAGCCAGTCTGTGAAGCCCTTAGTATTCATCATTCTGTTTGTTCTTCACAATAATAGCCTTATGATACAGGATTAACTTTTATTTTCAGTTTAGACAGATATACATATACAGGTGAATTCACCCATAGATCATTTGAAAAATAGATTTCACATATCACAACTCTGTACTACTAAAACATTTCAATATATATATACCTACTAGGAATATATTAGAGTCCTACCTTAACTACTTTTCATACCTCAAGAATAATAATTCCATAATATCATCTTATATAGTCCATTTTTAAATTCTACATTCTTCTCAAATGGCTTTTGTTTTGAGACTTCACTAAGATTACTGTGTTTATTGTCCTTGTATTGGCTCTTTGAATCTGTAACAGAATTTACCTGTCAATTTTTAGTAATTTTAGTAACGTTAACTTTTCTTGAAGAGTTTAGGCCAACTGACTTACAGAATATTTCTCCTCTAAGTGTGCCAAACCTTATTTCCTTGTGCTTAGGCTCAAGCTAAACATTTTTTGACATGGATATAACATAAGTTATATATATATATTCCCCATTGTATCATATTAAAGGAAAAATCTCAATTAAAAATTGTAATGATTTGCTTGAAATGTTTTTGCTTGAAATGATTTTGCTTGAATTGTAATGATTTTGCTTGAAATGTTAAAAGTGCTTTTCTCATATTGCTTTGTACATATCGAGTCATCTGTGGAATATTTTGGTGGGTTTCCTGAGCCTCATAAACCTTTCTGCTAATGATGTTAACATCTATTGATAACCCCTTAGTTTCTCTTGTCTCTCTTGCTCCTTTTGGTATTACTATAGATATATGATTTTTTCCCCTTAAATATATGTGACATCTTCTTTTTTAAATAAATATTTTAAAAAATATTTATTTATCTCCTTTTTGTTGCCCTTGTTGTTTTATTGTTGTTGTTATTGATGTAGTCATTGTTGGATAGGACAGAGAGAAATGGAGAGAGGAGGGGAAGACAGAGAGGGGGAGAGAAAGATAGACTGGGGGGGGGGGTCTTTACGCCTGTCCTGGCGCTTTGCGCCACGTGCGCTTAACCTACTGAACTACCGCCCGACTCCCATGATATCCTCTTTTATGTTCTATGCTTGCCTTAAGCAATAAAAGTCAAAATTTCTATTCTAAAAAGCTAAAAATATATTTTGGTACAATGCCCAGCACAGAGTAGTCACTCTATAAATATTTGGTTTCTTCCTTGTTTACCGTTTAACACAATCTACCAAAGGTGTTTCTCCCAAAATAGATGAGATATTGTTCCAAAATAGTATCTCTATAATAACTATCTATACTATCTCAAAGGTTGGATAAGTAATTTTTGTAGAGAAGTTTCAGAAAAAAGTATATGATAATCTATTAACCAAATTATTGTGTGGATGTATCTGTGAGAAAGAGAAAGAGAGGGAGAGATAACAGCAGGCTAAAGTACTGCTATGATGCTTTTATGATATTCTATGTTGGTTTTTAAAATTTTTTTCTTTTTAAATTGTAATTCCAAAGACTCTATATTCAAAGAGAAGTTTGTCCGGGACTCAGCGGTAGCGCCCTGGGTTAAGCGCACATGGCACAAAGCGCAAGGACCGGAGTAAGGATCCTGGTTAGAGTCCCCAGCTTCCCACCTGCAGGAGGGTCCGATTCACAAGCGGTGAAGCAGGTCTACAGGTGTCTATCTTTCTCTCTCCCTCTCTGTCATACCCTCCTCTCTCGATTTCTCTTTGTCCTATCCAGCAACAACAGTTATAACAACAATAACAATAACAACCACAACAAGGGCAACAACAACAACAAAATGGGAATAATAGCCTCCAGGAGCAGTGGATTTGTGCTGGCACCAAGCCCCAGCGATAACCCTGGAAACAAGAGAGAGAGAGAGAGAGAGAGAGAGGAGTTTGTGTGTTGTTATTTCCATTTTGTTCTTATAAAGAAAATAATATAGGGGCTGTGCGGAAGTGCACCCAATTGAGTGCACATGTTACAATGCACAAGGACCTAGGTTCAAGCCCCAGGTCCCCACCTGTAGGGGGACAGTTGAGGAGAGATGGAGCAGCGCTATAGAAGTCTCTCCACCTACCTTTTCTTTTTCAATTTTTCTCTGTATCTAGTAAATAAATATATACATAAATAAAATATTTTAAAAATATTAACTTTAAAATATGTTTTAAAAGAGGACTATATCCTGCAATGTCCTTTCTACCTTGTTTTCTTTAGTCAGAATGTGTGGTGGGATTACTCCATATCAATTTATAAATATCTACTTCATTCTATATAATTGCATTACTATAATCACCCCATTAAACTATCTTGGGGGCTTATTTAATCAATTTACTGTATGTGGACAAAGAAATTATGTCTAAATAAATGAGATGGAAACTGTATGTTCCTGCTTTTCCTTACTATCTTTCCTATCCATCTATACTTTCCTTTGAGAGTGTTTTGTAAAGATTTATCTTCATTTTATTCATGAATACTCATTTAAAAATATCTGATTTGCCTATAGAAGTGAATAATACATCACTAATAAATAAATTGTTTAGCTTTTAATTTTTCAATGCATTGTGATACAAATTATGCATTTCACAAGTATATCTAAATAGCATGTACTGGTGGATATGAATAAACTCTAAGATTTTTTTTTCTTTCCCTCCTTTTTTTCCTTCCTTCCTTCCTTTCTTCTTTTCATTTCTTCCTTTCTCTTCCTCTATCTCTTCCTTTCTTCCCCTCTTTCATTCCTTCCACCTGGGCTACTGTAGGCGCTTCCAGTGCCTGCATGAATAATCCACTATTCTTGGTAGCCAGTTTCTCCTTGTTTTGCTCTTGTCTTATCTTTTCTTTTTGATAGAGGCAGAGAGAAATAAAGGAGTTGAGGAGCTAGTGGAGAAACACTATACTGTACATGAAGGTCCCTCCCTCCTAACAACAGGTGGGGAACAGGAGCTCAAACTCAGGTCTTTGTGCATGACAATTTGTGTACTCTACTGGGTGTGCAATCACCTTGCCCCACTAATTTGCTTTGAAATAGGAGTAAGAGCTGAATTTTCACTTTTTGTGTGTTTTGAATTTTCAGAGTTTTTTTTTTCTATTGAAGTAAAACAATATCTATTCAAATAATAAAATCAAGATTTAAAAATTGGGTTTTTATTTTCTGAGATAGCATGAAAGGAGTATAAATAATCCAGACAGTTTATCTTTAGCCAGCAAATAAAAACATAAGAAGTAGTTGTTCTGTGATCTATTTTAATCCACATATATTTTGTTCCATTGAAAGTTAATCACTTTTATTTGTTGCACTTATTAAAAGAACATAAATATAAAAATCAAGGAAAGACTTTTAACATAAATCCATTTTCTAGGAATATGTCAAAGCTGGTGGCATTCTTCAGGAAGATATTTCTGAAGCTTGTTTAATTTTGGGAGTTAAAAGACCTCCTGAGGAAAAATTAATGTCCAAGAAGACTTACGCATTTTTCTCCCACACAATAAAAGCTCAGGAGGCCAATATGGGCTTGTTGGATGAGGTTCTCAAACAGGTAATTGGTGACATTTTAGCAGAGTTTTTGTTTTTTTTTCTCCTACTTTTGTAGACTAGTAGATTTTCTAGTTTTCTTTCAACATCTAGGAAAATACCTCCTCTTGTCATTCAATTCAATACAAAAGGTGATCTATGATTTTGAAGAGCAATGATGGCCTTAGAGCTCCTCTGCCAAGCAAGTTTGCAGTATTTAAGAGATACAACCAAAAGTACTTCATTGATTTTTTTTTTTTTTGTATTCTGAAACAGAATGAAAGTATTTTTATCAGACAATTACTGATTTATAAGTCCATTTGGCCAGACACTATCCAGCTGAAATTGGAGCTGAAAAGAATCTCAGGAGTTATATTAAGCAGCATCCTAATTTTCATATGGCACCCAAAGAGGTGAAGAGACTGAATTGAGTCTCTACAACTCGGTAGGACTAGAACAGGACTGGAGATAAGTTTTACATTTGTTAGCATTAGTAAGAGGGAAATTTTGGAGATGAAGACACTTTCAGAACCTATCAGCTGCTTAAAGTATTCATTTAATAGATATTTACTGAGTGTCTATAATGTGATTGACTCTGTTCTCACATAGTCCCACAGTTCATGACAATGATAGAATGTAACAGTAAAATAGCTCTGTGTTCACCACAAAGTTTACATTCTAATTGGAGGAGACAGATGATAAATAAATAAGACATTACATATTCCACTTGTTAATCTAAGTAATAAAGATGAATATAATACAGAAAAGAAAAAGGAGTGCTGAACACTGGAGAAGGTGCAGGATGAACAGGGCTACCCTTACTGCAAAGGTGACATTTGAAGGAGGTGAAAGATTACATCACAAACATCTGGGAAGAGTTTAAGCAGAGAGCATGGCAATGCATAGACCTAGTGGCCTTTCTGAATGAAATATTCCAATAGATGGTGTTCTGAAATGCTTATTCTACCTGCTGTGTGGAGGTTGGTGGGGGAAGAGAAAATTGATGAGATTGTTACCTAAACTAATCTAGAGTCTAGGTGGCTTGCATGAGTGTGGTTGAAATTGAGGATGTGATACATGAACAGATTTGGATGTAATTTGGAAGTCTGATCTGCCAGGATTCACTCATGGAGTGAATGTGAACTGTGACCAAAAAAGAGTCAGGAATAACTCCAAGATTTTCTCCTGAGCAATTTAAAAGAATTGTAGTTTGAGATGTTGCTATTGCCAAAAAGAAACAAAAGCCCATACAAATAAACAAAATAAAACAGGCTTAGATGGGAGGGTCAAGAGTTGAATTTAAGACTGTTGAGTTTATCATATTCATAGACAATTAAAGGGAAATGCTTAGTGGGTGGGGGTAGATAGCATAATAGTTAAGCAAAGAGACTCTCATGCCTAAGGCTCTGAAGTCCCAGGTTCAGTTTCTCCCTACCCCCACCACCATAAGCCAGAGCTGATCAGTGCTCTGGTAAAAAAAAAGAAAAGAAAAGAAAAGAAAAGAAAAGAAAAAAAAATAATAAAAAAGGGAAATGCTTGGTAAGCTTTTGGTCATGAGTCTCTAGTATGAGAGAGAAGATCTTGCCCTACATTTTGTAGTTGTCAGAGACCACATAACTTCTAGAACTGTGAGATAGTATGACAGCAGGGAGTGTGTATAAACAAAGCAATTCAAAGACTTAGATTTGCAAAGAATTTCAGAATTTTAGATATTAAGGTGGGATTTGAATCTAGGGTGGAGGAAAGGGACCAGTCACAATTTTTAAAAACTATAGAGGAAAATAGATTTTGCGTAGAATTAAAGAATACATTCTAATTAATTTCAAATATACTAACCGTTGGCTGTAAGTAATTTGCAGTGTTTCTAAAGAAAGAATTCTAAAAGTAATTAATAGAAACAATAAGAGGAACATTTCATTTTAAGCAAATCAACTCCTTTCAAAGTACTTTAGAGATTTTCTTGTTACATAAACTTTTACTCATTACAAGAAAATAAGTAAAAGCAGACCCAGCAGGACTACATTTTGGCAGTACTTCCTGACCAATTACTTGGGATTGGATGAATATTAAACATTTTTAATTTTGTACACATGAAAAAAATTGTATAGTGTTTGAGGAAATAAAGTGGCTGTTTAAAGCATCTTGTAATTATAGTGTGCCATTAGCTTTTAAGTAGGAACTAATAAGGCATTCCCAAGTATGTATGTGTGGGGGGGATTTCCAAGGAAAGATAATGTTATAGTGAAGAAGTAAAAAGCAGACAGAAAACTTACTGTGAAAAGACAGAGAAAAAGAGAATGAGATTTGTGTATTGACTTGAATGAAAAATTTACTGTTACATTTAAGGTAGAAAAGACCTGGGTATATTTAGAATAGTTAAAAGGAAGAGGTAATATAAAGAAGATGGCTTGGAAAATAGAAGAAATCCATGAAGAGTGGTATTATAAAACTTGGAAAAACAAGGTAGGCCCTAGTTCATAGGAATTAATGTTAGGAGGAAATTGTTTTCTTTGAGACCAGAAGGAAGGATGTACAAATTAGGGGGACTGAAGATGTATTTAGAGATGAGGTTAGGCTAGATGCTTTAATTACTCTGTTGACTATCAAGGGACAATTACCACCTTCTGGGGCCATTCTTTCATCTCTAATCACAAAGTTGTTATTGATCTGTGACTCTGCATTTCCAAATATTTCATTATGTACATTACAGTAACTTATGTTAGCAAGTCAAGATGTATTTTATGAGGAAAAAATAGAAAGCACCTGTTCATGTGTGCCCTATACTCACTGAAATTAAGTTGATGGGCCTGATTGAGAATTCTTTTTATTTATTCTTTCCTCAGGAAATTCGCCTTATTGATTATGAGAAAATGGTGGATCATAGAGGAGTCCGAGTGGTAGCATTTGGGCAGTGGGCAGGTGTGGCAGGTGGGTATGCCAAGGATTTTATATCACCCCCTTTTAAAATTTGCTGAGGCATCACTATGCTTTCTGTTTTCTCTTGCTGGACAATCAGAGTGTTCACTTCAAACAATAAAAATAAACATGGGTCCATAATTAAAGATAAATAGAGTGAGCTGATAGCATAGTGGTAATAGAAAAGATCTTCATGCTGGAGACTCGGCATGTCCCAGATTTAATGACAATCTCCAATACTACCATAAGCCAGAGACGAGTACTCCTATGGAAAAGAAAGTACAAATAAGAAGAAAAATCACTAACATAGTTTTACTACATAACTATAAAAAGAAATAACAAAGAGAAGGATAGTAACTATAGGTAAACTATCACTTTAGGTAGTACTGCTGAGAAACTAGAAGTGGATAAAACACAGGGAAGTTAAAGAAAAAACAAAGAAGAAAGATCTAAAAAAAAAAAGCCTTCTAAGATGAAATTTGAAGAGGACTAAAAGCTGTTCTAGGATGTAGGAGAGAAAGTAGAAATATGCACAGTCCAAAGAAAGTAACTATCTTGAGAAGTAGAAGTAAATGAATTATAATTGGAGTGCATGTAGAAAGAAAGATATATAGATTTTAGACATACTGAGAAGTGGGCCAATGGAATAGCTCACCGGGAAAGTCACCTGCTTTGCCACGTGCATCCATCAGGTTCGCACTCTTGGTTCCGATTTTAGTGGAGGAAGCTTTGGTGCTATGGTATCTCTCTCTGTGTTTCTCTGTCTGAAAAATTAACACAGAATGGTGTAACCCCACCTTAACAGACAAACAAAAAGAAAAAAAAATACTGAGAAATGTTTGTCTAAATTAAGGTTAAAACAATTAATCTTTACAGAAGAATCAGTGCTATTTAGCTAGTAGAAAAATGCTCTTCCGACTGTGCTATCCGTCTCTCAAGATAGTAGAAAAATGAAATCACCTAGAAATAGGGAATCACAGAGGATCTAGTGAGGGTTGTATTGTTATATGGGAAACTGGGGAATGTTATGTTATGCATGTACAAACTATTGTACTTACTGTTGAATGTAAAACATTAATTCCCCAATAAAAAATTAAAAAAAAAGAAATAGGGAATCAAAGGAGTAAAGAACCACAGAAATGGCTAAGTACATATTAAAAGACACCAAATATTAAAATGTTTCTTTAAAATACAGTTGAGGCTGGGGGAGACAGCATTGTGGTTATGCAAAGAGACTTTCATGTCTGAGGCACTAAACTCTCAGATTCAATCCCCTGTACCATAAACCAGAGCTAAGCAGTACTCTGGCAAAATCAACCAATCAACCAACCAATCAAATGCAAAAAAACCAAACAGCAAATTATAGCATTAACTGCATATATAAAATGAAAACATGTTACTAGCAGTGTACAGACAGGAGAAAGAAAATGGAAGAATATTTTGAAAGTTTCATTTTATACCTTAGGTGGTATAGTATTTCATAGTACACTGTGGTAAATTAAAAGGTAAATATTGTAACCTAGATTATGGTAAGGAAGTGATAAACTGGAAGGTCATATTCATTGAAATATAAGGACTCGCAAAAAAAAAATAGTGACAACACTGTAAGACTTTGCAGGAACTGTGGCAGTTATCTTTGGGGGTGTGGGAAGAGGTCACAGAACTTTGGTGGTGATTTCGTATATAAGTGGAACTTGGAAAACAGAATGAGAAAGGGTGATTACAGGGTAAAACTTGGACTGAGAGTGGTGTGCTATACAAAGACAAGGGACACAGGAGAAGGAATGGAAGAGAGGGACTTTGGGATCTTGGGCTGGGTTGGGGTGAAAATATAGACATCTGGTATATGGAAATAGAAAATTCTACCCATGTGTAGACAAATGTGCTGTGAGTCATTAACCTCCCAATTAAAAAATAAAAGAAATTCTCAAATTATTTAAATTTATGTCTTAAGACACTAGAAAATGAAGAAAAATATAGTAAATAGAAGAAAGAAAAATAAATCTAAGATGGATAATCAAAGAACTCACACTAGAAATAAAAAAATAGTGAAACTGAAAGGAGTTTAACAAATCAGTAACACTGATACAAATCTATATTAAGTACAAAATATAAGTCATTATTTTCTGGCACTAGTAATACAAAAGGGAATGTCAGTATATAACTAAGAGATAATCCAAGGATAAAGGAATATTCTAAATAGCTAATATGATTTGATAACATTGATAGAATTTATAAATCCTTGAAAGATAATATTTACCAAAACCAACTCAAAAATAAATAGAAAAAAAGAAATGTGAAAAATCAATGTACAAAATAAAATGTATTCACAACATTTTTTTTCAAGAAAAATCTATTATTATTTTTTTTAATAAAGACTTGTTTATAGTAGTTTCATGTGCAATGTCCAGATCTTTAGAAGAAAGGATAAATACAGTGTGGTATACCCATGGCATAGAACACTCAGCAATAAAAAGAAAAAAAATATGTATCTCAAACATATTATGTTGAGTACACAAAATAGTATATGCTTATGATTTCTTATATAAAACTGTAGTAGAGACTAATCTGCGCAGAAAAGAAATACATACATATATATATACATATATAATTTTTTTTTCTGGGGTAAAGGATTGGGAAGAGTTGACTATAGTGATGAAACTATTCTATGATTTGAATATGTCAGTCATAACAAAGGTGTGTGACCTGTTAATTATCAAACTATACATAAATTGCTATACTTTACTTCATATAAAATAGTCCTTTAAATTTTATTTCAGAAAAGAAATAAAATACTGATTAGGATGTAACAAAGAAAAATTCTGTGGCAAAAATGAAAAAAAAAAAAAGGAGAATGGAAAGAAAAGTCTTTGCTGCAGGAATGCAAGATTTTTGCTATTTGCATGACGTCTAAATTTAGATCTTCACAAGATAGTTGGTTCATTAAGATCTTTAAATGAAATACCTGTTGGAGACTCAGAACTGATGTCATCAGCACATACATAATACATGAGATTTAGGGCTGACTGAGACTAAGAAAAAAATGTGGAAACTAAAGCAAATATGGCTCAAGATAGAATCACAAAGGTGGCTAATGCAGAAGGAATGGGCAGAGGACACAAAAGGAATGAGCATGGGAAAAGAAATCTGTAACAATATAAGATGAAAATATTTAAGTCAAGGATGCTGAGGACAGAAAGTGTCTGAATAAAGGGTTGTACATTGTCATAGATCTCTGTCAAGTTAGTCAAATTCTGAAAATTGTCTAGTGTATGGTTGTTTAGATGCCTGAAATGATTGATTTGGGTCTTTGGGACTTTGTTTCTGTTTGTTCATTTGATCATTGAGAACAATGGACACATATTTAGATGTTGACAAGAAAGAACCAACAAAGAGTGATAGTAAAAAGAATAATTCAGGTGTGAATAAATTAAGGAGGCAGGAAGGAAGAGTATTAGAAGCTAAGGTGAAGATTTTAAGTTTTGATATGAAGTGGCACTTTTGTTTCATTTTAGCAGAATTCAAAGTGGAAGATGAGATGAAGAAATAGATGGGTTAGTCCCTTTGACAGCAGAATTTTGATAGGCTGGAAAATATAACTACTGGGGCTTCTTCCAATCTGAGATGTGGGCTATACTTCCTCAGTGTACTAACATGGTTGGAGAATGGGCACAGAAAACAGCTTCAACTTCTCCCAACTAATGGTCTTTCTATTGGTCTGATTCTGCAATAGGAATGATCAACATTTTACATGGAATGGGGTTAAGACTCCTTGCTTTGGGACATCACACACCTTTTATGGTGAGGTGTTTGCTTTTATTATTTTTTGAAAGCACATATCACATTTTAAAAATAGAAGTGTTTTTGAGTGAGAGTTATCTAACTTGCATCATGTGTACTTACTTTCAGCACATTGGCATGGCCCATAACTATAGGAACAGCAGCCAGGCTGTGCAAGCTGTCCGTGATGCTGGCTATGAGATATCTCTGGGTTTGATGCCAAAGTCTCTAGGTCCCTTAACATTTGTTTTCACAGGGACTGGTAATGTATCAAAGGTAAATTTCACCTGCATTTTTCTGTAAGTTACTCTGAAATTCTGAAATGTTTTGTTGACATTTCAAAGCTCTGCTTTTCTAGTGAATAGATATTCTAATTTGCTACATTTCTGTGTACTTTTCCTATTTCAAAGAGCAGTAATGGTTCAAAACTAATTGTCACTGTCTTTCTTCCCTTTTTCCCTTCCTCCCTTCCTTCTCCCCTTCCTTCCTTTCTTACATTTCTCCTTCTCTGTTTTTCTTCCTTCTTTTCTTGTTTTTTTTTTTTTAAGTAATAACTCATTATTAATAGGGTAAAGATCTGATCTTAGAATGACTAGTTTTATGAAATTTCTAGAAGTTTGGAAGATATGTCCGGATTAAATTGATGAAGATGACTTGAAGTTTTGTTAACAAGACATTAGAAAGATGACTTTGTAACTGCTTAGTATTTGCTTTTTTCTCAAGTGGCTTTGAGTGGAATGAATTTGCCATCTCCTGGAGAAACATGCAATTATAAAGCAGATCTTTCTTTCAGAAAAGAAAATACTTTAGAAATAGTACATCACTATTTGTATGATACCGAGAAACACACATTTGATCTTTTGTAGGAAGTATTTTTTACCCCCACTTGAAATAATTTCTGCAGTGGAACAAAAAGTAGATGGAAATATTTATTGCACTTTTATTTCTAAACGCTCTTGTTTCTACTGAAGTTAACTGAAGTAAAACAGGCCTCTTCCAATGAGTGATACTCAAATGGGAATAAAAAGTAGGTTTCAGACTGGATGTAGTAAGTTACTCAATGCTTCTGTGTTTCAATATTAAATACAGGATTGGATGAGTGGAGTTATATAAGTGTAGGGAAAATAAATTAACATTTTTTTCAAGAAAATATATTGGCTCTTTCTTGTTGATATTGATTTTTTTTTTTTTTGGCTTATATTTTATTTGTAGGGAGCCCAAGCAGTCTTCAATGAACTACCTTGTGAATATGTGGAACCACATGAATTAAAAGAAGTTTCTCAAACTGGAGGTAAGGGAAAAGGTAGTGGTAATTGTATTTCTATTGTTTTTGACAGTTCTTGAATTATAATATTTTATCACTAGAAATCACTCACTTGACTAATTTCTTTCTCCTTTGCAAGACCTGAGAAAAGTATATGGTACGGTGTTAAGTCGCCATCATCATCTTGTCAGGAAAACAGATGGTGTATATGATCCTGTAGAGTATGACAAATACCCTGAACGCTACATAAGTCGTTTTAGTATTGATGTGAGTATCATGCCCAGCTTTGCAGTTGGTTGTTCATTATAACACAGTAGCTAAGCTGTTTTTCTGGACAGAAATTCCCGTGTGTGCATTGGCTTTTATTTTTCCTTATTGATTTGGTGTGAGTTCTTTGAGAATCATGAATTAGCTTTAGGAGTTGTTGACATTTATAGCTGTTTGGAATGGCCTTGTTTAGTGACTGTGGTGGTTTCTGTGGGTATGCCCTTTGCATCACTGACTCTGTTTCTACTTCAGGTCTGTACTTGTCCAGTACTGCATTCCTTGTGGGCTACTGTTTTCTGATATTTATCTTAAACTAGAGAGTAGTATTGACAAAGCATGATGTCAATGAAGTTTGAATTCTGTAGTGATTTGTCCTTTCTGTGTCTACAATTTTGAATGCAACTACAGCCCCCATCTTGAAACACATGGATTGATTATAGGGTCAGTGCAAAATAGTATGACTATATAAACACAGACAAATCTGTACTGTACTAGAAGTTACTTACAATTCAAATCCTTCTGATGGGGAGCAGTGATCTCTCTCGTAAAAGAAACAGTATAGTTTCATGTTCTGTTGTCATTATTCATACAACAGTTCTTCCCCCAAAAATCAACATGACCCCAAATAAAACAAAAATATGTATGGATTTATTGTAAAAAAGAAGGTTTTGAGTAATTTTAAATATTTGAACAATGTAGTATAGCAAAGTTAGCTATTAGAGCACATAAAGTATGTTAACAGGAAACCTTGAGAATGATACTTGAGAAGCAAAATTGTTATGAAGTAGTTTTAAGTGGAAAATTGTGAATTTAGTAAGTTTCCATACCTTCTCTTTCCTCCACTCATTAATGTATTAATAATTGAATGCATCCGATAGCTTATATTGACCTAGTAACCATATATGCATGTGTATAGCCATTTGTCAATGGAGCTTACAGATGTTATCTGATTTAATTTTCACAGCATTTCTTTGAGGAATGGGGTACATATTATCCCTATCTGTCAGGTAAGGAAAACAGAACCCAGAGAAGTTGAGGTAGTATGGTTAACATCACAGTCAATTTGTGATTGAGCTGGTAATAGACTGTTGGGTTATTTGACTCTGTCTTATCCCTTTTCCTTGTCAATGTAGTACATTGTAGAATAAAAATACCAACTATTTATCATACTTCTATTTCCTGGGGTAGTTATATACTACAATGTGGGAGAATGTTTATTATCTTTGTCTTAAATATGGCCACTGACTGGCAAATGAAAAAGTCAATATAGAAGTAACATTAACTTGTTTTTAAAGAATTTTACTGACTGGTATCTTTCAGTACATAGTGCTGGGTTAGTCCCTATCTTGTCAAACTTGGTACTTACTTTACAGATTGCACCCTATACAACTTGTTTGGTTAATGGAATTTACTGGGAACAACACACTCCTCGCTTACTAACACGGCAAGACCTTCAGAATCTCCTGTCTCCAGGCAAGTTCTCAGGTGTTGGTGCTGATGGCTGCCCTGCATTGCCAAACAAGTAAGGACTTTATTATTGGGGCTTTCTCTACCTCTCTCTCTTTCTTTCTTTCTTTCTTTCTTTCTTTCTTTCTTTCTTTCTTTCTTTCTCTCTTCCTTTTCTTTTCTTTTCTTTCTTTTTTTTTTTTTTTTTGGTTAAAGTTACTGACAGAGAGGTAGAGAAAGAATGGAAGAGACCATAGAATCAAACCTTCCTTCAATGTGCTGGGGTGGGGGATGGTGGGGGTGGTGGTGGTGGTGGTGGTTCAGGCTCAAACCTGGGTCTAGTACATAGCAAAACAGCACATATCCAAATGAACTATTTTATAAGCCTAGCATGGAATTTTTAATCTTTTATTTTTTTCCCTTCCAACTTTATTATCACTTTATTGAGGAAGTGTTAGTTTAAAGGATTGTTGTTGTCAGCAGGGTACATTTCTGCATTTCTTCAAAATAGTTATCAGTACATTTCACCCTTTGCCAAACTATTGTTTTGTTCTACCACAGAGACTTAGTTCCATAAGCTCACCTTAGTGCTCTTCCATTACTACTTCTCAATTTTCAAATCTGCTGCCATAAACTATATATACTATAGTCCACTGAGGACTTAACCTTGTATTGTTCTTTTCTTTTTTTCTTAAATTCCATCTGTAAGTGAAATCACCTGGCATTGTCTTTATTCTGTCTTATTTCATGCAACATAATTCCTTCTAGTTTCATCCATGTTGTAGCAAAGAATATATCATCATTTCTTATAGTGTGTCCATTGTCTATGCCACAACTTCTTTAACCATTCATCTGTAGTTGGATACTTAGGTTGTTTCCAAATATTGGTTATTACTATGACACTACCATGAACATGGGTGTCATGTGCGGATAGGTGCTTTTATATTCTTTGGATAGATAACTAAGAGAGGAATTGAGATTGTAAAATTATGCTATCTTTCCCTAGTGAAGTAGGGGTCTGGAGAGGTGATGTTCCACAACACATTGGTGAAGTCTGGATAGAATCATAGTAGCAATTTGGTGTCTGAAAAGTAGTAAGATACAAAGCAGGACATAATGCTTAATAAGCAGGAACCAGAAAGTAGGAATAGAGCAGGTGAGAATAGGGGTTTTAGAGTGGAAAGAAGCTAGGAAGTCTATTTTAGCTATGTCCCTAGGGGCCATTGACTTTAGTAATTTTTGATAGTTAAACATGGACGTTGACTAAGAATATTGTCTGGGAAGAAATAGTCAGAGCTGAGAATAGAACTAAGAGTTGGGTTAGGTCAGAGAGTAGATCTCAAACATGAAGAGAAAAAATAAATACAATTAGCTGCTTATCATCATATCAATCTGATCTAGGGTCCATGTATAATTATATTTAGCACAAGAGCCTGTATAATCTCTGAGTCCCTGTCAGTCTGACCCCTCAGTCCATGGTCAGAGCTGGGAACATTCTAGGCTACACTCATTTTAGGACTAATCTTCCTCAAGTGGCAGAGTAGGCTGACCTAGCCTTGCTTTGGAAAGTTGGGTAGTCTCTAGAGCTGCTACTTTATAGTGAGGATATGTTTCTGGAGAGGACCTCAAAAGGACTTATGATGATGCTCCTGATGAAAGTGACTAGTGATGGTGAAGAGAGGGCTCCCTTAGAGGTCTAGGCCCATCATATCTGGGAGAATCCTAACCAGTATTGGGTTTATAGATTCTGGCCTAAAGTTACAGAGGAAATACACCTAGGATTTTAGTGGAGTCTAAGTTAACCTCAAGCTTTATTACATTTATGTATTTGATGATTCTAATAAAGATTGTCCTAGGGAAAATGATTGCTCTTTAACTGATATATATATATATATATATATATATATATATATATATATATTTACTTTTTTTATTGTTGTTGATGTTGTCGTTGTTGGATAGGACAGAGAGAAATGGAGAGAGGAGGGGAAGACAGAGAAGGGGAGAGAAAGATAGACACCTGCATACCTGCTTCACTGCTTGTGAAGCGACCCCCTGGCCAGGGGATCGAACCGGGATCCCTTTGCCTGTCCTTGCATTTGTGCCACCTGTGCTTAACCCACTGCACTACCGCCTGACTCCCACTGATATATGTATTTTTTGCCAGTATATCTCTTGGCCAGATGTATACAGTTCCTTCTAAAGATTATCAAGGGGTGACAATAAAGATGATTTATTAGTTATTTAATATGGGTTTATGAAATTTTAAGATTTCAGGAATGTATATAGCTTCTATGTTAAGTTTCTAAAATAGCTTCTTTATTTGGAGCCATAGCAAGAGAATTACCACCAGTAACAGAAGAACCTGCAAGAATCTCTTTATTTTGTTACCAGAGTACTGCTCAGCTCTGGTTTATGGTGGTGCGGGGCACTGAACTTGCGGCAAAGGAGCCTCAAGCATGAGAGTCCTTTTGCATAACAATTATGCTATCTTCCCCACCCAGGATATCTTTTTAAAATATCTTACAGAATCCAACTTTCTTATGTCCTGCCAGGGTAAGTCCTTCTTGTGAAAACTAAAACATACATTTGGATGAGTCTCTGTATTCTAGAACACAGTGTCCTTAACTATAGAAGGAAAAACCTAAAAGCCCAAGAAATATTTTCATCCACACTGAGAAATGTTCCAAGCATCTTTCATTTATATTCACGTTTAATCTGCGGTTGTTACAGATTTATGCTGTCGACTTCAAAATCCCATGCTTTTATTTAAATGGTTTTTTCAGACTTGTGGCAATATGTGACATCTCAGCTGACACAGGAGGGTCCATAGAGTTTATGACTGAATGCACAACTATAGACCATCCTTTTTGCATGTATGATGCAGACCAGCATATTACACATGACAGGTGAGCTTGCTAAAGCTGTTAGATGCTCAGAGATACATAGTAACATTGTTTACTTATCTTGATCTAGTAGTCTAAAGATCTATGAAGGTCATACTAATTTACACACAAAAAACTAGTAGAACAGCCACATCCAAATTTAAGAGGTTATAATGCATGTGCATTTTAATATATAGGAACTGGGTTTCTGATGAAGGTAATGATCTTTTTGAAAAGAAATGCTTATTTTCTTATGGACGTTGGTACAAGATGATAAATTGTTATGAAGTAAATATAACATAAAAATAAATATCTGGAGAAATTAGAGCTTGAAAATAACATTTTATGCATATAAATAAAGCATACTGATTCTTCTAGTGTTGAAGGCTCTGGAATTCTGATGTGTTCCATTGACAATTTGCCGGCTCAGCTTCCAATTGAAGCTACAGAATATTTCGGAGACATGCTTTACCCTTATGTTGAAGAAATGGTAAGCTGACTTGTACCATCCACAGCAACTCTGTGACTTTATATTAATAATTGTGATGTAATCATATCCATGTCCTGGTCTTCCCTATGTAAGGAATCTATTAGGAATGAAATGCCAGCCTTACCCTAAGTAGTCACTGACACTCTTATTTTATGAATTATTCTTACTTACCTGATCTGAGAATGTTCATTCAACTATCTTCTGATTGCATTTGTTTCTCATGAGGCATATTTTATTGGGAATGTTCATGACATATGAGATGAGTTGCTTTGTTTTTAATTCTTTCTATTGTCTAGACCAATTCGTATTGGGACATGCTTACTGCGTAAATTAGTAAATCTGAAAAATCAGAAGTGTAGACAAATTTGTTGGAGTTTAGTTTCTATTACCTGGTTAAGTGATCGTTTATATTCTCTTTATGTTCTTTCCCCCGGATGTTAATAATTGTCTTCAGAAATACTATGCCATTTTAGTTCCATTTCTTTTGCCAAATAAAAAACTTTCTTATTTTAGCATTTATCTTACGCATTTATGCTCACCCTACTTTATTTCCATTGTTAATTAATGACTTTCTGGCTCTGGCAATGATTCCAAAGATATGAACTGTGGTTATTCTTCTTTTTATCCATAGTTTGCTCAGGTACTCCCTCACTAAAATGAAACAGGAGTTAGCCAGGCAAGAACAAGTGAAATGGGCTGGGTTATAGTCCAACCAATTAAGTGCACATATTACCAACTACAACGACCCAGGTTTGAGACCCTGCTCCCTACCTGCAAGCAGTGAAGCAGGTCTGCAGGTGTCTCCTATGTCTCAGGGGAGAAGTCTGTCTTTTCTCCTTTCTCAATTTTTCTTTGTCTTGTCAAGTAAAACAGAAAATGGGGGGGGGGGGGAGAAAAAGGCTTCTGAAAGTGGTAGATTCATAGTGCTGGGATGAAGCCCCAGTGATATCCTTGGTTGCAATAAAATCCTAAGACTCTTCTATTAGTCTCCTTTCTTTCTTCCTTTCTTTCTTCTTTCTTTCTTCCTTCCTTCCTTTCTTTCTTTCTTTCTTTCTTTCTTTCCTCCTTTCTTTTTCCTTCCTTCCTCCCTTCCTTCCTTCCTTCCTTCCTTCCTTCCTTCCTTCCTTCCTTCCTTCCTTCCTTCCTTCCTTCCTTCCTTCCTTCCTTCCTTCCTTCCATTAGAAGGCAGACAAATAGAAGTAAAGGGAGTACCCAAGGCACTGTTGCCTCATTGTTGATTTTAATAGAGTAGTTTTCACTCTTTCATCATTCTGCCCAGGTTTTTAATGGACATTCTTTGCCATATCAAGGAAACTTGAGAAAATATTATAAGTGATTGTTTTTATCAAATGGATTTTCTGTTTTAATTGAGAGGATAATATGATTTCCCCTTTACTCTGTCATTGTGTTGAGATTTTGACATATATCAAATTCAGATTCTTGGAATTCACCTAACTTGGTTGTAATGCATTAATCTTTTAATGATGACTAGATTTAGGCAGGAAAGACACCAAGATTTATTTATCAAGTTGTTGATTGAGTAGACACCTTTTTTGTGTCCTGTTACTAATGATTATAGTATGATGATGTTTAATATTTCTCTTTGTTCATTTATCATTGAGTTTATGTTCAGATTACTTAGCTTATGATTATTACCTATAGGTTCATGATAGAACTTAAGCTACAGCTTTCTTTTTTAATATCTTTGTAAGATATGAATAAGTTATAGTTTGTTTATTGTATTTTGAGGGTTGGAAACAGTTTACATGAGGCTGGTGTGATTTCTACTGGGTAGAATTTATTAGCATAACTTTTATGATTTGATATGATTTTAGAAGTAAAGGTTTAAATAATGTATTATAAATTATTAACCAGTATACAAATGTACACATATTTTCATATTTCTTCTATCCTGGGAGGAATATTTTTCAAGGAATGTATCTAAACTGTAAAATTTATTGATGCAATTTTGCAAATAATATTTTTACTAATATACTGCAGTGTCTTCTCTTTTTATGAAGTTTTGGCTGATTAAATATACCTGAATATTTTTCCATTTGTCAATTTAACCTAGAATTTGTTAGTTTCATTAGTGATTTCAAAGAACCAGATTTGACTATGCTGATTCACCCTAGCTTATATTACTTTATGTTCAGTCTCTAATATTATCTTCATTACATAGTTTCTTTTGTTTTATTACTTTGCTTAACTGCCATTTTTGTAACTTCTTAAATGTTAGTTTATTATTGTTCAGTCTTTCTTTAATAGTATGTGAGCTGTAAAAGTACAAATTTCCCGTGTATAGCTTTTGTTGTGTACTTCACATTTTAATGAGCTTTGTTTTCTTAAAGAAATATTTATTTAAAAATGATACCAGAGAATGGCTCAACTCTGGCTTGTGGTGGTGCTGGGGATTGAACTTCAGACTTTAGGTCATCAGACATGGATGTCTCTTTGCATAACCATTATGCTATCTCCCATTCCTATGAGTTGTATTTTCTTCATAAGAAAATATTTTGTATTTACATATTATTTTTATTATTGCTTAGTATCATAATTGCACCATAGTCAGAAACTATAAAATGTGTGATCTCACCCCTTTAAATTGTGTTGGACTTGCTTTGTCACTACATTTGACTGGTTTGAGCAAAATTGTAGATATGTAGTTGAAAGCAATGTGTATTCTATTTTTAGATGTTCTGTATATATCAGGTAGGTCAAGTTTTTAGGACAGAGAGAAATTGAGAGGGTTGGGGAGATAGTGAGGGAGAGAGAAAGACACCTGCAAACCTGCTTTACCACTTGTCAAGCTTCCTTCCTGTAGGCCGAGAGCAGAGGAATTGAACCTAGGTCCTTGAGCATCGTGATATATGTGTTTAACCAGGTGCACCATGGCCTGCCCCCCCCCCCCCGTGTTTTAATAAATTTTTGTCCTATGTTCCAATTTATTAAATCTTCCTTTGAACTGTCACTTAAGGGTGAACTTTAACAATTTTCATTGATCAGAAATTCTATTTGATAACCTTTAAAAGCTGTTCATAAAAAATAAATTTAAAAAGCTGTTCATTTTCTAGTTTTATTCTATGTATTATCTAGTGTGTCTCTCTCCTCTTCTCACCCTCACCCTCTCTCTCTGTCTTCCATTCCTCCCCCTTCCTTCCTTACTTGCTTCCTCCCTTTCTTCTTCCTTCCTTCTTTTGCCACAAGGGTTATTGTTGGGGCTTGGTGCCTATTTTCAGGACAAATCAGCTGCTCTCAGGGGCCTTTCTTTTTTTTTAAATTTTCTAAAATATTTATTTTCCCTTTTGTTGCCCTTGTTTTTTTATTGATGTAGTTATTATTGTTGTTGTTATTGATGTCGTCATTGTTAGATAGGACAGAGAGAACTGGAGAGAGGAGGGGAAGCCCGGGAGAGAGAAAGACACCTGCAGACCTGCTTCACCGCCTGTGAAGTGACTCCTCTACAAGATGGGAGCCAGGGGCTCAAACAGGGATCCTTGTGCTGGCCCTTGCACTTCCTGCCACCTGCACTAAACCCACTGCGCTACCGCCCGACTCGCCCTTTATTCTTTTTAAAAATTATGATAGAAATAGAGGGAAGTAGAGTGAGAGGGAAGGAAAAAGAATACCTACAGCCTGATCCACTGCTTGTGAAGCTTTCCCTTTGTAGTTAGAGACTGGGGACTTGAATGCTGGTTCTCATGCATAGTAACTTGTGGAAAAGTTTATTAGTTTTGTCACTACCTTGCCTCTTTCTGCTTTTTAGTTTTTCTCTTTTTTGAACATATTAAACAGAATTAAACTCAGCTCTGATAATTCCAGTCAACTTCTTGATCTCCTTATGTTCTCTGATATATTCTTTCATGGGCTTAGTTCAATTCTTCTTACTTAATATACTTATTTATTTTCTACTGTATACTGGCTATTTTGTATGTAAAACTTTAGAGATGATTTTTAATTTTTTAAAAATTATCTTTATTTATTTATTTATTGGATAGAGACAACCAGAAATTGAGAGGGAAGGGGGTGATAGGGAGCGAGACAGAGAGACACCTGCAGCACTGCTTCACTACTTGTGAAGCTTCCACCCTGCAGGTGGGGATAGGGAGCTTGAACTGGGTCCTTGCACACTGTCGTGTGTGCACTTAACCTGGTGCACCACCACCTGGCCCCCTAGAGATGATTTTTGACACCCTAGATGTTGTATATACTTGTCCTCACAGAAGATTTTCTTTCTGGTAGCAAAATGGGCTAGAGAAAACCCTCTCAATTAATTTAGGAATGGAAGTGATTCAAAGCTGAAGTTCACTTCTTTGGGGGGACTGATGTTTTTTTAATTCACCACTTATAAGATAGTCTTTCAGGATTCTAGATGAAAAGCTGGTATTTATTAAGACACCCTCCAACAGAATTTATATGTTAGTGTTTATTATCGTTTTGTCTAAAGCTAGCAAAAGTTGATTCTTCACCTTTCTGCTGTTGTCTGTTGAACCCCTCAGCTTCTCAGTCACTGCCTTCATATTAATGTGTAAGAAAAAGAGTAGCAAGCAGCTAAAGTCAGCTAAAATGGAAAATGCAGTTCCAACCTTCAAGGTATGTTCGAGTTCACAGAGTGGGAAATTCTTCAGCTATTGTCTTGAAAGAAATAGAGAATTACAGGAAACTGAATAGCATAAGGCATCTAAGTTGTGGAGTACAGAAACATGAAAACATGATGTGGAATAGCAATCCCAAGGGGCTGGTTGGTGGCACACCTGGTTGAGCATATGTTTAAATGCACAAGGACAAAGGTTCCAGCCGTAAATCTCCACTTGCAGGGGGAAAGCTTCATGAGTGGTGAAGCAAGGATGCAGGTGTTTCTCTGTCTCTTTCCTTCTTGATCTCCTCCATTCATCTCAATTTCTGACAATCTTTATCCAATAAATGAACAAAAATAATTTGAAATAAAAGCAAAGAAAAACAATCCTAAGCTGTTGATGGACCCAAAGTGTCGGGTATAAGGTGAAAGCGAGAGCTGGAGACTGGAGAGGCAGAACCATGCTATGGAGGCACTACGAAGTCATCTATGGCATAGATTTTGTTGGAGAGAATGGAAAGCCACTGATTTATTATTATTATTATTATTTGCCTCCAGTGTTATGGCTGGGGCTCAGTGCCTGCACTACAAATCCACTGCTCCTGGAGGCCATTTTTTTCTGTTTTGTTGTTATTATTACTATAGTTGTTGTTGTTGGATAGGACAGAGGGAAATCAAGAGAGGAGGGGAAGACAGAGAGAAAGATAGACACCTGCAGACCTGCTTCACCGATTGTGAATCGACCCCTAATGGGTGTGGAACCAGGGGCTGGAACCTAGATCATTATGCAGGTTCTTGTGCTTCGTACGATGTGCCCTTAACACCGTGCACCACCACCTGACCCCCGCTACTGACTTAATTTAAATAGGCCCAAGAGTAATAATTATAGTTATATTTTAGATTGAAGACATCTGTAAAGAAGAGAGACAAGAGTCAGTTCCATGGCTCCTGTAAGGCCTAAATAAGGCTGTAGACTTAGAGAAAAAGAAGAAAGAAGAAAAAGATATTGAAAAGGTATTTAAGAGTTTGGTAATTTAGATACATATTGAATGAAACTTGGGCCTCAATTCACTATCTACTGTCTCTTGATCTGTAGATAGGGTTAGGAATAGGTATACAAAGCATTTAATACCTTTATCAAATTGAACTCAATGGCTTGGCTATCTAAGTTATCTAAAACAATGCTTATTTTATAATATCACATACAATTATCAAATACTGTACAGAAAGCAAAATTAGACATGATGATATCCAAGAACACATATACAAAAAAAAATGTTTGGCTTCACAGGGCAGTGTGGGGGGGAGGATGGGATAGGACACACTTTTTTGGTGGTGGAAATGGTGTTTATGTACATGCCTATTAATTTGTAATAACATAAATCACTATTTAATTAATATGAGAGGAGAAATATTGACTGAATGTCTCAAACTTTGTAATGCATAGACCATAGGCTGAGTATAATAATTAATAATAATAATAATAATAATAATGATAATAATAAAACACTGGCAACATAGTGCACTGTAGAGATTGGTTGATTGTTCTTTGAATTCCGTTTCTGAGTTAGAGTGGTGTGTCTGCACCTCAGTCCAACAGTATGAGAGTGTCTACTGAATTCATATTGCTAGTGTGGGAAACGGTCAAATTGAAAGTTGACAATATGCTACCTAGTGAATGTGTTTCACTTTCACACCAGTATAAAGTTGAAAATTTTAAGGGAATTCATCACAAGCTAGGGAACTTTCTAAATGTGTCCTCCCACCCACACCCCAAGAACTAGTGGGAGGAACCCAGTAGTGTCAGTTCTATGAACTTCAAAGGATATTCTGACTTACAGATATACCTAATCATTTTTTTTTTTTTTTTATTTAAATTTTTAATTTAAGAAAGGATTAGTGAACAAAAGCATAAGGTAGGAGGGGTACAACTCCACACAATTCCCACCACCCAATCCCCATAACCCACCCTCTCCCATGATAGCCTTCCCATTCTCTAGCCCTCTGGGAGCATGGACCCAGGGTCGTTGAGGGTTGCAGAAGGTAGAGGGTCTGGCTTCTGTAATTGCTTCCCCGCTGAACATGGGCGTTGACTGGTCGGTCCATACTCCCAGTCTGCCTCTCTCTTTCCCTAGTAAGGTGTGTCTCTGGGGAAGCTGAGCTCCAGGACACATTGGTGGGGTCTTCAATCCAGGGAAGCCTAGCCAGCATCCTGGTGGCATCTGGAACCTGGTGATTGAAAAGAGAGTTAACATACAAAGCCAAACAATTTGTTGAGCAAACATGGATCCCAAGATTGGAATAGTGGAGAGGAAGTGTTGGGGAGGTACTCACTGCAAACTCTAGTGTAATCCTGCTTTCAGGTATATATTTTGCAGTAGTTTATGGATACGTGTGCTCATACGCTCTCTCTCACAGAAACTGGTGTATGTCTAGGTTATGGGACTTTGTTAGAAAGTGAACTACCTGAGATGAAATTAGAGTGTACTATTAAAGGAAAGGTCTCACCCGAGTAATGAAGCTGAAGGGTTGTCATTCCACACGTGAAGTCTCTGGATACACTCTGAGGTGAAGCATGTTGAGATGGCAATCGTTGCTTTGGTTAGGTTGTGATCGGCGGATGCAATATTATTTGGTATGGATTGGGAGAAGCATACGGGAAAGTGAGCCCTATCCATGGGTGCCAGGACTGGGGGAAGTAGGGGCTCTATAGTGAAGATGTGAGGTTCCTGCTGTCTTAGGGTTCAAAAAGACAATCAATAGTTAATATTATCATCACATTATTTGTTAATTGGGTTAACTTTGAAAAGTCCCTTTGTTATGGTTTGCTGTACAGTACCCAGTATCTTGTATATAGCTGTGCTATTGGAAGCCTCCAATCTACTTGGTCTAGGCTTTTGAGAGAGTCCGCATATCAAATACGTAGCCTATCTATTAAAAAGATTCAGTTTGTCTCCTGAGAACCTTTGAGACATACAATTGATTTCCCCCTCCTAATCATTTTTTTAAATGTCTCTATTCCTAGAGTAGATAGTCTGCGTTACTTGTGTTTTAGCTATACAAACGTTGTATTATATTTATTTTACTAACTAAATGTATACTCCTGTGAGCACTTGCTAGGCCTGTTTTGCTTATTCTTAGTTGCTGTGTGTTTGAGGCCTTAACTTGTGATGGACTGTCTTCTTGACTCTAAGAACCTGACCATCAAAAGCAATCATGATAAGTTAAATGACTTTACCCCTTGGCATTCTACCACTGAATTGCCTCTTGACTGTTCCCCTTTGGTAGTCTGTACTGGATACCTTAAAAGGAAAAAGGAGGACAAGAAACCTAAGCTTTCGTTACTGGATATATGGCATTCTTTTTTGTAATGTTTTATTTACGATGGAGAGAGAGAGAGAGACAGAGAGAGAGAGAGAGAGAGAGAGAGAGAGAGAGAAAGAGAGAAAGAGGTGCAGACACTGGGTGGCAGTGCACTGGGTTAAGTGCACATAGTATGAAGTGCAAAGACCCGCACAAGGATCTGGGTTTGAGCCCCCTGCTCCCCATTTGCAGGGGGAGGTCACTTAACAAGTGGTGAAGCAGGTCTGCAGGTGTCTGTCTATCTTTCTGTACCTCTTTCTATCTTTTTCCTCCCCTGTGAATTTCTCTCTGTCCTATCCAGTGAAATGGGGGGAAAAAGGCCACCAGAAGCAGTGGATTTGTAGTGTAGGCACTGAGTCCCAGCAATTAACCCTGGAAGAAGAGAGAGGGGAGACAGAGGGGAGAGAGAGGGGAGAGAGAGAGAGAGAGAGAGAGAGAGAGAGAGAGAGAGGGAGAACTGTTGGGGAATGCACCTGTGACCTCAGAGCCTCAGGCATGAAATCCTTTTGCATAATCATTATGCTACTTCCCCTGCCCCATCTGACTCATTCACACAAATAATGATCAGTATGGATGGTATTTTGCGGTATATTCAAAGGTCAAGTCATTTTCCTTGCCGCTTTTGAGGTACTTACAGATCTTTATATAAAACATATATTAATCTTGGAAGACCATTATTGTAGTACTGTTGTCAGAAGATTCCATTTATGCTTCTAGTAGAATAGCCTGAACTCTAAGGATGAGCTAAAAACCCCAGATTAAAGACTATGGCTATAAAGTTGCAGAAAAATTTTCCTGAAGACATACCTAACTTGTAGGGTAAGGCAAATTTTTTTGTGTGTGTTTCCAGCAAGGAATTATAGTTTAGGAGGCCCTCCATATCTGTGGGTACTGCATCTATGAATTCAACCAAGTGCAGATCATATCTATATAGTTATGCCTATAATAGTTCTGTAATGTACACATACAGACTTTTTGCGGGTGTGGGGGATTGAACCTGGGGCTTTGTAGCCTCAGGCATGAAAGTCTTTTTGCATAACCATTATACTGTCTCCCCCAACACATACAGAATTTTTAACTTGTTATTCCAAAAACAGTACAGTGTAACAATATTTCCATTACTTTTGCACTGTAATGGAAATCTTAAGTAATCTAGTCATGATGATTTAAACTGTGAACATGGGTGCAGGTTATATATAAGTACTACACTAGTTAATACCATGAGATGTAAGTTTTCATGTTTTTGGTATCTGGGGTCCTGGAATCAATTCCTGTGAACACCAAGGGAGAATTGTAATCACATTTTACTTTCAAAAATGGAAATTGCACTGAAGTAGTGTGTGGTTGTGAGCAAAGTCGATTTCTTATATGAGGCTTCTATTACCAATTAATTTTTTTGAATTTGTTAAAAAATTTCTTTATTGAGGGATTAATGTTTTTTTAAAATTTTTTATTTATAAGAAGGAAACATTCACAAAATCATAGGCTAAGAGGGGTACAGCTTTGCATAATTCCCACCACCAGACCTCCATATACCAACCTCTCCCCTAATAGCTTTCCTACTCTTTAACCCTCTGGGAGTATGGATCCAAGATCATTGTGGGATGCAGAAGGTTGAAGGTCTGGCTTCTGTAATAGCTTGCCTGCTGAAAATGGGTGTTGACAGATTGATCCATACTCTCAGCCTGTCTCTCTCTTTCCCTAGTGGGGAAGGGCTCTGGGGAGGCAGAGCTCCAAGGCACATTGGTGGGTTTGTCTATCTAGGGAAGTCTGGTAACATCCTGCTAGCATCTGGAACCTGGTGGCTGAAAAGAGAGTTAACATACAAAGCCAAACAAATTGTTGAACAATCGTGGACCTAAAGGCTGGAATAGTGCAGATGAAGTGTTGGGGGGCCCCTCCATTTTGTAGATAGCTAGTAGGCATTTATTAGTTATATTTCAAAGGGCCTGTGGCTATACTAGTTTTTTTTTTTTTTTTGCCTGAGCCTGGAATCTGATAAGCAGGTGGATCCTAATTATTGTCTGGGGAGATGATGTCATGGCTGTGAAAAGGACCAGAAAGCTGGTTCAGGGAAGAGAGTAGCTCCCTAATATGGGAAAGGGGTATAAATATTGTTGACTGTGAAACTCATCGATTTGATGTGATCTGGGGCCCATAATTAGCTTAGGAGCCTGTGTGACCTCTGCATCCCTGTAGATCTGAGCTTACATTCTGTGGTCATGAGTAGGAACATTCCATGCTGCCCCAGTATGGACCCATCTTCCTCAGGTGTAGCATAGAGTATGTTGTCCATCCTCCCTTCTGAGGATGGAACATTCTCTACTATTGTTGATCCAGGTTGAGGGCAAGGTCCTATTGGGGCCCACAAAGGGGTCTATTTTGTTGTTCTTGATAGAGATGACTGGAAACAATGGATAGAAGGTTTTATTTGAGGTCTAGGCCCATCAAATCTACTTGGGAATCTCAGGACCCCGATTACGGCCCCAGTTGGTGGTATGGCCTGATAGTGACTAAAGAGACATCATTAAAGTAGGCCAGTCTCTTGCCCTTATTCAGCTTCAGCTTTTGCAGTCCTTGCTTTGCTAAGGTTAGCTTTGGAGTGAGTGAGAGAACTGTAATACCAATTATTTAAATTCAGTGGTCTGAAGAAAAAAATTCTAAATTTTCTTCTTTCATCTGTCTTAATGTGGATACAAACACAAATAAGCCTTCTTACCTGTCTCACTTTTTTCCCCAGATCTTATCAGATGCAACACAGCCTCTTGAAAGTCAGAATTTTTCCCCTGTGGTGAGAGATGTAAGTTATGAAGAGTTTTATTTCATGAGTGTATTTTCTACACCATCGTGTTCTCTTCCCTCCCCTTTCTCTCTCTCTATTTTCCACTTTCTCTAGCTCTGTCCCTATGTCTCTTACTAGTTATGAGTCCATGTTTGTGTGACTAAAATGTGGATTCTAAAGACATGTCTTGTGTCATGTGCATCTAGGCTGTGATTACATCCAACGGTATATTGCCCGATAAATATAAATATATCCAGAAACTCCGAGAGAGCAGGTGAGCATTATTTTTATCTTGGAAATAATGAATATTTTAAAATGTTTCAATGTGAGTTTATGATGTTGGCCTTATACAATATGTAAAGTTTGAAAATGTCTATAATCCAAATTAAGTGACTAGATGAAATTGATGTGAGTTGTGTTTTTATGAAATAGATTTGTAATATTATTTTGGCTTTATAATAACTTATGTAGAATCATATGTAGGCAGGAATTCCAAATTAAGGTGAGTCTTTTGCAGACACCTATCACAGGAAAATAATTGTACCCATGAGTCAATGATACTCTAATACATTAACACTCACCGTCCTACCAAAGAAAAAAGTAGTCTGAGACCTCCCACCTTCTGTACCTCATAAAGAATTCTGGTCCATACTTTCAGAGAGATAAAGAATAGGGAAGCTTCCAGTGGAGGGGATGAGATATGGAACTCTGGTGGTGGGAACTGTTGGAATTGTACCCCTGTTATTTTACAATCTTGTTAATCATTAATAAATCACTAATAAAAAAGAAAAAATAATTTGGAAACATTGTTATTTCCTTGGAATATTCTGGCGCCCTTAAACTGATTGCACTTGATTTATACTTAACATCTGCTCTATTAATGACATTAAACAAAATAATCCATGCACTGAATTCTCAGGAGAAGCCACAGTGGAAAACTTGACTTCAATTTACTTGTTATCTCTACTACCTATAATAAGCAAATATGAGATCTATGCAGTACTGTATACGGTGACACTGGAAAACTTTTTCTTCATAGGCCTTAGCTTGGTTATATTTGCTTGTTTTATATGTAATAAACAGTAACTTTATTGAATAATTATCCTGAGAATAAGCAATTAAGACTGTACCTTCTCCTCCTCCTCCTTATTCAAAACATTGTTAAATCTATCGCACCATACAAAAATTTCTTTTAGGGGAAACTTCATACCTATTTGTTGCTTATAGTTCTGTGTTTCCTTCCTTCCTCCCTTCCTTCCTTCCTTCCTTCCTTCCTTCCTTCCTTCCTCTTCACTCCTTCTCCTCCTTCATCTTTTTTTTCCAGAGCACTGCTCAGCTCTGATTTATGCTGGTGTCGGGGGATTGAACCTAAAACTTTGGAGCTGCAGGCATGAGTCTTTTGTGTAACTATGCTATCTTCCTCACCTCTCTTTCTCTTTGCCCTATGCTATCTTTCCCACCCAGCTCTGTACCTCCTGATTTTTCTTATTCTTGATTCTGGTGACTTGTCTAAGATGACTAGCCATAAGGATATTTTTCACTCACTTACTCCAGATTCCATGTAACAGCTCATCTATTTGCCTCTAATTGTTTGTATTTCATGCACTTCTTCCCATATGAGATCTTCTACCAAGATATTAATAATGAAAATTAATTAAAAATAGATATTATTTTATTTTGGCCCTTGCCTTATTATGTGTTCTTCATCACTTATCACAGTGATTATTAGCCTAGAGTGTGCTGTTTGGTGACTGATGGAGTGGTCAGTGTTTGAACTTAGTAGTGAGATTAAAAAAATGTGAATATTTTATTTACTTATCTATTTGAACATCAAAATAATGTATTTTGTTAGACAAAGTATAGAAAATTATTGCTTGAAATGATATGTAACAACAAAATAATAGTCACCCCCCCCCAAGGTAAATTGTGATTGGAATGATATTAAAGGAAATTTTCATCTCACCAGTAGTATGTATATTGGGAATGGGGAAGACAGGAATATTTTACATTTATTTTTATACACTTATAAAATTAATGAAAAATTTGAATTCTGAGAATTGACTTGTCCTAAAAGGTTTTAACAACACAGTGTACAAATTAAAATCCCTGGTACTTGACCATATCCATTGCTGTACATTGATATCTGAAATTTTGGTTCAAAAGACTTTTAGTGAGTATCTTTCATATTTATGATAAAATCTAATAAGAACTGTAGAGATGGCTAGGACCTTGTCACTATTCAGAAGGTAATAGTTTGTAGGAAAGACAGAGTTATTTGTCAAGAAGATACAAATTCTAACAGGATAAATTGTGAAAAATTAAAATCCTTGCTAGTATTAGCTTTTGATTTGTTTCTACATTTGACTCATGACACTAGTAATTTCAAAGTCATGCTGTCAACTTTTCTGACCCTAAAGTTAAAGGTCAAAACAGTGTCTCATGTGGAGTATAATGAGCTTTTCCAAATGTTGTGAGGAATAAATAAAATTTCTGATGTAAAACCCCAAAGATTATTTTGGAGTTCGCTATTATTGTTAAAATAAATTTCCATTTCTCCTTTAAAAATTTTTTGTTTTTATAGGGAACGTTCTCAGTCACTTTCAATGGGTACCAAGAAAAAGGTCTTGGTTCTTGGAACTGGTTATGTCTCTGAGCCTGTACTGGAATACCTGTCAAGAGAGAACAACATAGAGATAACAGTAGGTAAATAAACCATGGTTTTTGAAGAAGGAGAAGAAAAAAATCATTTCAAAGCATGCCTCCTTTGTGAATTTTAGATAACAATTTTGTTTCTAAACTTGCAAAAAATATTTTTGGAGGTGTTAAAATGGTATTTTCCCTCTGATTAGTGGAAAGATTTCTACATTTTTTTAATTTTAAATTTTTGAAATAGGTTCAGATATGAAGAATCAACTTGCACAGTTAGGCAAGAAATACAGTATTAATCCCATTAGCATGGACATTGGTAAACAAGAAGAGAAGTTGCATTCTTTGGTGGCAAAACAAGATCTTGTCATCAGGTTAGTATCTAGAAGTAAGTGAATGCTATATGTTTTGCTGTTGTTTCACTTCTTTGTCACCTTTTTCACATCTTTCTTTGAATAAGCTTAGTATTTGTAAAGGATTTATTTATGAGAGAGAAAGAGAGAGAGAGAGAGAGAGACATAACAGTACTAATCTCCCATACATAGTACTGGAGCCAAGGATGTAATCCTGGGCTTTACACATTGAAGACTTGTATTTTCCTGCTGACTTGCCCCTTCAGCTGCAGTAAACTTTCTCATGGACATTTTCTGCCAGGAAAGTGCATGCATTAAAAGTGAAAATCTATAGATTTTCACAGAGTAAGCATACCATGAATCCATCATCCACATTAAGAAATAGGGTATAAAGGGTCCTGGGTGGTGGCACACCTGGTTGAGCGCACATGATACAATGTACAAGGACCTGGCTTCAAGCCCCCAGTTCCCACCTGCAGAAAGAAGTAGGTTATCACTGGAGACCAGTGCCTGCACAGACAAATCCTAGGATTTGTTCCTATATGATTTTATTTTTGATAGAGACAGAGAGAACTTGAAAGGGAAAGAGGAGATAGAGAAATTAAGATAGAGATACACTTGCAGCACTGTTTCACTGCTGGTGAAGTTTCCCTTCTGAAGATGCACTTAAATGGTATTCAACTAATAAAAATTCAAAACACACTAGTGTTAGTTCAGCAAAAATTTACTAATGACAGTCAGATTTTGTCAGTAATATGATTATGAAAATACGTCCTGGTTCAGAATTAAGTGTCTAGTCTTATGAATAAAATAAAAACAATGTTTTATATAGTAATGATGCTCACTGTTAAAAAAAATCCCAAAACCAAGTAAAATGAACCCACAGAATTCAAGAGTTTTCATATTGATACTAGTAAAAAATGTACCTAATTTTACTTATGATCATGTCAACACATTTCTCTTTTGATCTGTCCCCACCCAAGAACCCATATCCCCTCATCAAAGTCGGCTGTACATCCTCTACTTTTGCAGCTCACCTTCCATCCCATCACATCAGTTCTGCACTCTGAGATCAAAGGCTTGTTTTCATATGTCTTCACTTGTACTCATGCTCTGTTTCATTATTTCCTCCAGATGGGAGAAACCATTTGGTGTTCTCTCTCTTGATTTTGTCAGATAGAAAGAAAGACACCACAGCACAGCACTGACACATTCTTCAGCATGTGTGGGCCTGGCTTGAACCTGATAGTGCACAAGACAAGTGAGCTGTTTTGCTGGCCCTAGTATTTGCATTTTATATTAATCTCTTTAGTATTTCTTGTATGGCTGGTTAATGTTCTCTAACGGTTGGTCTGAAGAGCTCTTCATCTTTTCTTTCTTTTTTTTTTTCTAAATGTGAGTTTTTTTCTTTTCTTTTTAATATAACAAATATATAAATTTGTTATTGGATAAAGAAAGAAATTGAGAGTAGGGAGGTAGAGAGAGAAAGAGAGATAGAGGTACCCACAGCTCTGCTTCACCACTTGTGAAGCTTTCCCCTCTGCGGGTGGGGACCAGGGGCTTGAACCTGGGCCCTTGCCCACTGTAATGTGTGCGCTTAGCCAGGTGTGCCACCATCACCTCTTCAAACCTGATCAATAGTCTACCTGAAGTATTTGTTTTTATTCAGTACTTAGAGAGAAATGGAAAGAGGAGGGGAAGACAGAGAGGGGAGAGAAAGACAGACACCTGCAGACCTGGTTCACAGCTTGTGAAGCAACTCCCTTGCAGGTGGGGAGCCGGGGGCTCAAACCGGGATCCTTAAACGGGTCCTTGTGCTTTGTGCCACCTGCATTTAGCCGGCTGCACTACCGCCTGACTCCCTCTAATTTTTTTTTAAATTTAATTATGACTGACAAGTCTGTAGGATAAGAAGTACAATTCCACTCAATTTTCACCACCAGAGTTCTGCATCCCATCCCCTCCATTGTAGGTTTTCCTATCCTTTATCTCTCTGGGACTATGGACGCAGGATCATTATGGGGTGCAGAAGCTGAAATATCTGGTTTCTGTATTGCTTCTCCACTGCACATGGGCATTAGCAGGTCAATCCACACACCCACCCCCTTGCTATTTTTCCCTAGTGGGGCAGGGCTCTGGAGAGGTGGGGTTCCAGATACATTTGCCCAGGGAAGCCAGGACGGCAACTTGGTGACTGGAAAACATTAAGATATAAAGCACAACAAGTTGTTTAATAATTGGGAAATTAAAGGTAACAATATAGCAGATGAGATTTGGAGTCTCTTTTTTAAAATGGTAAGAAGTCTATTTTAGGTATATTCCGAGGGGCCCATGCCTTTACTAATTTTTGACTGAGCCTGACATCTAACATGCAGGTGGGATAAAGATATTGTCTGGGTAGTTGGTGTCAGAGTCAGAAATAAGACTAGAAAGCTTGATCAGGGCAGAAAGCATCTCCCAAATATGGGAAAAGTATATAAATACCATAACTGCAAACTCCATCTATCTGATCTTGGGCCCATATTCAGCACAGGAGCCTGTGTAACCTCTGCCTCCCTGTGGGTCTGAGCTTGCTTTCCATAGTCACAGCTAGGAACATTCTAGGCTGCATTCATTTCGGGACCAATCTTTCTCAAGTGGCAGTGTATGTTGACCCAGACCCCCTTTGGAGAGTGGGGCAGTCCCTATCATTGTTGTTCCACATTGAGGGCAAGGTCCTGTAGAGGCCCAAAAGTGGATACACGATGCTGTTTCTGTTGAAGGTGACCAGCAATAGTGGAGGGAAAGATCTGTTAGAAGTTTAAGCCCATGATATCTGTGTGGGAACCCCAGGGTTACCTTACTAGGGCCCTGGAAGATGGGGTTGACTGGTAATGACCAAGAGAGCCATCACTGAAGTATGTTGGTCTTTTGCCTTTATTCAGCTTTTGTAGTCCTTACTTTATCTGACAAGGTTAGCCTTACAGTGATTGAGAGAAGTAAAATAGGAAGTGGGTGAGGATTGTATCTAGGTCTAAGTAGAAACTATTTGATTAAGTACTTTCTGGTGTCTTTTTTAGGGAGTGATGATTTTAAGTAGAGTTTATTAGTACTGTTTAATCTACTTGAAAGGTGAAATTGGAAAACTCCTGATTCCTTTCTTTAAGAATGTTTTGAAATTTTTAACACTAAAATATGATAAGTAATACTTAGCAGTATTTGTAAACTTACAGTTATTTGGCAATGTATGCTGAGCAAATTAATTTGATGGTCTAAACTTTCTCCCTTTTGTTAAGCTTGTTACCTTATGTATTGCATCCTCTTGTGGCCAAGGCGTGTATCACAAGCAAAGTTAACATGGTCACTGCAAGTTACATTACACCACCAATGAAAGAATTAGAAAAGAGGTAAGGTTAAACAGTTTTCAACAAAGTAGCTTCATGGTATTATTTTCACTTTACAGTCAACTTCTCTTTCCTCCTTCTCCCACCTGCTGTAGTGTGGAAGATGCCGGCATCACAGTCATTGGTGAATTGGGATTGGACCCAGGTCTTGATCATATGCTGGCAATGGAAACAATAGATAAGGCCAAGGAAGTGGGAGCTACGGTGAGCCTCATTTAAGCCCAAAGCTCATTTAGAAATATATTCAAAGATTCAAGTTCTTGTGTACAGAAGTAACCCACTTGTGGTTTTGATTTAAAATGCGGTAACCTAGTCCTTGCATAAGTGACCTATTTATTGACTGCTTGGAATGACAGTCACTGAGCCAGCCAGTGAGAAATTTGGTCGTGAAAAATGGCTCAGCTTCAAGCAGCTTATCTCACATGATCTCTTTCAGTTTCAGTCTTGTTCCCAGATTTGGTCAGTGGATACTACACTAGGATTTTTCCGTCAATGTATTTGTACTATATTGTATGCAACACAATATAATACATTTCCTCTATTTACTGAAGAAACACTTCAAATACATTACAATGTTGCAGGTCACTTATTGTCATGCAAAGAAGACACGAAATTATGTGATTAAGACTGACAGACCCCCTGCTGATACCATAAATTATGCCTGAAATATTATGATTCCTTGTTTATTGACAAATTAATTTATTGAACTGGTTTCAGTAAAGGAATGAGAATTATCCCTATTATAGCTTATACTTTAAAAAATATTTTATTTTAAAATTGTTTTTGTTTATTTATTTTTGGTAAGGATAGAAAGAAATTGAGAGGGAAGGGGGAGACAGAGAGGGAGAGAGAAACAGAGATACTTGAAGGACTGTTTCACTGCTTGTGAAGTTTCCCCCACTGCAGCTTGAACCCAAGGTCTTGCTCAATGTAATGGTGGTATGTTCTACCAGCTGTGCCACCACCCAGTGCCTCTATCTTACACTTTGACTGCAATTAAAAAATATTAAAAGATTTAATGTTGATTTATAATTTTTTAAGATAACAGGTATAATTCTATGCCTTTTCCATCACTAGAGTTATTTTATTTTATTTTATTTTATTTTATTTTATTTTTTGTCTCCAGGGTTATTGCTGGGGCTCAGTGCTTGCTTCTGGAGGCTATTTTTTCCCTCTTGTTTCCCTTGTTGTTTACTGTTGTTATTATTGTTGTTGTTATTGATGGATAGGACAGAAAGAAATCGAGAGAGGAGAGGGAGACAGAGAGGGGAAGAGAAAGACACCTGCAGATCTGCTTCACTGCCTGGGATCCTTATGCTGGCCCTTTCGTTTAGTGCGCTTAATCCGCTGCGCTACAGCCCAGCCCCCATCACTAGAGTTCTGTATCCTCATTCCCTCCACTGGAAGCTTAATTATTTCTCCCAAGATCACAGACATGGGTTGACTATTAATTCTATAACCACATATATATATATATATTTTTTTTTTTCTATGGTAGGTTGATCCATACCCCTAGTCTGTTTCTATCTTTCCTTAGTCTGAGTACACATTTTAAGAAAAAATTTCTACCTGTATGGTAAAGCAAATGTGCAAGTCTTAGTTTAACAACTGAATTATTAAAAAATATATTCTTCTTGGGGCTGGGCAGTAAAACTGGGCACACGTGAACAATTCCCTGAATTTAAGCCCTTGGTCCCATCGTGCAGGTATGGGGGGGGGGGGCTGAGCTTCAGGAAGTGTGAAGCAGTGCTGCGGGTCTCTCTTAGATTTTTAAAAATATTTATTTATTTATTTATTTATTTTTGAGAGAGATGTACAGAGAGACAAACACCAGAGCACTACTCAGCTGTGACTTATGCTGGTACAGGGGAATGAACCTGGGGTTTTCGAGCCTCAGGATTGAGAGTCTGTTTGCATAACCGTTATTCTATCTCCCCCTGCCTTCTTTTAGATTATTAAAAATTTTTATTTATTAAGGGGAAATATTGTCAAGACCATAGGATAAGAGAGGTATAATTCCACACACAATTCCCACTACTAGAGCTCCGTTTCCAGTCCCCTCCCTTGAAAGCTTTCCTATTCTTTATCCCTCTGGGAGCATGAACCCAGGCCTTCTCAATTTCTCTGTCTTATCAAAATTAAGTAAACATTTAAAAACAACAAAAATATTTAAAAATAGATACTTCTTTAGTGTTTTGTTTTTATTGATATTTGAGTGCTTTGACAGTCTGTAGTAAGGCTTGAGATTTACAAATGAGAAAAGTATTTGAGATATTATTACTCTGTTGGTATAGGAATTATATATTAAAGTTTCTTTGTTATTTTATTGGGGGATTAATAGTTGACAGTACAATTATTGACATATGGATTCAATTTTTCATGTCCCTGTGATAGACATTTTCACTCCAATTCAGGTTCATTTCCCAACACCCTCACCATCCTCTCCCCTCCCCTTTGCCACCATAGTCCTTTATTTTGGTGCAGTGTACCACACCCAGTCTGAATTTCACTTTCTGTTTTCCTTTTCGATCCTTGTTTCTTAAGTTCCATCTATCTGTAAGTGATATTATAAGATATTTGTCCTTTTCTTTTCTTTTTGAATATTTATTTCCTATTGTTGCCCTTGTTGTTTCATTGTTGTAGCTGTTGTTGTTGTTGATGATGTCGTTGTTAGATAAGACAGAGAAATGGAAAGAGGAGGGGAAGACAGAGAGGAGGAGAGAAAGAGACACCTGCTGACCTGCTTCACCGCCTGTGAAGTGACTCCTCTGTAGGTGGGGAGCCGGGGGCTCCAATTGGGATCCTTATGCCGGTCCTTGCGCTTTGTACCACATGCGCTTAACCCACTGCGCTACCGCCAGACTCCCATTTGTCCTTTTCTTTTTTGGCTTATTTCACTATCTTTTAAACTTAAGAAGGAACTACTAGGTATGAAAATGTGATGGATCAGGTGAAATGCTTGCGATATGTCTATGTATATTTGCTAAAAAAAAGTATCCAAATATACTTTGAAATACAAAAGTCATGAGGAAATTAGCACACATGACATAATAGTTGAATTGTTTTTTCAGAGTTGGGCCCTCTTATGATTTCACAACTCTTGGATGAACTCCTCCCCTCATTGAAATAGAGAGACAGGAGGCCAGGTGGTGGCGCACCTGGTTGAGTGCACATGTTACAATGCACAATGACCTGGGTTCGAGCCCCCGGGTCCCCACCTGTAAGGAGAAAGCTTTGCAAATGGTGAAGCAGGGCTTTAGGTGTCTCTCTGTCTCTCTTCCTCTCTATTACCCCTTCCCTCTCAACTCTGGCTGTCTCTAAATATTAAAGATAATAAAAAATCTAAATAAAAAAATAGAGAGATAAGGGAGCCGGGCAGTTGCACAGCCTGTTAAGCACACATGGAGCAAAGTGCAAAAACTGGTGTAATGATCCAGGTTTGAGCCCGGGCTTCCCACCTGCAGGGGGATCACTTCACAAGCGGTGAAGCAGGTCTGCAGGTATCTTTCTCTCCTCTTTTATCTTCCCCTCCTCTTTCCATTTCTCTCTGTCCTATCCAATAGCAACGGCAATCACAACAACAACAAGGGCAATAAAATGGGGAAAATGGCCTCCAGAAACAGTGGATTTGTAGTGCTGGCACCAAGCCCCAGTGATAACCCTGGAGGCAAACAGCAGCAACAACAAACCCAGTAGGTGCTATTATTAAAACAAAAAAATAGCTAGAGAGGGAGATGGTACTTCCACAGCAGATGCCCTGTCATGGGAGCTGTTTCTTCAGTCCAATAATTAGATTTTTAAAATGTGTTACTTATTTATTAATTTAGGAAGTGTTGTTTTATAAGACTGTAGGTATTTCAATGGTATACTTCTACATCTCTCCAAAATAAGGGTTAGCACACCTCACTTATACCCAAAGTACTATTGGTCCTCCACCAGTGGAACACGAGTGTATAAACCTTTTATTCTCTTCTCTACTCTCCTAGTGCCCTCAAGTCTGCAGAAATGTTGAACAAAATATCAGTCACAATATAAATGTATTGTTTAAGTATATGTACTATGTATTTGAACAGTAAATTATTTAAACATGTATTTTACGTATGCTTTAAAACTGAACATTAGTGCAGTTCTGTACTAGTGTTTAACCATATGTATTATTCATATAGATTACTCATATATACTATACATATGTGTGTGAATATATATGTGGATATGGATGTTTATGTTTTTGAAAGCCTTATTCACTTAAAAAAAGGAAAAGCATTAGCAATTTGACCTCATCTGTGTTACTGTACTCACTCATTAAGCTATATTATTCTCCCGTATTTATTTTTTAATTCTCACTAACTTATCAATTCTTTAATCTACAGATTGAATCTTATACTTCCTACTGTGGTGGGCTTCCAGCTCCTGAACATTCAGACAATCCTTTGAGATACAAATTCAGCTGGAGTCCTGTGGGAGTTTTGATGAACATAATGCAGCCTGCCACCTATCTGCTGAATGGAAAGGTGAAGGAAAAAACCCAACACTCTAGCAGTACAAACCTGCAGTAACTGCCTAACCAAGTCCAAACTCTAATGGTGACTGTGTTACTTGTCCGTCATTCTACCTCCTTTCATATTTCCCAAGGTGTATTTCTGGTTCCATTTAGTGTGCCCTCCTCCCCTTCCCCAGTCAAGCATATGCTTACTCTTTGCTCTTCCTCTTCATACATGGTTTTGGCAATTTAAGAACTCACATATTAACTCCTCTCTCTCTGTCTTTTTCTCACTCTCTCTCTGCCATCTTATGATTTATTTCGGCATGACAGACATTCTCTACATCCTTATAATGTGCTAAACTTGGGGTAAGGTACCCTGAATGGAACTCCTGCCATCTCTATTGGAATGGGGTAGTTCTCAGAATGCATGTTTGGTGGATCAAGGAAGTATGTGAAAACTTTCATTACTAGTGGTTGTGTACCAGAATGTCAGAACTCTCTGAATTTAGTATTTTCATTACTTTACAACAAAGAGGCCATGGCTCAAGAAGAATGCCCATGATCAACCAGGTGGGGTTCAAATCTAGCTCTAGCTAGCTCCAAAGTCTTTTCCTTCCATTTTTACTGAATCGACTCATGGCTCAGTGCTGTCACATAGATCCCGCTCTGCTCAACAGAATACTCTTGGATGTGTCACCAGTCCTTAGCAAATATAAGCTGGGTGGAGAAGGGGATTGTGATAAGCACTCAGGAGAAAAAAAAAAGTTATTTTCTGGCAGCAGGTGTTGTGTTTACTGAGTTTGAAGTTTTTCCCTCTCATCCTGAACCCCTTTTGTTCAGACAAGAGTGCTTTTTGCAACTCTCTGACACTCTGAAGGACACCAGGAGAAAAGCATAATATTTTTCTCTGCTTTGCAAAAATTAAAATTTTTGTTGAGGTCCTGATCAAGTTTATGCTTGTGGATGTAGCTTTTGTGATCACTCCAGCCTCTGGTCACTGTTCTTTTATTGCAATACCTACATTTTGTCTGGGTATAAGAAATTTTCCAGATGCTGTATTATTCATTCAGCATTTCAAGTGTACCATTCTGTCTTCCTACCCAGGTTGTTAAAGTATCATTGCATTCTTTCTCACCACCCCCTCAGCCACCATCACTCTCCACCACTGTGTAGGGCTTGATTCATTGCTGTAGTGGGAGGACATAATGAGACAATGAAGGAGCCAAGCAGCCATTCTGGCTCCTACTTAGTGATGAAACCTTAAACTGTTCTAACAGCCTAGGAAGGGGCTGAGGAATTAGGATCTTGCCCTCACTGCCCTACATCCTTACAGTGATGGTTAGCCACCGATATGATTTCTAACTTCTTACCCTCATTTCTTTCTTTTAGTTGCAGATTTGACATTGGTTTAAAAATGTGTAGAATTTTAGCAGTGTAATTTCAGACCTCACAGGTGTTTTTTATAATTCATTGTACCTACCACCAAAGTTCCTGTGCGCCCTCCCCCCCCCCCCCCCGTTAACCACTTTAGTCTTTACAAAGTCTGAGAGACGGTTCGTTCTAGCCATATTTCATTTTCTTTGTTGTAGTCATTGGGATAAGTTTTTCAGAGATAGAGTGAGAGATGATAGAGGTATAGAGAAAGAGAGTGTGTGGGCACACAGTAGCACTGAAGCTTAATTCTATGTGGTGGGGACTGGACTTGAACCTGGCTGCTGCATATGACAAAGCAAGCACACTCTCAAGGTGAGCCATTTTCTGGTTTTCCCATTCTCATTCTAATGCTTCTGATCTCCTTCCACAAATTTAGAGACAACTACTGTGCCTCCTTTTAGGACTGTTTCTCCCATAGTTGGTGGTACACTTTTTCTTCTGGGTGGTACTTGGGAATGGCATGGCAGAGTTCTGTTATCATCTACTAGATCCTCTCCCAAACCACTCACATATAAACAGATACTCTAACTGACTGTGTCTGTTCTGAAAAAGTTTTGAAATAGGTTACCTACCTAGCCCCCCAGTTTGCCAGAAAACTCAGTTTAGCAGCCCCTCTTTTGAATGAAACCTACCTAGTATTACTAAAAATCATGTGACTAATCTCAGGAGTATAATTGCTGATACAACCTGGCATGTCAATCAGTAACCCGCCCAAAATACTGATCAGGAAGAAAGTTCAATTAAGGGGACAGTGTAGCGCAGGGGAAATACTGTAGCTGTTAGAATCAGATAGACCTGGGATTAAATCTACCTCTGTGTGACTCTCTTCCTTAATGGGGTCACTGCAAGGATCAAAGCATGTCATGCCTCTTGTGTACAGTGGGTTCTGAATAAATGAGTTTACATTTCCTGCATTAAGTTTCTTATTTAACTATCAAATTCATTATAGGCAGTTCACAATGCATAATGCATAATGGATATGTTTGTGTGTATGGGGTTTTGTGTGTATGGGGGTTTGTGTGTATGTGTGTGGGGGGAATGAAGATTAATATTAAGTATTTCAGTTTGCAGTAGTGAGTAATAATAATAAGCCTGCTTCTTCTGGAAGTGGGCTTTGAGTGTGAACATTAAAAAAAAGGCAGCAAATTGTGATTATTTATTTATTATCAGAGCACTGATCAGCTCTGGCTTATGGTGCTGCTGAGGATTGAACCTGGGACCTTGTAGTTTCAGGCATGGGGTACTTTTGCATAATCATTATACTATTTCTTAACTTTGAATGTGAGCACTATTGAGACAGAAAACTTTTTTTCCCTGCCAAATAGGTAAATTTCTTTCAGTCTTTAAGCCACTGATAGGCTATTAAGCTGGACGGAGCTTATTAATCAAACCCATGGATGCCTCTTGAAATGCAAATCCAACTTGATAGCTTTGACCCAGCACTTTTGGGTTCAGTTAAGCTTAAGCAGCTTCCAGTCTCTTTAAATGGATCATTGTCATTAAGGTTACAATTTTCTGTTTTCTTCACTAAGATCTTATGATAGACCACTGAACTAGCAGACTCCTTACTGTTTATTAATTTGTTGAGATATAGTTACTTATTGATTTTTTTTTCTTAAAAATCACCCTCACCATCAAACAAGAAACAGAACTTTAAAATTGCCATAAATTATGGAAGTTATATGGGTGTGGAGACCCTAGAGGTTGACACTTTCTATTAGGGTAGTTTTTTTTTTTTTTTAATTAGACTCCTGATGAAAGAAATTCATTTTGAGTAAGTAATGCAGAAATGGTCTCTTTGGAAATGTTTGTAATATAGTCTGAAAAAAGTTTGCTGAGGCACATAAAAAACATTTCTCACTTGCTTCATTCACTCAGGGAATTTTCAGTGGTGTTTGATGCTCTGCAAAATGAACCTTTTAACAGAAAAGACTCACTGTCTTGACTGTGCAGTCAGCATCGCCCATTTCCATGTGGGCCTTTCTTTAAACATGTTTCCATTATCTCTCTCCTGTCAAGGCAAATGCAGAACTTCCCTAGCAATAAACTCTGGGGACCATTCAGTTTAGTGGAAGTCTACTTTGAGCAAATTTCTCTAAATCCATCAGACAATGTATCATCCAGATAGCATAAAACTAGCTCTCATACATAGAGGTGTTTCTTTTATTTATTTATTTATTTTTACCTTTTTTTTAATTTAAGAAAGGAGATATTAACAAAACCATAAGATAAGAGGGGTACAGTTCCACACAATTCCCACCACCTGATCTCCATATCCCATCCCCTCCCCTGATAGATTTCCCATTCTCAATCTCTCTAGGAATATGGACCCAAGGTCACTGTGGGATGCAGAAGGTGGAAGGTCTGGCTTCTGTAATTGCTTCCCTGCTGAACATGGGCGTTGACTGGTCCATCCATACTCCCAGTCTGCCTCTCTCTTTCCCTAGTAGGGTAGGTCTCTGGGGAAGTGGAGCTCCAGGACACATTGGTGGGGTCTTCAGTCCAGGGAAGCCTGGCCGGCATCCTGATGGCATCTGGAACCTTGTGGCTGAAAAGAGAGTTAACATACAAAGCCAAAAAAATTGTTGAACAACCATGGACCTAAAGACTGGAATAGTGCAGATGAAGTGTTGGGGGGTATTCCCTGCAGGCTCTTGTGTACTTCTGCTTTCAGGTATATATTTTTCCCTAGTTTATGGGCATGTGTGAACATATGCTCTATCTCAGGGGACCCGGTCTATATCTAGGTTTGGGGACTTTATTGGGGAGTGGAACACCTGGAATGGAATTAGAGAATACTATGAAAGGAAAGGTCTCACCCAAGTGATGAAGCTGAATGGTTGTCATTCCACACCTGAAGTCTCTGGACACAGTCTGAAGTGAAGCATGCTGGGGGGCACTCCTTGCGTTGATTGGGTTGTGATCCATGGATGCAATATTATTTGACATAGAGGTGTTTCTTTTAGAATGTTCTCAGCTTTTTTTTTTCTTTTTTTTTCTTTTAATATTTATTTTATTTATTCCCTTTTGTTGCCCTTGTTGTTTTATTTTTTTTTCTTTCTTTTTTTATTTTTATTTTTATTTATTTATTTATTTTATTTTATTTAAGAAAGGATTAATTAACAAAACCATAGGGTAGGAGGGGTACAACTCCACACAATTCCCACCGCCCAATCTCCATATCCCACCCCCTCCCCCGATAGCTTTCCCATTCTCTATCCCTCTGGGAGCATGGACCCAGGGTCATTGAGGGTTGCAGAAGGTAGAAGGTCTGGCTTCTGTAATTGCTTCCCCGCTGAACATGGGCGTTGACTGGTCGGTCCATACTCCCAGTCTGCCTCTCTCTTTCCCTAGTAGGGTGGGTCTCTGGGGGTTCTCAGCTTTTTTAAAAATATAGTTTACAAAGAAAATGATACATATATGAGGTGTACAATGTGATGATTTTATTATATGCATTTGTGAACAGATTTCTGCCATTGAATTCAGACATTCATCACATTACATGTGTGTACCCTTCTTTAATCTTGCTGAGAACACATGAGTTCTCCCGTCTTGGGAAATTTCAAATATAGAATACAATATTGCCAACCATAGTCACCATGTAATGCATTAGATCCTGAGACCTTATTCATCTTGCAACTGAACTTATGTACTTTTTTATAGACTTTTTTTCTTTTTCCAATGATAGGGTCTTACCACTCTGGGCTGACTTTTTCAGATATATGTATTTATAGTAAGAGGGGTGGTGGGGGGGGAGGGAAACAGAGAGAGACAGAGAGGGAGACTGGGACCATAGTACTGAAGTATGGTGAATGAGGAAGCAGTACACTGTACAAGTAAGCTATTATTTTTTCCTGGCCCTGGATAGCTTCCTGTTAACCTCTCCCAATAGTCCCTGATAACCACCATCTTACTCTTCTGTTTCTATGAAATTTTTTTTTCAGATTCTACATGTAAACTATACTAGAAATATTTGTCTTTCTCAAAAAAAAAAAAAAAAGAAGAAGAAAAAGAAAAAGAAGAAGAAATACAGCAATGAAATGACAGATTCTGGCCTCAAAGTGCAGTCCTAAAAAGGCCATCAAGAGTAGATATCTCTCTCAGTAAGATCACTATTTGAGTTGATACTCTGTTCACTGTGGGAACTAGGAAGTAAATCAAAAGCAACAACATTTTAACTGTCCACTACTGAGTACTTAGCTCAAAGAACCACAGCAGCTTTGTAACCGTTGATTGCCAAAGAAAATCTCAGTTTGCTTAATGTCTAGAGAATAAGAGAAAAAAAGTAACTATTTGACTATCACAATTTTCAGAGGAAGACAGAATGGTAGTGTTAATGGATGTGGGATTTCTCTCTATCTTCAAAGTGCATGCTTCACTGAATGCTTACTGTGTGCAAAGCACTATGCACAAAGTACTGCATAATAAACTTTGTGAAGGGGGCTGGGTGGTAGCGCAGTGGCTTAAGCACACAGAGGCCGAAGTGCAAGGACCCGCACAAGGAACCCGGTTCAAGCCACCAGTCCTCCACCTGCAAGGGGGGGGGGTCGTTTCGCAAGCAGTGAAGCAGGTCTGCAGATGTCTATCTTTTTCTCTTTTTCTCTCCCTCTCTGTCTTCCCTCAATTTCTCTCTGTCATATCCAACAACAACAATGGAAAAAATAAGACTAGCAGGAGCTGTGGATTCTAGTGCAGGCACTGTGCCCCAGCAATAACCCTGGAGGCATTAAAAAAAAAAGAAAAGAAAAACTTGTGAAAAGATATAAAATGTATAATAAAAGCATTTGTTTAGCTCATCTCAAGTAAAGAAAGTTCCTTCAGATTAAAAAAAAAAGAAATATTTGTTTTTCTTTTTCTGCTTTATTTCACTTAGCTTAATTCAGACATACTTGCTTTTTGTAGCTTTAAACAAGTGTTTAAAAATTAGTTCTAGCTGTCAGCAAGACAAAATCCAGTTCCACCAGCATGTCCAGGCAGAGTACACAGCCCCAGTGTTAATTACATTCCCAGATACTTTCCATTCTTTCAAGGATTATAAACTCATTAGCAAGATGGCTCACTTGAATAGTGTATCTGCTTTGTCAAACACATGGCCCAGGTTCAAGCCTATCTCATACAGCACTAGAGGAAGCTTCAGAGCTATGGTGTCTTTCCCTCTTTTTTTTTTTTAATTCTTTTATTATCTTTATTTATTTATTGGCTAGAGACAGTCAGAAATTGAGAGGGAAGGGGGAGATAGAGAGGGAAAGAGAGAGAAACACCTGCAGACCTGCCTCGCTACTCACAAAGCTTTGCCCCTGCAAGTGAGTGGGGGTTCAAACCTGGACCCTTGCACATTGAAACATGTGAGCTCAACCAGGTGTGCCACCACCCGGCCCCCGACTCTCACTCTCTTTCTGTCTGAAAAAGTGTGCTTGGAGCTGTGAAGCCCCAGTTACTACAAAATAAGCAAGCAAGCAAATAAACAACAGGATGATTATAAACCTCCCAAACACCAAGAAAAAAAAATAAAGGAAAACAATGTTTCACTGTCTTTTAACTGTGTGCAAAAGGATATGGCTAAGAGTAGAACTGAGAAATCAGAATTTGGGAATAATTCATTCAACTTCTTGTCAGAGTAAGATGGAAGAGTGGGTAGCACTTTTTGGAGTTATCACTGCACGGTCAATTCGCTGTCTCTTTTCTGAGGGAATACGTCTCCCTCTTTCCTTGCTCTTCCCAAACAACCCCAGGCTGAATACTCTTTAGTAAGACCCCTGTCAGATGATGGACTTTAAGTGTTTACTCAATGAGTGAAAGGGAAAATGGAGACAAAAATTGGATCTTATTTCTCACTCTTTTGTTCCCACCACAATAGGCATGATTTCTATAGTAGGTGATCAGTAAATTTAGGCTGTGTGAATGAAATATCAAAAATAATAAAGGAAAAATAATACAATGAGAGTATTTCCACTGCTACTTGAGTCTAGAAGACATTTGAATGAGTATCTTCTTTGTGGTCCATAGTATAGGTTATTTAAAGACAATATAAAACTCTACTGGTACACAGTTTAGTGCCATCTTATTTGGAAGTAAGAAAAGAGAACAAAATCTCAGTAAAAAGCTAAATGGTCTGAGTCAGATTTTTTAAAACTTTGGAAAACAACAACCTTATGAATTATGAAATTAATGGAGTAATATGAGTATGGATGCTGGTTTATGGTTCATAATTCTTCCTTCCAAATACTTTACCAATTTCTTTCAAAACTTTAATTTGTGCAAATCATGCAGGTAACACAAATAAATCCCATTGTTATGACATTACATATATCTTTTAAATTTTCCTCAGGTGATGAATGTCACAGGAGGCATCTCCTTTCTGGATTCAGTTACTACCATGGACTATTTCCCAGGATTAAATTTAGAAGGCTATCCTAACAGAGACAGCACCAAGTATGCTGAGATTTATGGCATTCAGTCTGCTCACACGTTATTGAGGGGCACCCTGAGATACAAGGTAAGCAGTTGTACTTAAGATGAAATGCATTGCATATTTTGATGTGAGTAATGTGTGTGCTTGATTTCCATAGAAATTAATATTGTAAACCAAAGTGAACTCTATGTTCTTAGGTCTTTTTGACTGCTGTAGGTGATAGCACAAAATGGCTTGAGCAAAAGGGACATTTTTGACTGAGAAAGAGTAGTGGCAAATGATGGATCTGTTTCAGACACAGACTGGGGACTGTAGGACTCCTACTGATGTATCCTCACTCTCAACTATTGTCATTCATCTTCACCATCATTTTTTTTTTCTTTTTCGCACCACCAGAACTATCACTGGGGCTTGGTACTTGTCTGGTGACTCCATTATTTCAATATCCTTTTTTTTTTTTTTTTTTAATAAATACTCAGTGACAGTAAGAGAGGGAGGGAAAGAGAGAAGGAAAGAAAGACAGAGAAGAGACACACGCAATACTGCTCCAACACTTGTGAAGTTTCTTCCCTATAGGTGAGAACCAAGGCTTGAACCTGGGTCCATGCACAAGGTAATGTGTATGCTGTTTGTGGGACTATCCTTCTGTCAGAGCGTTTGTAACATTCCATCATAGTGCAGTCACCAGTGGTCATGTAGATTCATTCATTTATTATGAGTCTGGCATTATTTGATTTATTTTATCCTTTTGGGCTTCAGCTTCTTCATGGAGGGTGATAATTTGTTATCTCTGTAACCTCAACCCCTAGCACAAGTCTGACACACAGCAGACATTTACTAAATGCTTACTGGTGAATGACTACATACAATAAATTCTCTCCTAGAGGTCATCATAAAAGTGTCTCTCTGAAATTAAGAACTATCCTAGTATTTTCCATGTCAATTGAAGGGGTCTTCAGCACTGATCAAGCACTGGAAGCAAAACAAGGATAATGCTTCAAACTTTTTTCTCTTCGAAATGTAGATACCTCTTCTCTCTCTTATAAAACAAATAAACACAGATTTAAAAACTACTGTATTGCTTCCAAGGTCACTTCCCACCCTTCTATTCCTCTTCCTTCTTTCTCACTCCTTACCCCCCCCATTCCCCCTCCAATCTTAGGTACTAATTACAGAAGTTTGTTTTAGAGAGAGCACATTATTATTAATTATAACAAAGATCCTTATTTTAGCTTTTCCCTTCTCCCAGTTTGCTCATCAAACATACCACTAGGGTGTTCAGTCTATCAAAATACTAGGTCATGAATGAGTGAGTACATGAAGAAAAGGCCACACAGAAATGCTTTCTATACCTCCAGATCATCAGCTGAATAGACATTGCAATTTATGTTAAGAACCCTGATAGGCATCTGCATAAAATGTTGCAAGAACATGGAGAAGAAGTGCATAACTGATTGTTTATCAGTTGGTATGCTGAGCTGGGTCTCAACTGAGGAGCAAATATTTCACAGGAGAGGAAGGGTGGCCCCTACATCCCAGGTACAGGATCGCAGGTCTCTGGTGGGGATGGTGATTAGTAGGTCAGACTAGAGGGAATATTAGGATGAGTTTTACTTGCTTTGCTAAAGACCTTTAACTGACTTGTACTGAGAGTGTGAAAGACTGTGAGGATTTTTTTTTTTTTTTGAGTAAAGATTCTCTGACTCCTACCATTTTTTCTATTCTCTGTGCATTTGGATAGCATTATTTAAAATAAAAAATTATCAAGGGGTTAAAGATTGGCAGTACAGCTGTTGATATGTGGGTAAAATTTCTCATCATACCATGATAGGTGTCTGCAAAATACTCTCATCCTCAAATCAGATCCTCTCCCACTATTATGCACTAGGATTTCAAAGGCCCTCGTCCTAACCCCCTATATGCCCTCCTTTTCTAGATTTTTTCCCTTTGGCACAATATACCAAATTTTACTTTGTTTCTCCTTTCAGTTTTTGTTTCTTAAAAATGAGTGAGATCATCCTATATTTATCCTTCTCTTTCAGGGTTATCTCACTTAACATAATTCCTTGGAACTTAACCCATTTTTATGGAATGTATAGTTTTGTAGCATGTTCACATAGGTCCTTTTCATTATATAGAACAGTTGGCTGTACTATTAAATAGTATTTTGTTGCACCAAAAACATATGTCACATGAGGAAATTTGGCTTTATGCTGCCAGAAAACACTTAGCTAGAAACAGAAGTTAAGATGTTTGTGGTGCTGGGAGGTGGCGCACCTGGTTGAGTGTGTGCGTTACAATGTGCAAGGATCCCCAGTCCCCACCTGCAGGGGGAAAGCTTTGCAAGTGGTGAAGCAGGGCTGTGGTATCTTTCAGTCTACCTCTCTATCAACCTCCTTCTTGTCCATTTCTGGCTGTCTCTATCCAATAAATTAAAAAAGATAATAATAAAATAAAGTCAGACTTTACAGTCAAACTCACTTTAGAAACAAAAGATGTTTTGGAAAGTCTCATAAAACAGTGTTGTAGGGAGTCGGGCGGTAGCGCAGCGGGTTAAGCACAGGTAGCACAAAGTGCAAGGACCAGCTCAAGGATCCTGGTTCGAGCCCCTGGCTCCCCACCTGCAGGGGAGTCACTTCACAGGCAGTGAAGCAGGTCTGCAGGTGTCTATCTTTCTCTCCCCCTCTCTGTCTTCCCCTCCTCTCTCCATTTCTCTCTGTCCTATCTAACAACGACATAAATAACAACAATAATAACTACAACATCAATAAAAAACAAGGGCAACAAAAGGGAAAATAAATAAATATAAAAAAAAACAGTGTTGTGACGCTGTTGATTTGTGTTTGAACCTCAAAGTGGTTGCATCCATATCAGTAATCTAATTGATTAATTTCAGCCTGTTTTCTAAATTATTTTATAAGACTTTAAAACTTTATTTCTATGGAGGGGTGGGAGTAGACAGAGAGATAAGACAACACTGTTTAGCTCTGACTTATGATGGTTTCTGGGACTAAATATGGCACTTCTGGGTCTCAGATATGAAATTATGATGCACATCTACTTCACTATCTCCTTGGCTCTGCTTTTTAAATAATGAAGACAGTTCTCTTCTAATATTTTTTTCTTTGAAGAAAAATATTTATATTGTTGTTTAATAATTCTTGCTACAGGGATATTCCAAAGCTTTGAATGGATTTGTCAAATTGGGCCTTATAAACAGAGATGCATTTCCTGCCCTGCAAGCTTCAGCTAAGCCTCTCACATGGGTAAGTGACTCCAGAATTATGCCTTTTTTTCTGATCTTCAGAAATACCTTCTGGAAGGATGAACTTCAAAATTTAGTCTGGGTCAGCAAAATCACCCATTCTTTGACATATGTAAGAAATTAAGTCTTAGCTTGAAAGTTTCTTTACCATGGGAAACTGGAGTGAGCCTAGAGGTTACTTCATGAAGCAGGCCTGTGGGCTTGAAGCGATATCTACTAGTAGGTTGTGCCTCGAATCCTGAGAGGAGATGGAGTAGTTTTCTCACTGGTGTCTGGGCTCTGTCACTCCATTTGATGTTAACTTTGTGTGAGTTAAATTTGCACTTCCTAAAGTTAATAACTCAGAAATGATGCTGAATTCCTAGCCCCCAAATATGAGTCATTCTTTTTTTTTTAAAGTATTTATTTATTTATTAATTGAATAGAGACAGAGAAGTTGAGAAGGGATGGGGGGATAGGAAAAGAGAGAGGGAGAGAGAGAGAGAGAAGAGAGAGACCGAATTGCAGACCTGCTTCACTGCTCATGAACCTTTCTCCCTGCAGGTGGGGGAGAATAGTTCTTTTCATAATCATGACTGATATGTTTTAAACCACTGAGTATATATCCATATTTATATTGCACTAAAATCTTGACAGTCTCAGGATCAGAAGGAACTTTAGAGACTTAGAACTGAATGTGAAGTTGAGCTTTTATTAACATGTAGAAATTAATTTGTTCTAGCTGACCATCCAATTTAAACTGTGTCCACTTTCCAATAGAAATGCCAGGACTTGTCACAGGAGAAAAAGATCATTATTGTGAATTCCTGTAAGTCTTTCAAAAAGGCTATGATGTTCTTATTAGCCAGACACTTTAAATTTTACTTTTATATATCTGAGAACCTTCCCAATCATTTTTTCTTTCATAAGTTTGCTTGCTAGGTAAGAATGAACAAATATCTACAGAATGTTTCAGATAGCTGGTTTGGAAAGGTTGCTGCAGATATTTTTCAGGGTGATATCAATATCTTGAACAGGAGTTGGTGTTTTATTTTATATTTATTTCGGGTAAGGGCTAGGTTGTAACTATGTTAGGTTTCATCTATCATGCCATAAGTGTCAGAGCAACTCAAATTGAACTGTTGAAAGTTTAGAGAGAGAAAAAGTGGAAAGGACATGTAGAGGGAGGAAGTGTAGTGGCAAATATAATGCCATTCATTTAACACTAAGTTGATGCAATAGCAGAATTTTTGTTGCAGAAATACCATTTTGGACCACTATACATTATTTATGTGTGTGGATATGCAAATGTTTGCATGCATGTTAATATATTACAGTTCAATATTCTAATCATCAGTCATATAATGACTGAAGTGCATTTTGGGTCCAATGTCTTAACAAAACTATTTCTCAGCTTATTTGAATTTTGTTGGGAACTTAGAACTTTCATTTTTATTTTTCTAAACAGAAAGAACTCCTCTGCAGTCTTGTTGGGATTTCACCTTCTGCCAGCCATGATGTACTTAAGGAAGCTGTTTTTAATAAACTGGGAAGAGACAGTACCCAGCTGGAGGCCACTGAAGGGTAGGAAGCTACCAATCAACTTAAACAAAAACATGCTGAACCTGGGCTGGGTGTTGGTGCACCTGGTGGAGGGCATACCATAGGGGAAGCTTCACAAGAGGTGAAATAGCGATGCAGGGGTTTCTCTTTTTCTCTCTCACTATATTGCCCTTTCTCCCCTCAGTTTCTTTGTGTCTAGCTAAAATAAATAAATAAATAAATAAAAATAAATAAAAACTATATGTAATGAACCAATGATAACTTTGTCTTTCTAGTCAAAGAGTGGCTAGTATAAAGCCAAACACTTAGAATTTGTTTTTGATTGATTTGCTGCTCTGTTGTGGATCCGTTATAGAAAGATGAGGGGATACAAAAGTAAATAAAGAAAGGGATTTGATGGCGATTATAACTTGGGAAGTAATTATTTTGAGACAGATTAACATTCAGTTCCCAAGAAAGATTGGGTAGTTTTGTTTTTCCATGGAAGAATCTCCCAGTATTCCTCTGGTTACTTTGACATGTGCTAACACAGTTGTTATACACTATCATGATATTTGTATTGTGGGAAGACCAACCTGATAATAAGTCACATATAATAATTTTCAACACCATAGATTTGTAGTGTCTCACTTCTACTTCAAGGTAGCATTGTTGAAGAATTCTAGGAGTGATTATGACCATTAAAAGATTTTTATTATTGCTATTTTACAAGTTAGGGGATCCAATATTTTTGACTATTTTAACTCTGCCCATTCCTTATCTTTTTACTGGGGGCTAATGATTGACAGTCATTTGTTGACACATGGGCAAAACTTCTCCTCTCCCCCATGATAAGTGTTTGTAAATCACTCTCATCCCCAATTAGGGTTCATTTCCACCACCTGCACCATGACCCAGCACCCTTTCCACACCCTCCCTCTCTTTGTGCTTTGTGCTTTGCTTTGGTGCAGTATACCATACCCAGTTAAAGTTTCACGTTGTGTTTTTACTTTCTGTGCCTCTGCCTTTTTAAGAAAATCCAAGAAGTTTCCTTTGGCTTTCAAAATGAGAATATGTATAGGACTTGAACTAATGCCATCATCTCTTGTGCTTTTCAGGTTAGGTTTACTTGGTGATGAGCAAGTCCCTCAGGCAGAGTCTGTAGTGGATGCACTCTCCAAGCATTTGGCCATAAAACTCTCTTATGGTAGGTCATAGACTATTAGCTAAATATTTCAGAAGAATCCTAAGATTCAGTTGGTATAACTTGAAGCAAGCTGTAGTTTGGGTAAGCATGATGTGGGGAAAGGTGCACTAAAGTTACTTTTGCAGAGGAGAGAAGAAGAGAAATATTAATTAAAGATGAACTTGGGGGACCTGGGAAAGGGAAAATGATTAGTTTTAATTTATAATGTATTACAAAACTTTGGAAGGTTTCTTCTGGGGCGAGAAGTGAGTGGGTTTTCCCTATAACAGTGCCTTTCCGTGTATGGCCAGGTCACAGTGATACTAATCTAGATGAAGAGACATGATGAGAGTTATAATTTCTTTGCGATTTTCACTTGGTCTGTGAGCTATAAACTGAAGTATAAATAATTGTTTATGTAATGTATGTAATGAGGAAGAAAACTGTAAGACACAAAGGTAGAAACGTGAGTTTAGATAAAATACTATACTGAACTTTTAATGATATTGATATTGAAAATGTCTATTTATGTGAAGGTCCTGGAGAGAAAGATATGATTGTGATGAGAGACAGTTTTGGAATCAGACATCCATCTGGACACCTAGAACATAAAACCATTGATCTTGTGGTTTATGGGGATGTCAATGGCTTTTCAGCCATGGCTAAAACTGTGGGGTTACCGACTGCTATGGCAGCCAAGATGCTACTTGATGGTAAGTTCTTTGCTTTGAAGATTGAATCTATGACATATCCTATTCAGATTTTCTAGTGCTTGGGTATCAAATAATTACTCCTGAATGCAAACAATGTTATTCACTAAAAGGGATGTATCTCAGAAAATCCAACCAATGACCGACTGGGAGGTGATCTTACAGTAAGTAAGAGACATGGCTTTTGGAGTTAGACTTGATTTCTCTCCCAGTTCAGTCACAAAATGACTTAGTGATAGGGTGCAAGTTACACAGCACCTATGAGCTAGGATTTCTTCATCTCTAAGGTAGAATTATCTCTAATCCATAGGGCTTTATGACTCTTAAGTGAAGTTACACATAAATCTCTTTTTATTCTTTATACATCCGTGCATCCATGCATCCATCCAACCACTTCTTACTTTGTTTCTTTTTCTTTCTTTCTTCCTTTCTCTTGGGGGGATACTGCCAAATAATTGAGGATGTTCTTTTCCAAATCTTCAAAAACGTATATCACATTTTATTAATCTTCATATCTCTACATATTATCAGTACTCAAGAAATATGTTAGACTAAATGGAATTAGAACTTCAACTTTCTACTATCCCATTAAGATCATATATGTATGTATGCATACACACACTCAATAAATATCACCTTCAAGCATAACAACACATTTCACCATTTTTAAACCATAAAGAGAGTAGAAAAATCAAAGCACATTAATGTGAAACAAAAGCATATCTGTAATAGCATACCAGTTAATAGCAACTTAAAATATTTGCTGAGTTTTGGAAACTCTGGCGTAAGAAAGTTCCAAAGAAGCAAGTCATAAAATTTAAGAGAAGTGTCTAGATTCATTGACTGAGTAATTTAAATAGATACTTATGCCAAATAAAATAATTTTAAATTCATTTGGTGATGTTATCTATTTTTTTATTTTATATTTATTTTCCCTTTTGTTGCCCTTGTTTTTTTTTTATTGTTGTTGTTACTGATGTAATCCTTGTTGGATAGGACAGAGAGAAATGGAGAGTGGAGGGGAAGACAGAGGGGGAGAAAAAGATAGACACCTGCAGACCTGCTTTGCCGCCTTTGAAGCGACTACCCTGCAGGTGGGGAGCCGGGGGCTGGAGCTTAAGTAATCCTTACACCCGTCCTTGTGCTTCACGCCACGTGCGCTCAACCCGCTGCACTACTGCCTGCCACCCTAGGTGGTGTTCTATTTTTAATGGCATCAGTAAATAAGGCAGGTCAGCTAGACTTCATCTATTTATATATTATGAGAATGTAGAGAGTGAGAAAGAAGAGAGAGGGGGGAGGGGCCGCGTGGTGGCGCACCTGGTTGAGCGCTCACGTTACAATGCGCAAGGATCCAAGTTCGAGCCCCCAGTCCCTACCTGCAGGTGCTTTGCGAGTGAAGCAGTGTTGCAGGTGTCTCTGTGTCTCTCCTCCTCTCTATCACCCCCTTCCCTCTTGACTTCCGGCTGTGTCTCTCTATCCAGTAATAATAATAATAATAATAAAACAAGGTTATCTAAAAAAAAGAAAAGAAAGAGGAGAAAGAGAGAGAGAGGAAACCCTGTGTAAGGTGGTACAGGGAATTGAAGCTGGGACCTCTGAGGCTTCAAACGTCCAAGGTGGTGCTGTTTCAAGATAAGTCTCTGGCCTACTTTACACTTTACTCTCTTCTTTTTTTAATATTTATTTATTCCCTTTTGTTGACATTTTAAAAATTTGTTGTAGTTATTATTGATGTCGTTGTTGTTGGATAGGGCAGAGAGAAATGGAGAGAGTAGGGGAAGACAGAGAGAGGGAGAGAAAGACACCTGTATACCTGCTTCACCGCCTGTGAAGCGACTACCCTGCAGGTGGTGAGCCGGGGGCTCTAAACCAGGATCCTTATGCTTTCTTCATGCCACCTGCGCTTAAGCTGCCTTACCGCCTGACTCCGCCTACTTTACTTAAGGTGATTTTCACTGATTTTCTTGGAAGTAGTGAGTGTAATAAAATTCATGAATTTGACACAATTCCTAAACCCAGTTACGACTTCTGTCTAAAACTACCCCATTTTATTTACAGAAATCTTGATTAAATAACACTTTAGAGGGGCATTTAATTAGCCGTTTTTAGAAGCTAAATTTTTCACTAATTGAGCTTGCTGCTAGATGTTGACTCTTTCTAAATTAATAATTAATATGATTTTAAAAATGGATTACAAACTTACTTTCTTTCAGGTGAAATTCAAGCTAAGGGCCTGATAGGACCATTTTCAAAGGAGATCTATGGACCAATATTGGAGAGAATTAAAGCAGAAGGCATTATATATAACACACAGAGCACAATCAAACCATGATTGAAAATTGCATCATGTTTTTATTTCACAGACAATATAGCTATTAGCCTTTGTACAACATGCTTGCTAAAGTGCTATTTTAAAGTATAAAGTATGACATGTTTTTATAAAGTCAATACAATGGTGTTTGTGAAACATAAATCTCTATTTAATATGAAAGCATCTGAAACAAGCGAAGACAATGATTACCTGAGAAAATTAATAATCTGACCATGTATATTTCATGTGTATGTAAAAGTGATGATGATTGGGTTATTTGTTAATTTATTTTGTATTTTCGTACAAAAATATATTTTCCTACAATCAACAGGTGAAGCTCTATCTTTTCTGTAACACAAATTTCTTCATATAACTATATTTTTATATATTTCAAATTGATTCACTTAGATACATTTAGAATAAATAACTAGAAACCTTAACAATAATGCTATTTTATACCCCTTAGATAAAATTATGCTTTCTTTAGTAAATGTATTTATTATAGTTTTTGTGAGTGTTTAGAAAAGGGGGTTTATAAGGTTAAATTATAATTCATGTGTACAGATCTTATGGCAAGCAAAAGCATTTAACAACCTCCTATTATTATATTTTCAAGGTTAAAGACTAAAAAGAGAGAGAAAGAGAATAGATGGGAACTTTTTTTTTTAACATGATGAAGATCATTTATGAAAAACTTGTAATTAGCAGCATACTTAATAATGAAAGACAGAAGGACTTCCCTCTAACATCAGAAATAAGACAAGGATGCCTGTGCTTGTCTTCTATAAAACTCATTTTTTTAGGCTCTATCCAGTGAAATTAGGTCTTAAATAAAATAAAAGTTATCTAGATTGTAAAAGGAGAAGTAAAACTATAATGTGGGTTGTGTAATTCCTTTGAAAATCCAAAGGAATACTCTAAGAAAACATTTAGAATTAATAACTGAATGAGCAAACTTACAGGGAATAACATCAATTGTACTTCCATAAAATGTGAGTGTAACAACAATAATATTAAGAAAGTAATTATAATTACAATAGAATGCAAAAGGTAAAACAGAAATGGAATAGACAGTTTAGAAGTAGTCATAACATTTGTGATTGATTTTTTGAATATCAGATTTCATGCAAAATGATGAAGTTGAACTTCTACCTCACAAAAAAAACACGCAAAATGAGCCAAAGATTTAAATGTGAGAACAAAGGCTATATAGCCTTCAGTAGAAAATGAGGAATGCATTTTCATAATTTTGGGTTAGACAGTGGTTTATTAATTAGATGATATCAAAAGTACAAGATACAAAAATGTAGACAAATTAGATGCCATTAAATTATAAAGTATTTGTGGTTTTTAAGGACATAATTAAAGCAAAACTCAGTCTATAGAATAAGAGAAGATTATTGCAAATTGTAGGTCAGATAAGAGAATTGGGGTTTAAAAATATAAATAAATGTTGTTACTCAATAAAAATAAATAGCCCAAGTTAAAAAATGAGCAAAATATTTAAATTGATATTTCTCCAAAGAAACCATTCAAAGACCAATAAACACATAAGCTTGACATCTAATTAGCTAGCAGGGAAATGCAAATCAAACTTGTACTGAGATATTACTTTATAGCCTGCATGATATTACTTTATATCCTGCATGATAACTATTATCAGAAAAGTATTGGAGGGGATGTGTATTGGTGGGAATACAAAATTGTACAATCAGTTGGGGGAAGACTGAGAGTTCCTGAAGTCATAAAGATATGAGTAAAAAATTCCCCTACTAGATATGTCTACATAAAACTTATAAAGACATGTTAATACCAGTCATTATTCATAAAGGCAAAAATATGAATAGGTAAACATACACCATATACACCATATAATAAATGAATAAACAAGATGTGTCATAGTTACACAATGGAATTTTTTGACAATACAAAAGAAATGACAGACTTATATATGCTGCAACTTGGATGAACCTTGGAAACACACTAAGTGAAAGAAGGCATGCATAAAAGGTTACATGTGTACTGTCGTTTATATAAAATATACAGAATAGGCAGTCCTGTAGAGGAAGTGTATCAGTGCTTATGTAAGATTGAAGGGTTTGTTGGGAAGTAGGAGTAACTGAAATGAATTTGAGATTTCTTTTGAAGTCAATGAAAACTTTGTAGAGTCGACTTTGTTAATGGTGTTACAACTCTGAAAATTCTAATAACCACTGAATTGCACTCTAATATTGATTTATAAGATGTGAATTATGTGTCAAATTGATATGAAAATATCAAATTAAAAATAGCTCTTATGCAATCTTTCCTTCTTAGGGAAAATGCATTTACCTAGAGATATAAATTAAACACCTGACTGTCTTCTGGGAACTGTGCTTCATTCTGGCACATGAAACTAACCCTGCCATTGAAATAAGCCGGTGCTATATATGAGACTTACGGCACCTGAGAAATCATCTATACCACTTGAATATGATCACAGTTGATTAAAATTTGTTGTGATTGTCACAAATTATGTATGGCAATCTGTAGATTATTAATAACCAATGGGGTTTTTGTTATGTCTTCTTTTTTTAAATCACAACATTGAATTTTGTATAATCCATAGAAAATACAACTGTCTCTATCATAGAGAATGGGAAAGCTATCAGGGGAGAGGATGGGATATGGAGATCGGGTTGTGGGAATTGTGTACCCCTCTTATCCTATGGTTTTGTTAATGTCTCCTTTCTTAAATAAAAAAAAAAAAATACAACCGTGTCAATTTGATTCCACCCCTAATCTGAAAGAGTATTCAAGTGGAATGGAAAAAAAGGAACCAAAACCTTGAGTAGGAGAGGCAACCTGTTGAGATTGTAACCCAGTTATTGGTTTAAGTTTTATAATAATAATGAGTGATAAAGAGGAGAGCGGCAGTGCAAGAAAAAGGTACTATAAGAAAACTTGAGTATAAGAAAACTTGGGTATTAGAAAACTTGAGCATTGACTTAAACTAACAAAATTTCCCACAGACATTTTATTAAAGTGGTGTGGGAGGACTCAAAGCTAAATGGAAAGACTTTAGTCATATGGCTCTGTTAGAGTTTAATAAACACTTCCTAGAAAGGATCAGGTAGAAAATATTTTAGGTTTTGCAATTTAAAAGGTTTTGCAATTTAAAAAGTAGCCATAGGTTGTAGATAAACCAAAGAATGTAGTTGTGTTTCAATAAAATTTTTATTTACAAAAAAATAAGTAACGATTAGACTAGATTCTTGAGTTATACATAATTCACGACCCCTGTTCCAACCTTTCTGGTGTGCTCAATGCTCACATCTTCTAAATCTTTCTATCTCTTTTGGTCTCTTTCAGGTAACATTAACATTCATCATCCCCAGTTTTTCTTGTTCTGGTCTCACTGTACATGAGAAACTTCTCTGAGAAACAGTGGGATTGATCTTATACTAGCTATCTCCATCTCCAAACAAAACCAAAAAAACAAACAAAAATGAAGGTAATAGTAACTCACAGAATGGCTCTAAAGATTATGAAATAACATAAGAAAAAAAACCCAACATTTAGTAGTAGTCAAAAAAAAAAAAACAAACAAGTGTTTTCTCTTTAGCAATAACAAAATTTTGCCTGAAGTTTATGTTAAAGATAATGCTATTCTAGTTTTGAGGATTTCATTTTCATTTTGGGGGGGGGTATTTTGGAAAGATTCATAGTAATTGGACAAGTCATAGATGTTTCAGATCTTTCTAGGATTGCTGTTGAGTGTCAAGGACTACTGTAATCATTTGGTTAGTTCTTTGATTTTATCAAAGAAATTCAGTGCATAAGATAAATGGCTTTCTTAAGGTTAAGCGGCTTAACATTGAAATTTTATCATCATTAGATATCATAAAGTACTTGATAGCTTTTGTGAAGCATTCTGATTGACAAAGCCTCTGTGATAGGACTTAGTAAAAGCACTATTAACCCATGTGGTGATTTTTTTTTTGAGAAAGCTATTTTTGACTTATGTCTGTTTGTCTAGAAATTGTTATTAAATTTCTAAGCTATTAGAAAAAAATCTCTCTCTCTTTTTTTTTCCTCCAGGGTTATTGCTGGGGCTCAGTGCCTGCACCAGGAATCCACTGCTCCTGGAGTCCATTTTTTCCCTTTTGTTACCCTGGTTGTTTTACCATTGTTGTGGTTATTATTATCATTGTTACTGATGTCGTCATTGTTGGACAGGACAGAGAGAAATGAAGAGAGAAGGGGAAAACCGAGGGGGAGAGAAAGATAGACACCTGCAGACCTGCTTCACCACCTGTGAATCGACTCCCCTGCAGGTGGGGAACCAGGGGCTCGAACTGGGATCCTTCCCGTCCATGTGCTTTGCGCCATGTGCGCTTAACCCACTGTGCTACCTTGCGACCCCCTAGAAAAAAAATCATCTGATGACAATAGTTCATAATAAGTACTAAAAATAAGCATATTAAATATTCAATATTTATGAGAATTAGCTCCCCCTTACATACAGTGAATAACTGATACAATTAGAAAAACATAATTACATCTTTCTTTGTTCTATGTATTAGCTTTCTTTATAATGTTTCACAATTACATTGCAATGGAACTGTGTTTATCAATTCTGAATTCCACTAAAATGGAGCCTGTGAAGATGGCTGCCTGTTTCGGAGCAATGCTTGCCAGTCTTTGGCAGCTAATCTAAAACTGTCTTCACTTATTTATGAATCCTAATACTCATTCTTAATTTTTGTTAGCAAGAATCACAAAACACGGTGTTGAGTTCTACGTTTTGTTTATCAGGATTCACCCCTCTAGTTTAAGTTGATGTAGAAAATAAAAAAGAAAGAAAAAGAAAAAAGAAAAGTTTTGTAGTGTTTTCTAGTTTTGTGTTAATAATGTGTACCACATTACTGAATCACACATTCACAAGCTTGGAAAACCCACTCCCAGGCTGAGAACCTGGTTAAACTGCATTTATATCACTCTAATCTTTGTTTGATTGAAGCTGATTCTGGACTATTGCCAGGCATAACCTAAGCAGTGACCCAGATTTTGGCTTCAATAAACTGAGTTCATTACTTCTAAGCCAGATTCTTGGTAAAACTGGCACAGGGTGAAACAAATTTATATATCTGATCAGAAACCTGAAAACTCCAATAAAGAAAAACAGTGTTTGCCTTATTAGTAATCTATTCAGAGAGACCTTCTATCTAAGTTGAAAGAAAAACTTAAAAGAAGGTAGAAATCAAACAGGAGTTAGAATAAATGCTATATGACATACAGAATACCAAGAGAAACAATGAGGAAAGAGTAACTGTCAGGAGTCTAATGTGTTAGAATACTTTCTTAATGATAAAAAGACTTCAGCATCTTGGTGGACCCCAAATGTCTCTATTTAAATCTGGCCTATAAAATTTGAGATTTAAGACTGGTTAAAATTGTGCAAATAGTTCAATATATAAGTTTAATGAAAAATGACATCCAGAAGTTACCCCATAGTGATCTTGGGTCAATGCTCCCAGAGGGATAAAGAATAGGAAAGCTTCCAATGGAGGGGATGGTATACAGAACTCTGTCGGTGGGACTTGTGCTGAATTGTGCTCTTATCCTATGATCTTGTTGATCATTATTAAATCAACTAAAAAAAATGAAGCGCTTCTTAGCATCTCGTTTATCTACCTGTATTTAAACGCTAATCCTCTTTGGGTTCTCTTTCTGCCTTCTATTTTAGTTTTTCTATATAAACGTTATCCCTGGGTATATGCATTGTCCCCTTTGGTTTTCAATATCTTCCGTATCTTTTAATGAATCACCAACTTTTTCACATGAGTTTTATACAATTACCTACTTAACAATGATGTTTGGTGGAGTTGGTATATTGCACCAAAGTAAAAGACTCTAGGGTAGGTGGGTAGGTGGGGGAGGGTTCAGGTCCTGGAACATGATGGCAGAGGACCTAGTGAGGGTTGTTTTGTTATGTGGAAAACTGGGGAATGTTATGCATCTAAAAACTATTGTAGTTACTATCGACTGTCAGACATTAATCCCCAAATAAAAAATAAATTTAAAAAAATTAGATGCTATCACATAAATATCAGTAATGTAGATATAATCCCTGAGACCAATTTCACAATGGGAGTAAAAATAAATTTTAGTTTTATCAGCCTGTGACATAACTTGTCAGCTACAATTTTATTCCATTTGCATTTTGATGAGCATTTATTTCATTCAGTGTTAAAAACTATAATGAATATATAAATTAGGATTTGCCTTATAATAGAAATTTTAGCATTCCTCTAGGTTGCTAAATCAATAATGGTTACCCTTTAATTAGGATTTAACTGTGAATCTGGTTACGTTATTATTAAATTTTTATTTCATTGCTTTATCCACAAAGGTATCCCAGAAGTCAAATCTGCTTTTGAAATCCAAATATTCATATGAAATACAGATAAAGTATTCAGAAAATAGTGAGTAGTAAATGAATGTAAAAGAGAATGGAGAGAATGAGAGAATTAGGAAAAATAAAATTGTAATGTGGAGAGAATAGTTGTTCTCCCTTATTTACTTTATTAATGTTATTATTACTATATAATATGAAGACTACTTCTAAATGACTAAAAGAATAAATCAAAATATACTTGGTAAAAAAGAAAAGACAAGGAGATCAGGCGGTAGCACAGTGGGTTAAGTGCACATGGTGTGAAGCGCAAGGACCTGTGCAAGGATAGGGGTTCCAGCCCCCGGCTCCCCACCTGCAGTGGGGGTCACTTCACAAGCAGTGAAGCAGGTCTGCAAGTGTCTATCTTTCTTTTCCCTTCTCTGCCTCTCTGTCTTCGCCATCTCTCTTGATTTCTCTCTGTTCTATCCAACAATAACGACATCAGTGATAATAATAATAACCACCACAACAATAAAACAACAAGGCAAAAAAAAAGGGAAAGAAAGAAAGGAAGGAAGGAAGGAAGGAAGGAAGGAAGGAAGAAAGAAAGAAAGAAAGAAAGAAAGAAAGCTAGCTAGCTTCCAGGAGCAGTGGCTTCGTGGTGCAAGCACCAAGCCTAAGCAATAAGCCTGGAGGCAAAAAAAAAAAAAAAGACAAAAGATAGCAAGTGTCTGCAAAGTCACAGAGAAAAGGATGGAGAGAAAGGGAACCCTTGTACACTGTAGGTGGGAATAGTACAGAGATCCTTAAATATTAAAAATAGAACTATCATGATTCTGCAATCCCGTTTCTAGGTATCTCTCTTTTTCTCTCCCTCCCCAGATGTTGGGTACATGGGACAGAGCAACATAGTATAGTCACCTCAAAGAAGGCCTGTACAGTTCTTGTAGACAAAGTCCAAGAACCTCTTGCTCTGTCCCATGCACTCAGCAGTTTGATGTAGTCCTATTGGTTTATTTTTGCTTTAGTTTTTGTTGCTGTTGGATTTGAATTCTTGAAGACTTTTTGAAGCATAGCTTGTGAAATGTCCTGCAAATCTTTTTTTTTTCCTATGTATTTTGTAGTTTCTGGCCTAATCTCCAAGCCTTTGATCCACTTGGAGTTGGCTTTTGTGCATGGTGATTAAATGGCGGTTCAGCTTCATCCCCTTACATTTTCCCAGCATAATCTGTTGAAGAGACTCTCTTTTCGCCATTTATGGTTTAAACCCCCTTCTCAAAAAGTAGCTGGTAGAGAAACAATTACAGAAGTCAGACCTTCCACCTTCTGCACCCTATATGATCCAGGGTCCATACTCCCAGAAGGATAAAGCAAAGGAAAGCTTCCAGTGGAGGGGATGGAATATGGAACTCTGGTGGTAGGAATTGTATGGAGTTGTAGCCCTCTTATCCTACAATCTTACTAATCACTATTAAATCAAAAAACATATCCTGAACACTGTCAAGTTGGTAGAGTTTCTGACTCCATAGCAATAACTCCACTTATCAGTCTTTCTTCACAGACCCTAACTCTGTTATGACCATTTCATTATTTTTTCTCTAAGTGATTATTTTGATGACATACTATAGAGACAAGAGGTGGTATGAAGCACTAAGAGTTCAATGGTAGACTGTGCACTTTATTATGTTTAAGGTCCTTAGTACAAGCCCAGGTACAAAACTAGAGGAGATATATAGAGGGTATATTGATGCTTTGGTGTCTCTCCTCTCTCTCCTTCCTCTTCCCTATCTCTTTCTAAATAAAAAGAAAAATGGGGCCTGCAAGCAGTATGTCAGCAGTATATCACAGTGCACTCTTTGTTGCTAAATAAAATGCAACACATACCATTCATGCACTTTATTAGTGAATCCCTCTTTGTTTTTTTGTCTCTCCCTCTTTTTCCTTCACTCCTTCTACAAGAAAAAAGTGATGGAAATGCCCAGAGGAAACAGTACTTGGTGGTATTGTGCATACACGTGTGTGTGTGTGACTCTGGGTTCAGTTAAAAAAAAAGGTGGAATAATTTTTACTTATTCTCCAAAGAGTCCTTCAAATGAAATATTAGTCCCCTAGGCCCACAGAAACACAAAGTATCAATAAAGTATTGAAATATATTTTAAACTTAGTTGGGAATTTTGACACTATAGGTTCAATATAAAGCTTCATTAGGCAGGTCTACGGTAAGGAAAATTATTTGTACTTCTCTCTATGTATAATGAGAACTGAGGAAACTCCTTTAAAATCAAGCAAAGTAAAGTATCTGAAAGATGTATTGTAAGCTGCAGATCTGCTAAAGAAAGCACTGTAAATTAGCCTGTTTGGCAAGTTTTTCAAAGGTCAATCAATGTCTCTTGTGCCTGCCTAGAATGTCATAGTTGACGGACAAATTAGAAGTTATTGCTGTATATGTAATGAGATGTTTCAATCTCACACCCACACTTTTTCTTACTCCCGCTTCCTAATCATGTATTTCTTTTAAAGAAAGATTACCTAAAAAAACTTGTTAACTGTAATTTATTCCAAGCACATCAAAAAAAAATTTAAACTTGTTCAGTATGTTTCATTTATGTGCTTTAACATTTAATACCACCTACTCAAACACAGTAATGTTGTACTAATGAGAAGACCTTTATCAACCTCGAACGAGAAGACCAAAATATTCTGCAATTAGCAGGTGAGTGGATGACAGTCAATCATATTTTATAACAAGAGTGTATTTTGTTTGCTTTGACAAATGGGTATATATTCCAACTTTTTTCCACAAAGTTATATTTAAGTCCATAAATGGTTAGTGTTACTGGTTCTATGTGCTATTTGCGAGTACAATCCAATTCTAATAAACTATTTTAAAAAGGTACTTTCTTTTGTTAATGCCTAGGTTTTTCTACTCTGTACTGAATTTTTCAGATAGAGACAGAGGGAGAGATACAAAGATACTACAACATCAAAGTTACAACCCCTCCACCCCAATAAAAAGGCTTCCCCTAGATGGTTGGGCCCTCTAAATACTTTTTCTTGCCAAGACATCTCATTTTCCAAATGTGTACATTAGAGAAATTGTCTAAGTAATCTTATATACCAACAAACTAGGGATTATAAGATCATAAATGTGAAACATATATATATTTAAGACTCCTAAAATATAATATTGAATTTATTATATCTTAATATATGTGTATATTAGGTGCTTGTATTAATTTTGTAAGAAGCAATAGCTTCCATCAATTCTCAAGTTTAATCTGGACCCATGATAGGTTTATTTATAGTTTTTCACATTTGACTAAATAGCCTAGGGACAGAGAACAGGAGTACCACACACTATTTGCCTTTGAGAGATCCCAGGTTTGATCCTTGGCATCACTAGTAACCAGAGCTCAGCAGTGCTCTAGAAAAAAAAAAATGCATGAAAAGAATGGAGTAGATTGGTTATGCTCATCCTTAATGCCTTGTAAAATTACAAAAGGATTAAAAGTTGGAGGTAACTTTTTTATTGGACACTTAAACATATTTAATTTATGTATGAGAGAAAGGCCGAGAGAGGGGCAGGAAGAACATTGATTGGTCACATACAGTGCTGTGGACTAAACTTGAATCCTCACCTAAAATATACTGAGCATGGGCCAGTGATAGCACAACAGACTTTCATTCCTGATGTAGTAGAAATCTCAGGTTTAATCACATCATTGCTATAAGTCAGAGTTCCTCAGTGTTCTATTTAACATACACATAAAGTAAGAGGGAGGGAGGGAGGGAGGGAGGGAGGGAGAGAGAGAGAGAGAGAGAGAGAGAGAGAGAGAGAGAGAGAGAGAGAGAAAGACTTTAATCTGCCAGACACTATTTAAGGTGTGGAATAGAGAAGTTACAATAGAGCCAAACTTGCTCTCCTCATGGGTTTATAAATACTTTTGGAAAAGACAGGGCACATGCAAACGGAAACTTTTGGGGGCTGGGTGGTGCTGTATCTGGTTAAGCACACATAGTACTAAGCTGAAAGACCAGGGTTTGAACTCTCACTCCCCACCCGAAGCAACACATCATAAGCAAGGAAGCATGTATGCAGGTGTCTTTTTCTCCTTCTCGACATACCTCCTCTCTCAATTTTTCTCTGTCCTATCCAATAAAATGGAAAAAACTTGGCCACCAGGAGAAGCGGATTCCTAGTGCTGGCACTGAGCTCCAGCAATAAACCTGGAGGGAAAAAATTATCAGGTAACAAAATATGGTATGGAGGATAATAAAGCAAGTTAAGGAAATGGAGAGGGTCTGGGGTTAAGGGATGTGTATAAAGATAGACTGACATCCAACTGGTACACACAGCATAGTGAGCCAGTTGTATCCATTTTGAGATTTGTACTAAATGGTCTGAATATCTTCCTGTGAGAAGCTACTTTAGACAGGCCAATCAGGAATGCTATTGAGGGCATCAGATATCTGCACAAAGGGCTTGAGCCACTAAATGGAATAACAGGATTCTAATACTTAGTTAGTTGGAGAGTAAACTGTACATTTCTTATGGAAAGTGAGTTTTTAGACACAAAGATGTTCATACAGTTTGCCAAATGTCACTTGTAGGAATTGATAACAAGGCATGATCCCTCTCCAACTCCTATTTCTTTCTCCCCATCCTTCCACTTCTGTTCCATTAGGTTGATCCATACTCCCAGCCTGTCTCTCTCTTTCCCTAGTGGGGCAGGGATTTGGGGGGGTGGGGCTCCAGGACACATGGTGGGGTCCTCTGCACAAGGAAGTTGGGTTGGCACCATCTAAAACCTGAGGCTGAAAAAGAGTAAAGATATAATGCAGAACAAGGTGTTGACTAATCATGAACCTAAAGGCAAGAGTATTGAAGTTGAAGATTTGCGGTCTCCATTTTGGGAAAAGCTAAAGGTCTATTTTAGGTATATTCCAAGGGGCCCATGGCCCTAATAGGTTTGCCTGAGCCTGACATCTAATATGCAGGTGGGCCCTGCATTGTTATTGTCTGGGAAGATAGTGTCATAGTTGGAAAAAGGACTAGAAAGCTGAGTTAAGGAAGTAGCTCCCCCAGCCTATTTCTATCTTTCCCTAGTGGGTAGACCTCTGGAGAGGCGAGGTTCCAGGACATATTGGTGAGGCCACCTGCCCAGATAAGTCAGGGTGGAATCATGATAGTGTCTGCAACTTGGTGTCTGGAAGGTGGCAGGATATAAAATGAGACGAAATGGTTAATGAACAGGAACCAAAAAATAGGAACAGAGGGAAAAGAGCAAATGAGATTAGAGAACTTATGGCGGAAGGAAGCTCGGACATCCATTTTAGTCTTGTTTCTAGGGGCCCACGACTATGGTAGTTTTTGCTTGAGTTTGATAGCTAACGTGAAGTTATCATGTCAGGCTTAATATCTCTGGCTGCAGTCCACAGCAAGATTCAGTAGCAGCATATTTTGGGATGGCAGTGTTGGGATAGTAGTGATTTGGTTGAGGTCAACAGAGTGGTAAGGAATCAGAGAGAAGAAATATCAAGAAGTTTGGGCATAATCCCAGAGGTTCCAGGCCTAGGAGAAAATAGTATTTTAGGGAGAAATAAAAGGGTCTCTTGTAGTCTTAGGAAGAGTTTAAAATAGCAATAATTAGGGTGATGGGCAGTAGCGAAGTGGGTTAAAAACACATGGCACAACGCTCAAGGACCGGCATTAAGGATCCCTATTCGAGACCCCAGGTCCCCACATGCAGGGGTTCATTTTGCAAGTGGTGAAGCAGGTCTGCAGGTGTCTATCTTTCCCTCCTCCTCTCTCAATTTCTCTCTGTCCTATCCAACATAAACAACAACTATGACAACAAAAACAATAACAACTACAACAAGGGCAACAAAATGGTAAACATGTCCTCCAGGAGCAGTGGATTCATTGTGCCCCAGAGATAACCCTGGAGGCAAAAAAAAAAAAGAAGCAATAATTAATTATTATTATAACCAGGTTATTTATTTGGAGGGTGGTTGTTTTCAGTGATAATCCAATGGCTAGCATCTAGAGTAATATACTTGACCTCACTATACTTTGTGCCCTTTAGTGGTATCTGAAAACCTCCATATTTTAGATACTGACAGGACAAATCATTTTTAACTGTCTGATCTAAAGTTGTAGTTGACTTAGATATTTTAAAAGCTACATATGCATATATATTTTTAGAGCTCCTTGGAACAATTTAAGGCCAGTGTCAGAGTTTGAGCAGCTTACAGATCTCCAACATTAATACTTCGGCTAAAGCAAATATCTATACTTAGAGGTATGGTCTAGGCAGTTACAGAACTCAAAGTATTACATATATTTCCCCCTGACATGTTACATTAATAGTGATTTATAAGTTTATAAATTAATAGGTGTATAATTTCACACCTTTCCCACTACCAAAGGTCTGTGTCCACCTCCACTCTCCTAGATAACTATTATAATTTTCCACAGTCTAAGTAGGGGTTGGTTTTTTGTTTGTTTGTTTCAAGTACATGTGTTCAGTTCTCTAGATTCCACATGTGAGTGAAACCATCCTGTAGTTGTCCTTTACCTCCTTGCTAACGTCACTAAATGCTTGTCTGACTTACATATTATCTTTCTCTGGAAGAGATTCAGCAAGGCAACTCACCAATAAAAAACCAAGAAAAGGAAAAGTTCCATAGCCTGTGAGTTCAGATATTTTTGTTCTTCCAACAAAACCTAAGGAAAACCAAAGAAATTATGCTGACATGTACTCCTAGTTCAAGATGTATGTCTTATTATTATTTGATTCTGTGAATTACTGGGAAGCAAAGTTGTGAAGCAAGCAATCTAGGAGGTAAGAATAGAAATACAACCAAGGAATCAAAATTAACATCATTACCTTTTCTCCTAGAAAATTAAAAAAATAAATGTGAATCTTACTAATTTTAACTAACACTTATTATTTTTTTCATTTTTATTTGTAAAAAGGGAACACTGAAGAGCCATAGGACAAGAGGGGTACAATCTACACAATAATTATTATTTTTATATCATCATTTTATTGACTTAGCATGAGTGAATGATAGTTTCAGTTCAGACTCATTAAGTAGCTCTTATCCTGATCATAGCTATGATTTCACATGGATTCCTTTATCTTAGTACTTGCAACACTTATTTGTATTAGAATTTTGAAATCACTCTTAAAATCTACAGATGTTTGTTGGAAGGAAATTAGTAATAAAAATTCATCTAAGGTGCAAATCTATTTCTAGTGAGACCCCCAAAGCCTGTAAGTAGCTAACATTTATTTGCATACTCATAATATTCAATTAAGAGAAATAAACATTACCATTTTACCTGAATTGCAAATCACACCTCTCTTAACATATTATTAGAAGTTTGTTCTCATTAACTATCAATTATTAATTTCATATCTTATTTATCAAGATAAAATTTTGTGACTTGTGACTTGTTGCAGTTTTTCTTACTTTCTTCTCTTTTAGATAACTGCTTCAAAGTAAAACAAAAAACCCCACTTATTTTGTTCCCTATTTAAAATATTTATTTATTTTAATTTGATATTATAGAGACAACTGAGAGGGAAAGATGAAACAGAGAGGTAAGGAGAGACACCTGCAGCACTACTTTACCCATGAAGTTCCCCCCTCTACAAATGAGGGCTTGAATCCAGGTCTTTATACACTGTAATGTGCTCAACCATGTGTACCACCCAACTCCTTTTGATTCCCTTTTAAAGATTCGATTAAAGTCTTCTGATTTTGCCCTGGAGAAACTGGAGACTTTTAAGAGTTGTTACATTTGGTTATTGGGACCTGATTTCAGACTTCCTGTTTGGTAGATCTGGGATGAAATCCAGGCTCTGCATTTCTAATAAATTCCCAGGCTTTGAGAATGCTGCTGGCTGGGAATCAATGATCTGAGAACCACTAGCTTCAAACCAATGTTTCTTGGCCTCCTGCTTTTAGCCCTCATTTGGGCAATCTTGGAGATGAGTGGTTTCCTTGTCAGATAGTGTTACAAGACCTCTTGGCAGAGGCAGTAGATTGCTTTCAGGTTATTACTCATGATTCCCTATTTTCCTGCACTTCAGCTCCTCACAGTTTTTGGATGCTGCCAATTTGTCTTAACATCTTACCATTCTTCTATCTAGGATTTTTAAAAAATAATTTTATTGGGGGGGTTAACAGTTTACAGTCTAGTTGTTGACAAATGGGTAAAACTTCTCATCTCACCATGGTAGGTATCTGCAAAACACTCTTACCCCTAAGGTAGGACCTTTTCTACCATTACCCATCAGGACCCCAAATTACCCCCAACCCCAGTTTCCTCCCTGACTTCCTTCCTCTAAATCTTTTGCTTCAGTGCAAAACTCCAAACCTAGATCAAATTTTATTTTGTGTTTTACCTTTCTGTTCTTGTTTCTTAAGTTTCCTGTACAGGTGAGATCACTCTGTATTCATCCTTCTCTGTTTGGCGTATCTTGCTTCAGATGATTCCTTCAAGCTCCATCCCAGATGAGATAAAGATGACTCCATCATTCTCTCTTTTTTAAAAGACTTTATTTTAAATCAGAGATTGATACAGAGGAAGATACAGAAATAAAGACCAGAGCACTGCTCAACTTTGGCTTATAGTGATGCTCATAGTTGAATCTGAGACTTTGGAGCCTTGGACATGAAAGTCTCTTATATACCCATTATACTGTCTCCTTAGCCCAGCATCATCATCCTTAACAACTGAGTACTCCACCATTGTGTATACATACCCCACAGCTTTCTTTTCCTCCTTTCCTACCTCCTCCCTCCCTTTCTTCCTCCCTCCATTTCTCCTTCCATTTCTCCCTCCCTCCCTTTCTCCCTCTGTCTCCCTTTATCTCTCTTTCTTTCCCCTCTCACCCCCCCCTCCTCTTTCCCTGGAGATTTATTTACTCATCTCTGATTTATGGTGCTGCAGAGGATTGAACCTGAGACCTCTTAGCCTCAGGCATGAGAGTCTGCATAATCATTATGCTATCTCTCCTTCTCTATACCACTCATCTGTCACTGAACACCTGGCTTGCTTCCAAGTTTAGACTATTACAAAATATATGGCTTTGAACATAGGTGTATATAGGACTCTGGATTGTGTGCGTTTGTTTCCTTTGGATATATCTCCAGGAGAGAAATTTCAGGGTCATAGGACAGATCCATTTCTATCATTATGAATATTCTAGAGACTACTCTCCACAAGGGTTGGATTGATTTGCTTTAACAGCAGTGTTCCTATACCCCCACAACCTTTCCAAGAGTGTTGCTTCTTGGTTCTTGCCTGTCAATCCACCTGCTTAGCTGCTCTCTGACTGGAAGTGGACCTGCTTGTAATCAAGCTCAGTTCTGAGTTGGTTTCCTAACATTTCCTGCTAGATGTTGTCATTAGTTTCTCAGTAACATTTTTGTGGATTTCATGAACACAAATAAATGCATAATGGTCCAATTTACTGAGTAGAAAAGGTCCAAATGATTTAATATTGGTAGTAGTTGAGCAGTGTCAGTCAGTACATGCTGTTTGGTTGACCTCAGAAATATGAAATATTGTCAATTACCGATGTGCCTTTATGAACGCTTCTGGAATCACAGCTCTGTACACTGTCCCACCCCCAATAGCTTTTTTTCATTTCCATCATCCCAATGGGATACACATCAACAATTGTCTGCTACATATGCCCAAACACACACTCTACAAGAAAGCTGAAAACAACCATAAATTTTGATGACAATATTTATATTTATTTCTTCAGTGTGCTAGATAAAAACCATTTTAGACAACACTGTTATTCTCAGAAGGTATTATTATCATAAAAACACCTTCCCCCCAAAAAAAAACAAATTTATTTCTATTTTCCATAAAAGTTAAAATCACATGCTAGAACAGAGTTAATCACTGAGATAACAGTATCAGAAGACTTGGAGTGTAAGACCAGATAAACTTAGCAATTACACAGAACTAGAAAACTGACTCAGTAGTAAAATATAAAAATCTACAATTATAAATTTGGTCCATGGAGATATTAGAGCAGTATTTACAGTTAAGTATCAGATTATTTCTACTCTAAGTGAATACTGCGGTTGTAAAATGTTGAATATCATATAGGAAATAAAGTGTTTTATGTACAACCTACTATACTAAAAGTTACATTTCTAGCAAATCTAATGATGGCTACAAATACAGTTAAAAATTTGACACTAAAAACAAACTTGTTGGGAGTCTCGACATCTAGAAATCAAAAGGTTTTGTTAAAATCAACATTGAAAAAAACAACACACCTCCACAAATTCATTCTTAGAAATGCTGTAAAATTTGATCATTTTAGTTTATACACAAATGAATTACAAGAAATTTTGCAAAAAAAAAAAGGCACACGTTGTTAATGCTATAAATTTGGCAGCAGAATCCTATGTCATGAAAGTTACTGTAATGTGATGTGAAACAAACAGATTAACAGAAGGACCCGACTGACTTTCCAGTCTCATTTAAAAAAGAGAAAAATAATGTTCAGATATGTATTCCCTTAAACCTCCTGCAGTCTTAAACTAAAGACTCTAAACTCTCGGCTCTGTTTCCATCAGGCAATGCGGCACCATTACTGTCCAGAGAGGTGGATGGGTTCTCTTCTTGCCTTGTGCTCACAAGGCTGAGGACGGCTTTATAAAGAAACTGATACTGCTCCTAGAAACAGAAGGGGGGGGTGGGGGGGTGGTAGTTACAAAAAGGAAGTTCAGTGAAGACATATTTCTTAAAACATTTATTTATTTATTTATTTATTTATTTATTGCCTCCAGGGTTATCACTGGCTTTCAGTGCCTGCACTATGAATCCACTGCTCATGGAGGACATTTTTCCCCCCCATTTTAATTGACAGGACAGAGAGAAATTGAGAGAGACGGGAAAGATAGAGAGGTAAAGAGAAAGACAGACACCTGTACACCTGCTTCACTACTTGTAAAGCAACCACCTTGCAGGTGGGGAGCTGGAAGTTCGAACTGGGATCCTTGTGTAGGTCTACTTCATTGCCATACACTGTGTTCCAATGGTTTTTCTGTCTACTAATTTTTTAGTAACTGGTTAACTGCTGTGCCTATTATTTATGTTTCTAAGATTTCTTTATTTCTTTCTCCCTTCCTTTCTTTCTTTCTTTCTTTCTTTCTTTCTTTCTTCCTTTCTTTCTTTCTTTCTTTCTTTCTTTTTTTCCTCCAGGCTTATGGCTGGGGCTCGGTGCCTGCACTATGAATCCACTGCTCCTGGAGGCTATTGTTTTCCCCTTTTTGTTGCCCCATTATTTATCATTGTTATTGTTGTTACTATTGCTGTTGTTGTTGTTGGATAGGACAGAGAGAAATCGAGAAAAGGGGGGAAGACAGAGAGGAGGAGAGAAAGATAGAAACCTGCAGACCTGCTTCACCTCTTGTGATGTAACCCCCCTGCAGGTGGGGAGCCGGGGGCTGGAACCGAGATCCTTAAGCGGGTCCTTGCGCTTCGAGCCATGTGGCTTAACCCGCCCGCTGTACTACTGCCCGACCCCTGACAGTTTCAATGTTTAAATCTTTGGGGTTTGTCTTTTGACTATTCCCTAAGGTCTGACAGAACACAAGCTGTGGAAAATTACTATTGGTTTCACAAGATAAGTCAAATTAACTGGTACTTTTACTAAGGACATTTTTCAGAATTAATTGATCTCGCAAAATTGCACAGGGGAGATTTATTCATTTTTTTCATCAACTTGACAAAAATTATGTGTTGATTATTTTTCCAGCCCTATGATATGTGGATTGAAATAACTTGTATCAATTTGCAAACTACATGCTACTATGTGATATATATATATTATTATTTTTTGAAAAACATGAAAAAATGACTGGCAGTCTCTAGGAAGGAAGTGATATTCTGAAAGTGGAAGATTGAATCACTGCTTTACTACTTACAATGTCAGCAAAGACTCCTGGCCTCATCAAATTGATCATCTTGGCTACCTGGTAAACATCTATGGAATTTTCTTTGTCTAGTTGGTGCATAAACGTTGTCAAAGCACAGAAAGTTCCTGCTGTCACTCCTCCATGTCTTGAAGCAAAAAATTAAAAAGTCTCATTCAGACACATCGAAGTTTAAAAAAGCCTTTACAACTTATACTACGAACAATACATTTTTTTCTACTAAATCATTTATCTTTACTCAACTGTGTATAGAACTATAGTTTAATCTGAAACACTGACAAGTTTTCATGACATTAATCAATGAAATACTTTATGTGAATTTAATATTTGTTCAAAAATTTGAATTTTGTACTGTGGGAGGTGATGGCAATTAATTAATGGACCTGAGTGAAATTAGATAGTATATATCATATGTAATATGAATAATTTTAGCATATACATTACTTGTTTATAACAGAAATATGTAGAGTCCTAGTGGATAAAGACCTTTATTATAGCAAATGAAAGCTATTCAGTTCAACTGTATTTCCAAAGGTCACTGCTGAGAAATGTCTCTCTGATTAGCATCTGCAAAATATTTAAGTCCTGAAGCACCAGCTCATCACACAAAGTGCTCTAAGTAGACAAAGCAAAAATCATTCATACAGTGATGCATTCATCTTATGTATTCAGTTAGAGCTCCAAGAGAAATGAAAAAAAAAACATATTTTGTGATAACCTTGTTTACTTATAAATTGGCTGAATCACCAAAATTGGTTCATATCCTTTGGTTAGGACACCAGAAATCTACACATACAGGAAGCATGTTCAAATGTGAAAAGTTTTAAAGTGTGGAGCTTACTCATCATGAACAATCATGGGCCCATCTCTGTTGGCAGCTTCTTCTTTGATAACACTTATAAGTTCAAAAGTTTTACTAATGGGGCTATCTGGATTTGGCCACTTGGGACACTGAAAATGCCTTACTTCAAGTACATAGTCATCCTAATAAGAGAAAGAAAAAATCATGTTTTAAAAATAATTTTATTGGTGATTAACAATTCATTATGAGTGGAATAATTGGGGAAAATCATAAATCACAGGGAAGATAATAAAAATAAGTTGTAGGCACAAGTCAGTAGCCTGGGTGAGTGGAAGCTGGTGAAGCCCACCCTCCATTATTCAGAAAGAAACTGGTATGAAACCACCTTAGTCGTGTGTAGATATAATCTTTTTTTAACTTTATGGGGGTGAGAATGAGGAATGTCTGACCCATGCACATGTAAGGCCTTGGTATGGCCCTAGTAAGGCAACCAGAATGTTTTCATAGCACCATTAGTTGCTATATATTTTTAAAAATATTTATTTATTTATTCCCTTTTGTTGCCCTTCTTTTTTTTTATTATTGTTATTATTGCTGTGGTCGTTGTTGGGTAGGGCAGAGAGAAATGGAGAGAGGAGGGGAAGACAGAGAGGGGAAGAGAAAGATAGACACCTGCAGACCTGCTTCACTGCCCATGGAGCGAACCCCTCCCCCTGCAGGTGGGGAGCCAGGGGCTTAAACCGGGATCCTTACACTGGTCCTTGCACTTTGCGCCACCTGCTCTTAATCCACTGCGCTACATCCAAATTCCTAGTTGCTATATTTTTAAAGACAGAGATAGTGAGGGAAAAAGGGAGGGAGGGAGGGAGGGAGGGAGGGAGAGAGAGAGAGAGAGAGAGAGAGAGAGAGAGAGAGAGAGAGAGAACCCTAACACTGAAACTTCTTTCAGGTAGTGGGGACAGGGCTCAAACTTATGTCCCACACATGGCAAAGTGCACACTGCATGAGTGAGCTATTTTACAAGCCTAAGCTAATTTTTAGGTTAATGATTTTGCATGGCCCAGCATATAATGTTATGAATATCCACATGAACCTTGGCAGAAAAAAAGTTTCCCACAGCTGCTACAGGCAAATATTATCTGTGGGTTATGCCAATAAACCATGAAAATATATACCAAAGATGAGTGTGTGCTATTAAATATAAAATGGAATACTAAATGTAAATGGAATAAAATATATGTCCAGAAAAAGCTCATATGTATACATATATATTTATGAGCAACTGGCATTGATAATTGCTGATCGATAAGTCGTGCTATGACAAGTTATTCATATGGAAAACAAAGAGTTGGACCTTTACCTCACAGAATATAAAACAATAATTCTGTTCCAGGCGGAGCAAAAACAACACAGTAGAATTTCTTCCTGATTTCAGGATAAGACTAAATTTTACAAGAAAATAATGATTTATAGAGTAAAAATGAAAATGTTAATATTTTTATGGACTTATGGTATGAACGTTCATTCCACAAAAAAGAAAAAGACTTCACAAAAGAACCAAGTCACAAAGTAGGAGACGTATTTGTAACATCTACAGTTGATAAGAGATGAACTTCTAAAGTGTAAAAAGAACAAATGAATGTTATGTGTCCTCAGGGATCTTAACATTCTTTTAGTTTCTGTTCCTTATTTTAGAAGTCAGGAATGTGAATTACTTTCCCAAGACCACAGTTTTGTCAGTGGGACTGGAATCAATTTGTAATTCATTTTTGTTTTAATTGAATAGGAAATTATTTTATCTTTACAGATTTCTTGGAGATACTCAAGAGTGTAGTAAGATAGTTTCTGTTATAAATCCTGCATATTTCCAAGCATTTTTTCACTTACAACACACTACAGGTACGAAGAAGTGAACCTGTTCTTATAGATAATGCTTCTCTCATTTTAATAGATGATAAGAATTTACTTAAAATGTGTAATAGAATAAAGCTATTTTTCTTAGATTCACTTTTACCTTAAGATCTATCAGAAACTACTTTGTAGTAACAAATAAACACTTTTTCTTGAGTGTTTAGAAATCAGGAATGGCATCACATGTGATGACTAGTTGTGTAATGATTCTATAACATTTTGAAAAAGAAAGTGTTACATAGGGAAAGACCATTTGGATAATCTGTATCTCGATTAGTAAGAAATAATATTCCTTCTTTTTATATCTAAGAAAGAATTCTAGGCTAGCATATTTAACATGTGCTTAAGATGAACAGTTTGTCACATTAATGATGCCCGTACCTGTGTAGCTTCTAAGATAAAATCCTGAATTATCAGTTTTTCTTCATTAGACAGACATTTGTGCTCTTCAGTCATAAGAGTGACTTTAAAACTTTCACAATTTATAGGCTCATCTTTATTCGGCCAGTAAACAAACTCATCTTCTGCCTAGAAAATTAAAAACCAAAAAAGGTTCTAAATTTTCATAAATTCTCTAGTAAGTTAGACTGTGAAATGAAATTAACTGGCTGTCACAGAACATTAAACTCAAACAGTTTTTTTGGATTTCAAATTCTATGCTTTTTAATATCTTGAATCTTAAACCAGTTTTGTGTGTTGAATAAAATATAACACTTTAGAAACCCAACTACTATGTAGCTTTCTTAGTCTATTAATATCAATGGTAAAATATTGTCTCTATAATTTACAACTTAGTAAAGAAACAAATTTAGGGAAGTCGGATGGTAGCGCAGCAAGTTAAGTTTCTGTGGCCATGTACAGAGCAAGGACCAGCTTAAGGATTCCGGTTCAAGCCCCGGGCTCCCCACCTGCAGGGTAGTTGCTTCACATGTGGTAAAGCAAGTCTGCAGGTGTCTCTCTTTCTCTCTCCTCTCTGTCTTCCCCTCCTCTCTCCATTTCTCTCTGTCTTATCCAACAACAACGACATCAACAACAACAAGAATAATAACTACAACAATAAAACAACAAGGGCAACAAAAGGGAATAAATAAATATTAAAATAAATTAAAAAAAAGAAACAAATTTAAGTGATTTTAAGAGTTTAGCAATTCCCAACAGTGGAGTGGCACAATTGGTAAAGCACACAAGGTACAATGCATGAAGATACAAGTTCAAGCCCCTTGGCCCCCACCTGTAAGGGGAGTACTTCCCAAATGGTGGAGTGGTCTCTCTCCCCTTCTCTATTTCTCTCTGTATCATAAATATGTATGTACTTATGTATGAGTAAAACAAGAGCAGTTTTCAGTGTCATCTGAAATAGTTTAACTTGATGGATAAGAATCTCAATGCTAAGATTATAAGCAAAACCTTAAAGAAATAGGTCTTCCAAAATTTTTTATGTGAGAGATAAAATAGAGACCAAGACAGAGACCAAAACACCACTCTATGATCTGTGTTCTATTTGTTTTTGTTTACTTAGTTTTTGTTTTGTGCTGGCATCCAGTCCAGGACTTTACACAAGCAAAGCATGTGCTCTGTCACTAAGCCGTCATTCCAGCCCTGAAATAGATCTTTAAACAGTACTTATAGATCTTCTTAAAGTGAGGAATTGCCAAATAGCCTAATAATTTTTTTCTTGTAGAAGTGTTAGCTATTTGAGCTGCTTTTTTATGCATAGACAGAAACAAACAGGCGATATATCACACCACTAGAATTTCTTCCACTGCTATAGCATACTGATGTGATGCCAGGGCTTGAGCCTGGGTCACATGCATTGCAAGGTACACACCTTACCCAGTGAGATGCCTCTCAGGTTCCATATATATATATAATTTTTTTTTTTCCTCCAGGGTTATTGGTAGGGCTCAGTGCCTGCACTACGAATCCAGTACTCCTGGAGGCCATTTTTACCATCTTGTTGACCTTGTTGTCGTTATTATTGTTGTTGACATTGTTGGATGGGACAGAGAGAAATTGAGAGAGGAGGGTAGACACACAGGGGACAGGAAGACAGACACCTGCAGACCTGCTTCACTGTTTGTGTAGCTTCCATTCTGCAGGTGGGGAGGGGGACTAGAATCTAGTACATTGTGCTTAGTAACACATGGCACCTCTTTTTTTTTTTTTTTAATAAATCTTTGGAACCAAGAAAATAATTTAAGTGTGAAGTCTTCTGTGCCTAAGACTCCAGAGATTTCAGATCCTATCTTCAATACCATATTATGCTGAAGTTGACCAATACTCTGATTTCTGTCACCGATTTTGTATGCTTGACATCTGGCTATTTTGACTTTAGATGTGACTGGAGAGACTTACCATATTTTGACCATCAGGAAGCATAACCACCAGCTGGGCATTGTGGTCCCATATCATCCTCCAGAAATCCTTGATAGTATGGAGAAGGGGATGCTGTGTGATGATGAATTCAGTGCTTTGATAGTAACCCTACAAAATCAACGAGTAGGAGATTGAGCCTGGATATAACATTTTAAATAATCAAAAACAATAATTTAATGGATTTAAAGTCAAGACAGTGTTTATTTTATATAATTTCTCTAAATAAAACTGTGATTATATGACATAGGCAGTGTTTATGGGACATTTCTCATATGACAGATACTGCACTAAATGTTTTCTTTTCCTAAATCATTCATTTCTTTTGACAGTACTGTGGGATAACTATCCATTGTCTTCTTGAACCCTAAGAGAGCAGGAAATTCACATTTCTACTATAGAGCCTATATCTCCCCCAGTCCTGGAACCTTAGGGTGAGGTGCACTTTCCTGCATTCTTCTCTCAATTCATATCAAATAATATTCCATCCGCTGATCACAACCTAGTCAACACAATGAGTGCCACCTCAGGATACTTCACTTCAGACTGTGTCCAGAGGCTTCAGGTGTGGAATGACAATCCTTCAGCTTCATTACTCAGGTGAGACCGTTCCGTTCATAGTATTCTCTAATTCCATTCCAGGTGGTTCACTTCCTAACAAAGTCCCAAAACCTAGATATAGACCAGGTCCCCTGAGATAGAGCATATGTTCACATATGCCCATAAACTAGGGAAAAATATATACCTGGAAGCAGAAGTACACAAGAGCTTGGAGGGAATAACCCCCAACAGTTCATCTGCACTATTCCAGCCTTTAGGTCCATAATTGTTCAACAACAATTTGTTTGGCTTTGTATGTTAACTCTCTTTTCAGTCACCAGGTTCCAGATGCCAGCAAGATGCTGACCAGACTTCCCTGGACAGAGGACCCCACCAGTGTGTCGTGGAGCTCCACTTCCCCAGTGACCCACCCTACTAGGGAAAGAGAGGCAGGTTGGGAGTATGGATTGACCAGTCAATGCCCATGTTCAGTGGGGAAGCAGTTACAGAAACCAGACCTTCCACCTTCTGCATCCCACAATGACCTTGGGTCCATACTCCCAGAAGGATAAAGTGTTGGGCATTACATCAGCTCCCCTGCATTGTTTGATGCTATGGTCTATTTACATAATCATTGTTTTGCCTGAGACCCGCCCTGCCTGCAGGGTATTAGTTAATTCCACTGGTTAGAACCTTTGCAACAGCTGCTATGGAAGCTTTCTACCTTCCCAGAGGGCCTTGTTTTCTCCACCCCCTTTCCTAGCCAATCCCATCCCCGACTTGCCACTTTCGTTTTTACCCTATAAATCCCGCTGCTGTTTCTGGTTTCGCCCTCTTTCTCTTCCAAGTCCCAATCTGGAGAAGACCTGGAGAAGGGCTGGTGTGCATAGCAGGAGGTGGCCATTTTGCTAGCTCCATTTGGCCTAAACCCACTGGCTTCACTGCTTGTGAAGGTGGGGTACTGGGGGCTCAAACTGGGATCCTTGTGTTTTGTACTATGTGCGCTTAGCTAGCTGCACCACTGCCCAAACCTCCTAAATATTTTCTTTCCTGGATAAATAGAGCAGTGTGATTTCCACACGGAAATTGGAACCATTTCCTTTAGTTAAGTGCTTGACCAGCCAGCAATGAACATTAAAGTCACATAACATCCACTAAAGCACTCATTCCTCTCAGGTGGGCTCTAAACACAGAAGAGATATATTTTATCTTTAGAAATCCAGGCCCACCAAAATATGCCTCTATGTTCACAGTTGTGTTATTCGCAATAACCTAGGAGTATAAGCAACCTAGTTGCCCATTGAAAAATAAGTGATTGAAAAGCTTATGGGACATGTACTTAAGGGAATACTACTTGATATTGTTTCCTTTGTGTCCTTTGTGTCAAAATAGATGCAACTGGAGGCAGTTATGTTCAGTGACATAAACTAGGAAGTTAAAGACAAGTACCAAATGGTTTTGCTAATATGTGAAATAGAGACAATTCAAATACATAGTTTAAAGAACAAAGGAGAAGGAGCTGGAGAAGGATGAGAAAGCCACAACAAAATCCTCTCTAAGATTTTCTGAGTACCATGGTGGTTATCAATGTGGGTTAGTTGAGGGTTGGGGCACAGAATTTTGCAAATGAGTATGGTGTGGACCTATATCTCTATAATTTTACTTTTAAATCACTATTGAATTGCTAATATGAGAATAATAATAATAATTGCTGGTACTCATGTGGAAGGCCTCGCAGTAGAGGTCAGCCATACTGACCTCTTGTGTTAACTCTTGTGGTTAACAACAGGAAAAGACCAGGAGACCATTTTGTTACAAAAGATCTGTTTGTTGTACACAAGGCAGGCTTTAAGTAGCAGAAGGGAACAAAGGACATTTTTCACATGTGGTGGTAATGATGGCTTTTGAAGGTCAGAACTCTCATGTAGAAGGTTCTAAGGAATGAGGAGATTTGATAGTTGTAGAGGGGAGTTCCGGGGTGATTAGTGGCAAGTGTGAAGCAGACAGAGAGGAGCCTTGAAGGCAGAGAGATAAGATAGAGGAGTTAGATCAAGGTGGAAGAGGGGGTTAAGGAAATAGAAAGAAAAGACTTTTGGTCCAGACAGAATGGTGATATATGGAGTATGTGTGATCACAGCAGGTGAACTTTAAGCAGGCAAACCATTTGGTTTATAACAAGGGAATTAGTTAAGTGTTAAGGGGTGTAGGTTCTTGTGATGCTTGGGAGACTGACAAGGGGAAACTGAGTCAGGAATGCTTTTCCTTGCTCGACCCTTGAAAGGGAGAGTCTGACAGGTGGGATATCTTTTCAGACCTCCATCTTTATAATGGGAGTTCCTTCCCCTATACTCTTACTATGCTTTCACAAAATCCACACAATAAATAATAATAATAATAATAATAATAATAATAATAATAAGCCCAAGTTCCTAAATGAACACAGATTGGAAGGTCAGAAGAGTACTGCATCTCCAGAATGGGAATCTCAATGAGACTGGACTTTGCTAAAGTCAGATTGTTCTGAGCCTGCTTAGAGACTCTCTTTTGGCAATGGAAATATAGTGTCTAAGATCAGTGAATGTATGTTTTGTATGCCCTTATCAGTCCTGAACGTTGAATGTGAATTCTGTATCTGCTCATTTATATAGCTTGAATGTCAAAGACTGTTAGTCCACTTGCTCCTGTGGTTTGTAGGTCTAATAGATTTGATGTATGTCCATTAGTGGTGCTGTCCATGTCTTAGGTCATTACTTACAGCAAGACACTCTGATTTTATTTCTGGTAAGACAAACTGCAGCCATCTCTCTAGTGATTCTTCTGACTTACCATGATGTATGAAGCATTGATGTAGTCTGTGCCTTCTCCACTCAGGGATGAAATGCCAACCCTTGATCTTTCCACTAGAACACAGAATATTCATGGTAAACAATCACACTTACCCAGTTGTACTCTCACCATCTGCCCCCAAATTGCAAACCATCATTGCATGTCTTAATTTTACTGTCTTTGATAAAAAATATTTGGTACACACTGCCATGCACAGGGGCCTGGGTTCAAACCCCCACCTGCAGAGGGAAAGATTCACTAGTGGTAGAGCAATGCTACAGGTGTCTTTCTCTCCTTATTTCTCTTTGTCTCTATCAGAAAATAAAGAAAAAGAAAATGAAAAAGACCACCAGGTGACCCCACCAATGTGTCCTGGAGCCTCACTTCCTCAGATCCCTGCCCTACTATGGAAAAAGAGAGACAGGCTGGGAGTATGGATTGACCTGTCAACACCTATGTTCTGTGGTGAAGCAATTACAGAAGCCAGACTTCCCACCTTCTGAACCCCATAAATGTTCCTTGGTCCATGCTTCCAGAGGGATAAAGAATAGGAAAACTATCAAGGGAGGGGATGGGATACAGAATTCTGGTGGTGGGAATTCTGTGGAAATGTACCCCTTACCCTATGGTCTTGTGAATATTTCCATTTATAAATAACAATTATATAAACAAAAAAAAAAAAAAGAAAAGAAAAAGACCACCGGATCAGTGGACTAGGTATGAAGCCTCAGGGATAACCCTGGCGACCAGAATGAAAGAGAATTCGGATTAAAAAAAAGGCTAAGTATTCCATGTATTTTATATTTTCAGATGCGACATCAGGGTTTAAGAGTTCTTTTTTTTTTATAATTTTTAAAAAAATTTTACTATCTTTACTTATTTATTTATTGGATAGAGACAGCCAGAAATTGAGAGAAGGAGGGAAGCTAGAGAGGGAGAGAGACAGAAAGACACCTGCAGATCTGCTTCACCACTCGCAAAGCTTTCCCCCTGCAGATGGGGACCAGGGGCTCAAACCTGGGTCCTTGTGCACTGTAGCATGTGCGCTCAACCAGGTGCGCCACCACCGGGCCCCAAGAGTTCTTTTTTGGGCCAGTGAGACACATCAGCAGTGTAATGCATGCCTAATGTTTGAGGCATTGGATTTCATTCTTAGCTTTGCAATAGAAACAAGAAAGACAAAGCAAAATGCAACATCATATATGGCAGAGATGTGATTTGGTTTCTTTCCCCCCCTCTTTCAGATATACAACAAAAAGCATACAAAAACTGTAAAGTAAGAGTTCTTTTAAAAGTTACAATTTAATATATTTGCCCCAAGATGCTAAAATATTCTCAAATCAGCTCCAGGTCTTCTAATATTTTTCTGTCATTTTTCAAGATTCAGCATGACCTACCAGGGATGATGGACGAAGTTCTGTTCTTTTCCCTGTTGCACTGCTTTAGGGCTGTAGAATAGTCACTCTGCTTTATATTTGATTGACTCAAGAGCTGAGAAACATAGTCAAGGAAAAATGCATACTACTTTATCAAGTAACTTGAACATTCCAACACCATACACACACACACACACACACACCCTCATGTACACACACTCAACCCAAACAAGATTGCATGTTCATATCTCTATCTCTCTATCATCTATCTGAATTGTTTTCTAATGATTCCTTGAGATAATCCTCACTTTAGCAAACTCCCTGGCACATTTATCTTCTACACCAGGGAGCTGGAAGAAGCAGAAAACATTCTCCAGTTTGCATTTCTGCACTGGGAGGATCTTCCTCATGGCATCCTTTTTACATGTTCAAGCTTAGGGTTCTCCACTTAAATGTCACAATGTAGTTTGAAACAAATTGTATTATATGTGTATATACACATGTATATGTATAACAGATGGATTTTTTGCCCTTTTTATTTTATTTATATTTATTTATTCCCTTTTGTTGCTCCTGTTGTAGTTATTATTTTTGTTGTTACTGATGTCATTGTTGTTGATGTCATTGTTGTTGGATAGGACAGAGAGAAATGGAGAGAGGAGGGGAAGACAGAGAGGGAGAGAGAAAGATAGACACCTGCAGACCTGCTTCACCATTTGTGAAGCGACTCCCCTGCAGGTGGGGAGCTGGGGTCTCAAACCAGGATCCTTATGCTGGTCTTTGTGCTCTGCACCACATGTGCTTAGCCTGTTGTGTTACTGGCTGACTCCCAACAGATGGATTTTATTCATAGTTTTAAATACACTGTTAAAAATAGTACTTGCTATTTATTCCCCAAGTAATTAATGTCCATTCTGTTTCCAATAATTTGCCCTTCCACTTGGTCATAATGAATATCCCATGTACATTTCTAAATACAAATAAGTATGAGGATTTCTATAGATAAATAAAAATCATCAGTGTAAAAGTAAAAAAGAATCATCAGAGTTTAAATTTTAACAATCTAATGGACAAAGAGTGGTAGAGTAAGGTTTTGATTTGCATTTCCTTAAATATTGTGAGATTGTAAATTTTTGGGCCCATTAACTATTTAGAAATTTTTTTTAGTGTTTCTACTTGCTTATAATTTTTTAAACATAGTAGATTTTGATGTGATGGATATACATCTAAAATATGTTCCCCAAAGTTGCCGATATATTTATTTTTGAATTATGCAGATATTTATATCAATTAAATTTTCACCAAAGTTTTCTGGAGATAAAGTTTTTATCAAGAAGTACTTCTTATATGCTGAAGTCCTCACAGTGTACTTGATAATGCCTTCTTATTACCAGTACAAAACTTTTTTTTTAACTTTACGTAGGTCATTTTGAATAATTTCAAAGTCTGAGGTGTGGTAGGGACCTAGTTTTACTTGTCATATGATAATTGTCCCAATATCACTTATTAATTTAGCCTGTCATTCCCTCATTGATTGGATATGCTTATTTATCACATAATAATTCCTTCCTGTGCACAGTTCCAGTGCTGATTTGTTTTTATTGCAATGTTAATATAGCTCTATTATAAATCTTAAGTATATAGTATGCATTTCTATTCTTTGTTCTTTATTTTTAGGCTTTAAATGTTTTGAGTTTTCTAAATGCTAATTTAAAATTAGTTCATTATGTCCTGTGAAAAATTATTTTGGTGATTTATCTGGTTCTGCATTGTTTCTTATTTTTTAAATATTTTTTTATTTATTCCCTTTTGTTGCCCTTGTTTTTATTGTAGTTATTGTTGTTGTTATTGATGTCATCCTTGTTGGATAGGACAGAGAGAAATGGAGAGAGGAGGGGAAGACAGAGAGGGAGAGAGAAAGATAGATACCTGCAGACCTGCTTCACAGCCTGTGAAGCGAACCCCCTGAAGGTGGGGAGCTGGGGGCTCGAACCCAGATCCTTACACTTGTCCTTGCGCTTTGTACCACATACGTTTAACCCACTGAGCTACCGCCCGACTCCTGCACTGTTTCTTAGTTTCTTATTTTAAAGAGAATCAACATCTTCACATTTCCATACATGAACAATGTATCTGTCTATATGTGCTTATTTGATGCTTTTCAACTCATTTTCATAATAGCTTTTATTATATATTTATTATTGTTTTTGCTAATTTTTTAAAAATCCTGGAATTTTAATTCCTGTTATTTTATTGCTGCTCATTTGTCTTTTTTTTTGGCTTTAACAGATTTTCTTACACTTGAATAATGCCATGGTGTAATGTATACATATACATTTACATTGTCCTAGTTAATAGGAGAGACCGGGTGTGTGTGTGTGTGTGTGTGTGTGTGCTGACCTGGTAGAGTATAACACATTATCCTGCATGAGGCCTTCAGGTCAAGTCCCTAATCTCAACCTAGAGGGTCTAAGCCTCACAAGTGCTGCAGATGTCTCCTCCACTCTGCCTATCATTCATCCTCTAACAAGAAAAAATAAACAAATAAATAAATTAAATGGTCATTGGAAACATCTCTGTTTTTAACTGGATTCTGACCTCATTATTGTTATTTCCACTCTAACCCTAGTTTCCCACCATAATTATCTAGGGACTAAATCATACTTAGATAATTCTATTGATATTGGGTAATGATTGCATACATTTATAATTTAGACAAAAGATAACAAATCAGTATTTTACATTTTTATTGTGTCTTTCTGAATGTTATACCACCCATTTTTTCTCTCTTTCTCATTGATCTTTTTAATTCATATAAGCATGGATGAATAAGACATTTGTCTTTGAGAGCAGACTCTAAATTCACTATTCGTGATCCACGAGGTGGAGCAGTGGCTAAGGCACTGGACTCTCAAGCATGAGGTCCTGAGTTCACATGTACCAGAGTAATGTCTGGTTCTTTCTCTCTCTCTCCTATCTTTCTCATTAATAAATAAATTTAAAAAGCTTAAAAAAATAAAATAAGTAAATTCACTATTCACCCTTGATCTTGCTTTCTTCAAAGTATAAAATCTGGGGGCCAGGCGGTGGCACACCTGGTTGAATGCACATGTTACAATGTACAAGGGCCCAGGTTTCAGCCCCTGGTCCCCACCTGCAAGAGGAAAGCTTTGCAAGTGATGAATCAGGGCTGCAGGTCTCTCTCTCTCTCTCTCTCTCTCTCTCTTTCTCTCTCTCTCCCTTTCTATTAGCTCCTTCCTTCTTAACTTCTGGCTGTCTCTACCCAATAAATAAAGATAATAAAAAATGAAAAACAAAACAAAATATAAAAATCTGCTAAGTGAGAATACAAAACTTGAGAAGAAATTCATAATGTTATAGGGTAGGGGAAAAGCGAGGAAAAAGGACATTCTCATGGTTGTTAACACTCCCGGATTATTCTAGTCTTCCAAATTCTTCCTGGATAGTCTTTCTATAGAAAGTGGCCTTGTTATACCCCTTTCCCATATTAGGGAGCTACTCTCTTCCCTGATCCAGCTTTCTGATCCTTTTCCAGCCATGACATCATTTCACCAGACAATAACTTGGATCCATCCATCTGCATAGCAGATTTCAGGCTCAGGGGAAAAAAAAAAAAAAACTAGTATAGCCACAGGTCCTTTGGAATTTAACTAAAATATGCCTACTAGCTATCTACAAAATGGAGAACCCCTCCCCTAGCTCTTTCTCCGCACTATTCCAGCCTTTAGGTTCATGATTAGTCAACAACTTATTTGGCTTTATATGTTAACTCTCTTTTTCAGCCACCAGGCTTCAGATGCTAGCAGGATGCCAACTAGACTTCCCCAGAAAGACAACCACACCAATGTGTCCTGTAGTTCCGCTTCCCCAGAGCCCCACCCAACTAGGGAAAGAGAGAGACAGGCTGAGAGAATGGATCAACCAGTCAACGCCCATGTTTATCGGGGAAGCAATTACAGAAGCCAGACCTTCCACCTTCTGCACCCCACAATGATCTTGGGTCCATACTCCCAGAGGGTTAAAGAATATTAAAGCTATCAGGGGAGGGGATGGGATACAGAGTTCTGGTGGTGGGAATTATGTGAAGTTGTACCCCTCTTATCCTATGGTTTTGTCAGTGTTTCCTTTTTATAAATAAATAAAATAAATAAATAAATAAATAAATAGGAAAGTGGCTTTGTTTCTCAAGGAATCCTGGGTAATAAGAGGTTCTCTAGAAGTAATGTAGAGCAAAATAACAGCCTTCTTTCCTTTGAAAAGTCAAGACTATGCTAAACCTAACTCAGGTAGCAGGTCTGATAATATATTCTTTCTGAATTCTTTGTTTATTGCTTTATAGAAGCTGTGTGACAGGGTTAGTGAGAAAAACTCAAGGCTGATTAAGCTATTCTCATTATGTAGCCTATTTTTAAGATTTCAAGTGAGACATATCTAACCAAAGAATAGTATGACTTGCCCAAGTCATAGTACTTGTGGCTAAGTAGTCTGTTGTTTCTTTTTTTTCCAAGTATAAAGAATACTAACCCAACCTGTTTTAGAAATTCTGCTTGCTGATTCGATGTTCTATGGCATCCTTTATAGATCAACTTTTACACTTACAAAAGCTGGGGTTTCTGAAAACCTAGCTGCTTATAACAAAGTTTCCCCTGAAATCTGCTATTAGGATATTTTTTTTTGCCTACTATAACGAACAATACAGCCACTGTGCCAACAGTCTCAACACGCCCATACAGTCTTCATGTATGAAAGGAAAATATGTAGAAGGATTTTGTGGAAACACTCTAGAGGTTTCAAAAAAAAAAAAAACTTACCTTGAAGTGCTTTTCAAGTTTCGTTTTACCCGTTGGTCCGGGAATGAGAAGTCCATTGACATAGGCATGAATATGACTGTCTGGTACCTCAGTTTCTTTACTAAGTATGGCCTCAACCAAAGCATCATGAATGAAGATATATTGTTCCTATCAAAAAATTATGAGATTATTTTAGACTTTATATATATGTACAAAAGTGAATCTTCTGGGAGCTGGGTGGTAGTGCAGCAGGCTAAACACACACGGCACAAAGTGCAAGGGCCGGCATAAGGATCCCGGTTCGAGCCCCCAGCTCCCCACCTGTAGGGGGTCTCTTCACAAGCAGTGAAGCAGGTCTGCAGGTGTCTGTCTTTCTCTCCTCTCTGTCTTCCCCTCCTTTCTTGATTTCTCTCTGTCCTATCCAACAACAACAACAGCTATGACAACAATAACAGTAACAACTACAACAAGTGCAACAAGAAGGGCATCAAAAAGGGAAAAATGGCCTCCAGGAGCAGTGAACTCGTAGTGCAGACACTGAGCCCCAGTGATAACCCTGGAGATAAAAAAAAAAAAAGTGAATCTTCCACTGGCAGATTAAAACATTCTTATAAAATGTGTGTGTGTGGGATGGACCCCACAAAAGATCACTTACAGGACTTGGCAAAGAGTCCAATACAAACATGAAGGCAGTCTTTTCATCTTTAACTTCTTGATTATTTGTATACTGACATTTGTGGGAAGATTTGGGAAGATAGAGCACTAGCCTCTCTATCCATTCTTCCAACTCCAAGATAGTTTTACTCATATGAGGAGTAAAATGTAGAAAACTAAAACATATGAACTTTAAAAAAAAAGAAGCAGCTGATCTGTCTCAAAACCTTTATGAGAGCTATGATGATTTTCATTGTAGGGTGGGGCACAGAAGTTTGGTGTTGGGTGCAGTGTGTGATCATACTACTGTAATCACATAATCTTGCAAACCATTATGAAATTACTAATGAAAATTTTTAAAAATTTTAAAATATTTATTTATTACCTTTTGTTGCCATTGTTGTTTTATTGTTGTAGTTATTATTGTTGTTGTTACTGATGTCATCATTCTTAGATACGACAGAGAGAAATGGAGAGAGGAGGGGAGACAGAGAGGAGGAGAGAAAGACACCTGCAGACCTGCTACACCGCCTATGAAGTGACTCTCCTGCAGGTGGAGAGCTGGGGGCTCGAACCGGGATCCTTATGTGGGTCCTTGTGCTTAATGCCACATGCTCTTAACCTGCTGTGCTACTGCCCGACTCCCGTGAAAATGTTAAAAAGACTCTCTTCCAAATGGGGGTCTTTCCTAAGGACTGTATTGACACCTATTATTCACATAGGTCTTCTCTATCAAACTAGATTATAAAGTTATATAATCAAAATGTCCTGGTATTGAAAAAAAAATAGACACAGTGACCAGTGGAACAGAACTGAGAACCCAGAAATAAGCCTTCCCTTCCTATGGATATCTAATTTTTAACAAGGGGACCTAAAATATTGGACAGATAATGGAAATTCTCTTTAACTAATAGTGTTGGAGAAATTGCATTGAAACATGTAGAAGAATGAAACTGGACCACACACAAAAGTAACTCTAAATGGATCAAATACTTGGTTGTTAGACCAGAAACTATCAAATACTTAGGCATCTTCAATGACTCAAGGCCAATTGCAAGGAAGACAAAAACTAAGCAAGTAGAACTACATCAAATTGAAAAGCTTCTGCACAGCAAAAGAATTCATCACACAAGATGGGTCAGAGAAGGCGGGTTCATTGTTCTTAATAGCTGCATAGTATTCCATTGTGTATATATACCACAGCTTTCTCAGCCACTCATCTGTTGTTGGGCACCTGGGTTGCTTCCAGGTTTTAGCTATTATGAATTGTGCTGCTATGAACATAGGAGTACACACCTCTTATTGGTTGGGTGTTATGGAGTCCTTGGGGTATAACCCCAGGAGAGGAATTACTGGGTCATATGGAACATATAAATCAGTAGTTAATTAATATAAGAGGGGGAAATCAATTGTATGTGTCAAAGTTTCTCAAAAGACAAACTGAATCTTTTTAATATATAGGCTATGTATTTGATATGCGGACTCTCTCAAAAGCCTAGACCAAGTAGATTAGAAGCATCCAATAGCACAGCTATATACAAGATACTGGGTACTGTACAGCAAACCATAACAAAGGGACTTTTCAAAGTTAACCCAATTAACAAATAATGTGATGATAATATTAACTATCGATTGTCTTTTTGAACCCTAAGACAGCAGGAACCTCACATCTTCACTATAGAGCCCCTACTTCCCCCAGTCCTGGAACCCTTGGATAGGGCCCACTTTCCTGTATGCATCTCCCAATCCAAACCAAATAATATTGCATCCGCCGATCACAACCTAACCAAACCAACGATTGCCACCTCAACATGCTTCACCTCAGACTGTATCCAGAGACTTCAGCTTCATTACTCGGGTGAGACCTTTCCTTTTATAGTACACTCTAATTTCATCTCAGGTAGTTCACTTTCTAACAAAGTCCCATAACCTAGATATACACCAGTTTCTGTGAGAGAGAGCTTATGTGCACACGTATCCATAAACTACTGCAAAATATATACCTGAAAGCAGAAGTACACTAGAGTTTGCAGTGAGTACCTCCCTAACACTTCCTCTCCACTATTCCAAGCTTGGGATCCATGTTTGCTCAACAAATTGTTTGGCTTCATAAGTTAACTCTCTTTTCAATCACCAGGTTCCAGATGCCACCAGGATGCTGGCTAGGCTTCCCTGGATTGAAGACCCCACCAATGTGTCCTGGAGCTCAGCTTCCCCAGAGACACACCTTACTAGGGAAACAGAGAGGCAGACTAGTCAACGCCCATGTTCAGTGGGGAAGCAATTACAGAAGCCAGACCTTCTACCTTCTGCAACCCTCAACGACCCTGGGTCCATGCTCCCAGAGGGCTAGAGAATGGGAAAGCTACCATGGGAGGGGGTGGGTTATGGGGACTGGGTGGTGGGAATTGTGTGGAGTTGTACCCCTCCTACCTTATGTTTTTGTTCACTAATCCTTTCTTAAATAAAAAATTAAAAAAAAAGAATTCATCACACAAACAAACAAAAAAACTCCTTTCAGAATGGGAGATCTTTTTAAGTCATACATTAGGCAAAAGGTTAATATGAAAAATATAAATATAGAAAGAGCTCACCAAATCCAGCAAACAAACAACCCCATCTAAAAGCGGGGAGGTAATATGGTCAGAATAGTCACCAAAGAAGATATCCAAAAGATGTGAAAAAGTGCGTAGTCACCGATTATCAAAGAAATGCAAATAAAGACAGCACTGAGTTACTTATTTTTTCCCTCTAGGGTTATCACTGGGGCTCAGTGCCTGCACGAATCCACTGCTCCTGGAGACCATTTTTTCCCATTTTGTTTCTCTTGTTGCACTTGTTGCAGTTGTTATTATTGTTGTTGGATAGGACAGAGAGAAATCAAGAGAGGAGGGGAAGATAGAGAGGGGGAGAGAAAGATAGACACCTGCACACCTGCTTCACCACCTGTGATGTGACCCACACCCCTGCAAGTGAGGAGCTGGGGACTCAAACCGGGATCCTTAACGCCAGCCCTTGCGCTTTATGCCATGTGTGCTTAACCCACGGCGCTACTGCCCAGCTCCCAGCACTGAGTTACTACTTCACTACTGTGACAATGTCATCCATCAGTAACAACAAATGCTGGAGAGGTTTCAGGAGTAAAGGAATCCTTTATGTTCTGGTGAGAATGCAAATTGGTCTAATGCCTGTGGAGAGACATCTGGATAACTCAGAATGCTAGAAATGGAACTACCCTATGACCTGGTAACTCCTCTCCTGCAGATATGTACTAAAGAAACAAACATATCATTCAAAAAGATCTATGTACACTTAATTTTATAGCAGCACAATTTGTAATAGCTCAAAAGTTGGAAACAACCCAGGTGTCCAACAACATATGAGTGACTAAGAAAACTGAAGTATATATACACAACTCATTACTACTCAGCTAGTAACAATGATAAAATCACCTTCTTTATTTCTACTTAGATAGAGCTTGAAGGAATTATGTTAGGTAAGATAAACCAGAATGAGAAGGATGGAAATAGGATGATCACACTGTATGATCACACTCACAGGCAGAACTTAAGTAACAAGAATAGAAAGGGGAAGCACAAATGAAACTTTTACTGGTTTGGTGTACTGCAACACAAGAAAGGACTCTGGGGGAAGAAGGGGAATGAGGGAACTGGAAGGAGGGGAAGGGCTTGAGGTCCTGGCGCATCATGATGGAATAGGACCTAAGTTGGGAGTGAGAGTGTTTTCTCATGGTGAGATAAGAAATTTCACCCATATGGCAACAACTGTACTGTAAACCACTAACCCACCAATAAAATGATTTTTTAAAAAGAGGTAAATTTGAACATAGACAAAAACCTGTACGAATATGAGAGTAGAGATTGGAGTTATATACTATAAACAAGGGACATATGGTGCTATAGAAACTCAAAAATATCAGGAAGGACTCTGCTAGATGTTTTAGAGTGAATACTGATATTATATTTCTATTCTCTGCAAGTGCAGAACACTGCCAGTGTCATCTGTTTTCTAGTTTGACTGACTTCACTCAGCATAACACACTCAAAGTCTGTATATCTCCATATTTCTTGGAGAAAATGAAATTCTTCTGTTAAGCTACCCAGTTAGTAGTACTTTTACTAAAGTAGTCCAATGAGATAAATAAACATAGTAATATAAAACCTGGTCTTTTCAGCTTTAGTATTTTAATGATTTTTTTTCCAATCTTTTTTGTCATACCTCAGTTTGTACCAAATAATTTCTTTGTGAGCGAATGTGTTTTAAGAATCCAAATATGTTGACAGTTCCTTCATGTTGAATTTGTTGTAACATACTGTCTAGCACAATGTATGTGCCAGTTCTTCCAACTCCAGCACTGAAGAGAACACAAAGAACTACTTCAATGTCAAGCACAAAATAAACCTGAAGACAGGTCATCACTGGCTGTCTTATAAATTAATATACTTTCCTTCTCCAAGCAGATCATCCATATCATAACTTATTTAGCAATTTCAAACTGCTAGATGTTTAGTAGCTAAACATTTTCATTCAAATGACAAATATTGTATAAAATGTTTCATTTTTCCTTGTTACAAATCAAACTGCAAAATAACCTGTTCCTGTGAACGATATTTTATTCTAAATAATTATGTTTATTATTCTCTACTTTTTACACAATGGAAATAGTATGTGTTAGAGCGCTGTAAATAGACATTTACTCTGTGAACAATGAAGGAATCAGCTTCAATAATCTCTGAAAAGAAAACGTCCCTGGGTTGTCATTGTCAGGTAGACGTGTCTGTAAAGGTTCCAACATTAATGGGAAAAAGAATTTCATAAAGCATTCAGTTGAAAATATCATTTCAGTAAGATTGTGAGGAATAAAGCATAACTTCAGTCATTTCTAAAGGACCATTATCTCTCGGCTTCTTTAAAGCCTCTACTGAAGGAACAGAATTCACACACAGGGATTCTTTTCAAATGCTCCTACAAGTAGGAAGTGCTAGAGTGGAAAATTAGCACCTGCTCTGCACAATATCCTGGTCCTTCTCCATTTGCTAAGAAACAATCTCTGACCTTCAGAGCTATTTTTCTTGTTTCTTCATGTTTCCCTCAGTGTATCATTTTTCATTCTAACAAATGAAAAAATCAAGATAGGTCTCTCAAACTTTGTCTGAGGACAATTCCTGAGCCAGGTAATTAGAATGTGTCAGATAAGTTGTATATCAAAGGAAAAACAATTGCCTCTGTAAAAACTCAGATGTTACTTTGACAAATATACATTGAAATGAATTTCATTTTTGTTGTCATAGAGATTAGTAGAGTCATCTCTCAGTGAAAATTTAAGCGCTATTTTTATTTTAACTGAAAAATTAATTAGACTAAACCTCTTATATATTTTTTTTCTTGTTTGGACATATAATTATTTATATTCGTCTTTGCTTTCTTAAAAATTAAAGTAGTAAGGCAACGATGAATCAATGACACATTTAATATGATGCAAGAAGGAAGTCAAGAAATTAGATAGAGATTTTGGTTCTAACTGTTCAAAAATAATTTCAACTATTTTAGTGGATCTTCACATTATGTGCACTTTGCATTCGTTAATGTAAAAAAACTACTGTAGTAAATACCTCTGCAATCACTACTAACTCCTAGGAACAAATATCACATCTCAAATACTTTTATTCCACAATGTTATGCCTAGCTAGAATTTGTTTAATGATAACAAAAAAAAAATTATGAAACTGCTTGTTTCACACAGTTCATCAGTGAAAATACAACACAAGAGTCAAATGGAATATAACAAGCATCATAAAATATATAGTGCTTTGAAATATTCAGTCATTAAACTCTGAGTCTAGTACATTAATTTCAGCCCTCTCACTTGATGAAGTTATTCCCATTTTGGAATAACCTTTGCTCTGTTGATTCTATTTTTATTAGCATGAAAATTCTATCAGTTTAGTAACTGTCTCTGATACTCACCTGCAGTGGACAACAACAGGCCCCACTGCATGACGCTTAGCATGGGACGCCTTTCTCACGAAGGTCAGCACTGGTAGCGAGTATTCTGGCACTCCCATATCAGGCCACTGAGTGTAATGGTACTGTGTAATCACACGCCCACTGGATCTTCCTTTTTGGGAGCCCTGGAAAAGTCCAGACAGAAATACAGGCACACATAAACACACACACACACACACACCACAGTTCTTAAACATCAACTTGGGATTCATATCTTGATGTTGATGGCCCATAATGAAGTGAAAATGCAGTCATTTTTGTGGCTTAACTTTATGTATCAGCTTGATTAAATCATGGTAGCTAGTGGTTTGTTCATGCACTCATCACATCAGATGTCATTGTCAAGGTATTATTGAGATGAGGTTGACACCTTAATCAGTGGACTTTGAGTAAAACAAACATTTATAATGTAAGTAGGTCTCATTAAATTTGTTGAAGAAGGAATTCTCCTCCAGGGTACAACACAGAAACCCTGGCTTAGGGGCCAGGTGGTGGCACACCTGGTTGAGCGCACATGTTACAGTGTGCAAAGATCCAGGTTTGAGCCCCTGGCCCCCACCTACAGGGGGAAAGCTTCACAAATGGTGAAGCAATGTGGGACTATGTGAAAGCTTGGTAGAGCTTAGGGGAACTCTCCCATCCTTGGATGGAGGTCTGGAAAGACACCCCACTTGTTAGTCTCTCTCCTTATAGAGATGAGCAAAGAGGGAAAAGTCTCCCAGACTCAGTTTCTCCTTGTTAGTCTCTAAAGCTCACAGAAAGCCTACAAGCCTCTTACACTTAGTTCCCCCTGCTAGCAGGCCAAATGGATGCCTGCTTGAGGGTTCACCCAAAGTTCACTATAGTCATTCAAAGTTCACACATTCACTATAACTTCACCTTTTGATCATATAGGAGAACACACTCTATCATATACCCCTGCCAGTATCTGGCAGTGAGAGCCCATATTCTATTTCCTTGTGTCCTTTGATATCTGTGATTTACATCAATTTTTGTTTTTCTTCTTCTCTACCTCACCTTACTGGTTTAACCCCTATGCTTTTCTCAGATACCTTTGGATAATTAACTTGCCTGCATCATGGAAACTAATTGTCAGACCTTTATATATCTCATCAATTCTCGTCATACCAACCCCTACCATGGGGGCAAGCTGACTTTTAAGAAACCTGTAATTTCTGACATATGTGAAAAATGTTCTTTGTTTAACTCAGTATAAAATCCTGTACCCATCTTCAAATAAATGGATGTTTGTACCAGAATATCTCCTGATGCCTCTTTCTAATTCACGCAGTCACTAGAGCTGGTAAGGGAGGGTCGGAGGTTAACCCCCCCCACCCCGTTGGAGCCACTCCACATGAGCACCAGCAAAGCAGTGCTGCAGGTGTCTCTCTGCCTATCTCCCTCTCTATTACCCCCTTCCCTCTCAATTTCTGATTGTCTCTATCCAGCAAATAAATAAAGATAAAAAAAGAAAAAAGAAAAGAAACGAAACCCTGGCTTATCTTCCTGTCTGCTGCTCATCATCTGTTATGATGAGCTAACATAAGACTACATAATCAACTTTCTCTTTGACTATCTGGTCTTCTGACCTGTTCCATGGATGCCATATTTATAGTAATTAAATTGTTAAATATTCTTTCTCTCTGAGATGCCTCTCATTGGTTCTGTTTCTCTGGAGAACTATCACAAATACATAGTTTTTCCCTTTTTATTTTCCTTCTCTAATTTCAATCTCTACCAACTGTAATAAGGTGTACAGTTACTATATGAGTCAGGAAATTTTCATTTGTTCATTATATCTACTGCAGTCATTGCTGTCATATCAGACTAGTTCCAAAACCATGACTGACGTTCAGAGACTTAAGAGAAATCTTTTGGGATGAAATGCAGCAATGATGAGAACTCTTAATGCATATATATACATATATATATATATATATGTATATATATGCAAGTGTGTATTTTAAGTACTGTAAGAGGTGTTAATACTAAAGTAAAAGTATACCTGAGAAGAAAGGGTGTGTGTGATTTTCAAAAAAGGAGTGCCAAATTATATATATATATATATTATTTTTGCCTCCAGAGTTATCTCTGGGCTTTGAGATCAATGAATCCACTACTCTTAGAGGCTGTTTCATCCCCATTTTTAAAAAACTGAATAGTACAGAGAGAAATTGAAAGAGGAGGGGGAGAGAAAGACACCTGCGACTTGCTTCACCACTTGTGGAGTGACCCCTGCAGGTAGGGAGCTGGGGACTCCAACTGGGATCCATGCATGGGTCCTTGTGCTTCCTACTATGTGTGCTTAACTCAGTGTGCTACCGCCCAGCCTCCTCAGTTATATATATTTTATTGAGTAGTGTCAACAATATATATTATTGTCTTGGTTATGCAACCTACTCACATAAAAAAGGCTAGATATGATACTACTCAACAGGTAATACACAATATTTATTGACTCACCTTTTTAATTTTTGTATTTCTTAGTGTAAAATTCCTCACAGTATAATAGGCAAGCATTTGAACACTCTTCTGAGTGACCATGAAGTGTCCATATTCTTCACTACCATCAGCAGGCCAATATTGGTCACATTTTCTCTGGAAAAGATGAATAAAGATGACACCAGCACTCAATGTAAGAGTTGTGCTAAAATCAGAGAACACCTTACAAGAATGGATTCCTTTTTATTCCAAGTAGATGATATATAAATCCTTTTCTTTTCTGAGAGCAGATTAATTAGAAAGGAGACCATACATATGTATGTATGTATGTACGTACATACATGTATAATTGCTTTCCCACAGAGATTCATAAAGCTGAAAGACACTTGAGGTAATGTAGTCCAAATTTTTCTCCTTTATAGGTAATTAAAGTTGATGGGATATGTTCTGAGTCACTATAGAGTAAGCACTAGAATTATAGTCTATTTATCCATGTTGTTTTCAATGAGTTCCCTTTATTTTTTTTCTCACAGTATGCAGAATGCATTTAAATAACACCTCAATTTGTAAAGAAACATTTAGACCTATAATATTAACAGTTTCCCTTTAGTGTTTATACTTCCTTGAAAGAAATACTTAGTGGAGTTCAAAACTTAGTGGCTTCCTTATGATGACTCCATAAATGCAATCAAAAACAACTCTAATCCCCATTTTGGAGATGACATAATAAGTTATCTACATACTCTTCCTTTCTCCACAAGGTTCGTTATCATGACAATAACTTCCACATTATGTTCCCAAACCATTCTCCAGAAATCTTCAGCTGTGGATTTTAGAGGACCTTGGGCAGCAATGTAAGCTTTTGGCCTGTTGTAGCCCTGAAAAAACAAATGACAGATGTTTCCTACTAACTCATTCATGCACAATTTTCAAGTGTGCTATGCTTGTTTTAAGGTCAGTATAAGTTTTCAATAATAGAAAGTGATAAAAATAAATGTGTACAACTGGAGCAATTTGATAGAACAAAGCCAGAAACTCTTCTTTATGATTTTTTTTTTTTGGTTAAAAAAATTCCCTTTGATTTTATACAACCACAATTCTCTGTGTTTCAAGTTCAAGTTCATTTGATACAAACCTGTTTGCTATCCTTAATATGTGGTTTTTAAATGTATTGCCTTGACTAAGAGTATGGATCAACCTGTCAATACCCATGTTCATAGGGGAAGCAATTACAGAAGCTAGACCTTCCACCTTCTGCACCCCATAATGACCCTTGCTCCATGCTCCCAGAGGGATAAATACTAGGAAAGCTCTCAGGGAATGGGATGGGATAGGGAGTTCTGGTCGTGGGAATTGTGTGGAGTTGTACCCCTCTTATCCTATGTTTTTTGTCAGTGTTTCCTTTTTATAAATAAAAATTATAAAAAAAGAAAGAAATGTATTACCATGAAATATCCTGGAAGCATTGAAATCTAATGTCTATGGGTACCTGGGGAAGAAACTGGAGATCAGCTCAAACCTCTCAGATACATCACCTATGTCCTCTGCTAAAGAGGTATCTTTGGGGAGAACTCGAGAGTCTCTGACAAGTGCTGGGATAGTGGACTTGCTTGTAGGCTCTTGACTAGATGTAGGTAAGCTCTGGTGGAAGCTTTTGGCCTCTATCTAGTTCTAGCAAGCCCTGATCTTGGTATTGTTCACAATTCAAGGTCAGGATTTGGGGGAACTTCCCTTCCTGCTTGTATTTGAGAGCGGCTTGGTGGCATTGGTATGACTCATTTTCCCGGCTCAAGAGGAATTTTCAAGATATGCCTTACTATGTCTCCATTTTGAAGCATCATGCTGTCCCTGAATCCACTAATGTGAACTATCATGGACTTCTTTGGATTGTGGGGACAGTTCATGCTCCAGGGTTGCAAGTGTTTGTTTTAGTTGCACCTGTATAGTTACCCTCTTAAATAAAGCATTTTGATCTAATATCAGGGCCTTCAACAGTGTAGAATACTTGTTTCACTTTGCAACTGCTTTGTAAGAGCTTGTTTCTGGGTTTCAAAAATTTCACTTCTTATTTTAGTCATTTTATTGGATGGCTAATGGTTTACTGTACAGTTGTTGACACATAAGTAAAATTTCTCATGTCATCATGATAGGGCCCTTCCCTCTTTGCCTTACTTCCCCAGAGTCCTTTGTTTGGTGCAGTACACCAAACATTGTAGCATTTTTTTACTTTAATTCTTTCTGAAAAACTAGTTCATGGGGACACGGCTGAGTTCTGTGGCTTAGGAGACAGATGTTTACATTTTTTACTCTGCCCTCATTGTTATATAAGTAGTTTATTTTGTACTGGAAGTACTATTTTCTCTCTCTTTTTTTTTACTAGTGAAGTCATTTACTTATTTAATCTTTTAATTTAGTAGGTGATTTGTTGTTGTTGTTGTTGTTGTATTTGTGCCTCAAACCAGCCTTAGCAACCTCTAACTCAAATACAATTTTTTTTTCACATGACTGGTAGCATAGTTTAGTTAGTTAGTTTGTTTATCTATTTATTTATTTTACCAGAGTAATGCTCCTCCATTCTGGTGTGTTGAGTGATTGAAGTGGGAACTTGGAACCTCAGGCATGAAAATCTTCTGCATAACCATTGTACTGTACTATCTCCTTTATCACCCCCCCCCTTTATTTTTCTTAAGTGCTGTGAGCTTCTCTTACAAATATAGAGCTTTTTTTCTTGTGAGCTTTTTCTTTACTCTTCTTTTTGCATGCAGTCTACTAATTCTAGTCATGTAGTCTTCTCTCAGAAAAGTTGGTACTTTTTGGTTTTATGTCTCTTCAATGCTTTTGATATTCAGATCTTGTCTCTCAAGGGTTTTAATCATGGTTTTTTTATTTTTTATTTTTTGTTATTTGTTTGTTTTTCCCTCCTGTAGCTTCTGGGCTAATTCAAAAGCTGTATTTCTTTGCTTTTTATCTGCAAATCTATATCTTTAGTAGAAGCTGCCTCTTTACACACATTTCTTTTGTTTCAAATTCTTGGTATTCTCTCCAGGCTCATCTTTTTCCTGAAAAAGAATGGCTAAATGTTTTGCTTGAAGTTTTCTCCTTTCTAGAACTCAGCTAGTTCCTTCTCAGATTTTCCTTTCCTTCCATTTTAATTTTTGTTATTTAGAGTCTTTAAAATACTTTTAAAAATGTCTACATTTCTACCTAAAACTGCTCTGTTATTTCTCTTGTATTTCTTTAACATCATTTCTAAAGAGCATTACTTTGTATTTAGAGGATAAGCATTTGCAAATCAATCACTAGTCAGTAAGATGGAACTTCTCAGCAAGAGAGTCTCTCCTAACAAATGTTGAACTTGTTGAAAGAGCAAAACTTTCTTTAGCCTGAATGTTAGGGAAAGATGACCAGTGGGCTGTAAATCCAGTTCCACCAGGACCCAGAACCTTTGTGTCCAGGAACCTTTGTTTTGTCCCTTCACTGAGGAGGGAGAAAACACCGAGGAAGTCAGGCTTTGTTTACCCTTATCAGAGAGGGAAGGGGAAAAAAAAATGAAAGACATCTAAAAGCTATAATAGGTGTGGGCATGTCTTGAAAAGGAAGTGAAAGTAAGGCCTTAGAAGTCTAAAAAAGGGTGGGGGAAGATAGTATAATGGTTATGCAAACAGACTGTCAAGCCTCAGGCTCCGAAGTCCTAGGTTCAATCCCCACCACCACCATATCAGTGCTCTGATTAAAAAAAAAAAAAAGTTTGATAAAGGCAGTGGCACATGGGGTTGAGTGAACATAGTATGAAGCACAAGGACCCTCTCAAGGACCCGGGTTCGAGCTGTGGCTCTGTTGGGGGAAGTGGATCGCCTCTCAAACAGGGAAGGCAGATCTGCAGGTGTCTATCTCCTCCCCTCTCAATTTCTCTCTGTCCTATCCAGAGCACCAGAAGCAGTGGATTCTAGTCCTGGTGAGAACCCTGGAGACCAAAAAAAAAGTGAGTTGCCTGCCTGCCCCTGAGCTATGATATGTAAGCAAGTCAGTCTCTTCCTCCCTTCCTCCCTCCACATGTACTTTAGTATGTGTGCTCTCATTTTTCCTGTAAAGCTTAAAATTCCTGAAAATCATGCTTTTTCTCCTCAATTCTTTGTTGATGATGAATCTACAATCCAGAGGGAAAGCTATATTGACTTTCTTCCCCCAATATATGATCTTCTGCCAGTTCTCCATAAAACTACATGACAAAACCTTGTTTGTCAAATTTTTAAAGTTTTTTAATTAATTAATTATCTTTATTTATTGGATAGAGACAGTCAGAAATCAAGGGGGAGGGAGGTGATAGAGAGGGAGAGAGACATAGAGACACCTGTAGCCCTGCTTCAACACTCCTAAAGTTTTCCCTCCTAAAGTTTTCCCTCCTAAAGTGGGGATGGGGGACTCGAACCCAGGTCCTTGTGCATTGTAATACATGCGCTCTACCAGGTGCACCACCACCTGGCCCCTGTTTGTTGAATTTTGAAGTCAGTGACTTTCAGAAACTGGATTTAGAGTTGATTTTAATGGACAGATCTTGCATAGTAAATGCAGTGTCCTATACCAGTGCATTTTCAGGAAAGAAAACAGAAAATGAGTATTCATTGTCACATCTCTGTTAGTGATCTGACACTGCTGAAAATCACACACTCCCATTAAGAAGGCTCTGCCTTCCACAAAAATGAACTGTAGCTGCTGTTCTCCACTCCAACACAGGAGACATCAATTCTGACTCGTGTCTTGAGGGTGTCCACTTTATACACACTTATCTTGACTTAACAAGTCAACTTGGCAGGGCATGGTGTATGTAATCTTTTCCAGGGTTCACAGCCTATCAGAGAAGTATCCTTGCACTTAAAGATTATTCCCTGCTAACCCAGCTCCTACCCCCAACATAGAGGATCAAGAGTTAAACAGTGGGCATTCTGTTCAGTTCAAAACTAGTACTGGTTCAGCTCAAAACTAGAATTGGTACCAGCAAGAGACTTATGTATCTTTCCTGGATTTTGTTGGTTGGTGTGGTCCAGTCTAGAGCTCTCCTGGGTGACTGGAGAGCTGAAATATGAAATCTGGAGATGGCCAGGAGCCCCAGGGTGTTCTCATGGCTCAGTGTCTATTTTCCCCTCCAGGAGAGTTACCCAGTTTAACCCTGGTTCAGAATAGGAGTGCTAGAACAAGCCAGTATTTATTTAATTATATCATGAAGCACAATACTGAAAACGACTAGAGTGGGAGGTTTAGTGTCAAGAAAATAACTGCAGTCTGTTGATACTCCAATAAATTCCACAAGGCTCAGTGTCCAAAATGTGCTTAATCAATGCAAATTTGCAGTTTAGCTAGGACTGTCTTGGGGGTTTTTCAGTTAGGATTTGGTAATTCTCTACTATTTATACACGACTGTGTTCGGGGTTATAGGACATACAAATAAGTACTGCTCCTACCTGTCATGCTTAAGCCTATCCAAATAGACACAGTCTACGTTAGCCATAGAGTCCCTGCTTAAATTTCCTCTATCATTTAGGAGATAACAAAATCCTAGATGCTATTCAATCTCAACTCTGTTATTAGGATGTTCTAGTTTGCTATTTTTATTATATATCATTTAACATGTGTTAAGCACTAGCATATGTATGCCAAAGAGTTATAAAAATCTTAAATCTCTTCCCCAGAGCCCTTCCCCACTAGGGGAAGAGAGAGGCAGGCTGGGAGTATGGATCTACCTGTCAATACCCATGTTCAGCGGAGAAGCAATTACAGAAGCCAGACCTTCAACCTTCTGTATCCCACAGTGACCTTTGCTCCATATTACCAGAGAGTTAAAGAATAGGAAAGCTATCAGGGGAGGGGATGGGATACAGAGTTCTGGTGGCAAGAATTGTGTGGAGTTGTACCCCTCTTTTCCTATGGTTTAGTCAATGTTTCCTTTTTATAAATAAAAAATAAAAAAATCTTAATCTAATGTAATTTCCATAAACATTTTAATTAAAATATACCTACATCAACATAATTGGCATTGATGTAGTCAGTCAGTTTGCCATCTTTTTCAGAAAGTTGTGCAAGCTTAACCCTACTGTGATCATCTGTAATAAAAAAGAAAACATTTCATTATACTATAGGTTACTCTAATAGAAAGGCAATTTAACTTTATGAAATCATTAATCATCTACAATTAAGAACACAAAAATCATTTATTTTAATAAACTTTGGGTAGGAATACAGTTATGACAAAGATAAATGTAACAAGAGCCTCTGCCTTGAACATGTCTTCTAATGTTGAAAGTTAAGAATTGAACATTTACAGAGAAAGACACAACTTCAAGTTTGCATCTCTAGGAAATGTTTGTTATTGACCCAGGCCAATACAATGTACAGATATAGGTAGAGGTCCTTAAGATTAAAGGATGTGAAGGCAGAAATTGTATTGGCCTGGGATAATAAACAAATATTTTCTAGAGATGGTAACTCTCTAGAATATACTGCAGAATATATCCTCTGAACAGGAAACTGATGGAGGAGGGAGAAGAAAGCCTAAGAGTCCAAGGAATAGTTGTAGGAAACAGCTCATTGAAGAAAAGGACCTCAAAGAAGTATAAAGAAAGTCTGCCAAAGAATAGTTGTCCAGAAAAGAGGTGACTCCTACATGGCCAATCATGAGGGAATGAAAGCTAAAGTCATTGAGAAATAAGAAAGCATTAAAAAATAACCTCAACTGTATAGGAAATTCAAATGAAAGTAGACAGATTGCAAGTGAAAATAAGAAATAATGGTATGTAAATAATGACAGATACAAAAGTAGAGCTTTATATTCCATGTGGCCTAAAGCAAAAAAAAAAAATTAAAATTTGAGTTGGTCTTAAATGGATACTATTTGCAGAATGTAGGGTGGAGTGACATAATGCTATGTATTATCTAACACAAATCTTGTCCTTTGATACAGGAGTTCTGTGACAGTTACATTAGGTTGACTGAAGACTTTAGAAATTTATTAAAAGCACAACAATGCCAATGATAACAAAGTCAGAGCTGAGTTAAGGGTATACTTACAGGCAACGATATTTATGTATCGATTCTTGTGCTTATTATCTGGGTGGTTGGAGCTGTCTGCTGTAATACCTAAATCAACAGTACAGCTCTGCACTTCCTGTAAAGAAATTTCATGTACCACATTTTAAAACACAGCCTTCCAAACAAAGTGTCATAAAATGTAATGAGGAAGACATAACAAGGAAAGTAACTTATTATTTTTTTTTTTAGCATGTTACAACTATGTCTTGGCTAAAAGAAAATGCAGTGAAATAATGCCTTACCTGGTAAAACTCTTTCAGTGTCTAATGGAATGAATGCCAAAAAAGTAAAGAAATCAAATTCCACAGCACACGACAAATGAGAAAAAAAAGTGTTCATATTAGGTTTACAATGGAAAAACTATGATCATGCAATAAATACATCTGTCAAATACAAAACAAGAATGTTTCAAACAGTTGCATGCAAATCAAAATTTTAATAATTTGGATCAAAATATATAAAAGGAAAAATAATACTTTAAAAGGGAAGCATTGGTATAATGATATGATCAATTTTTAAATGAAGGCAAGAAAAGCTACATATTTAATGACAAATTTTGTCACTGTACTTAGATTTGCTAATATCCAAATATAATTTTAACTAGTACAGCACTATTTGAAACTATGAATTAGTAAAGTGTATCTCTGGTATTTTAAAACTAATTTTAAAGCATTAATTTTAAAGTTTCCTATTAGGTGATTTGTAACAGATTTAAATATTGTCAAATATGTCACAATATTAAAAAATCCACTAAAATTTTATCAAGTATGCTATAGCAGTCAGAAAAAAAATTGACATAATTAGTTTCTATATGTTTAATTAGTAGACAACGTTTTAGCTAAGTCTCAATAAAATATTTCCCTTAATTCTCTTCAAATTAAGACATTTTCTTATAGATGCTTTGAGATACTATCTCAATACACTCATTTCAAATTTATAATAATAAGATAATATTAATTATAATAAGATAATAACAGAAGGCCTTATAGGTTTTTTTTTGGTGAAAATATATAACCTAAATGTGAACCTGGCTCATCAGCAAGTGACCTAATCCCTTTTCAAATAAGTTCTTAAACCTCTTGTAGCAAGTGATTTACATTCTAGCTATAAAAACAGGTTAATAAACCACTTCAAAGGTATAGCATTCTTAGTTACTAACGTAATTATTTAGTTAATGAAATGTTCTCTTAATTATGAGTTAAAAGCAATAGAATCAAAATCTTTTTTCTTAAATTGTAAGATTATTTTATTAATTTAATTATTATGAATTGTTCAATAGTATTAAAATGATTTATTAATTATCAATGATGAATCTTTTGATTTTTATTATGTTCATTATAAATTGTTTATTTTCTTTTTTAATCACTTTTCAAAATTTTATTTATTTATTCCCTTTTGTTAGCCTTGTTTTTTATTGTTGTAGTTATTATTGTTGTTGTCATTGTTGGATAGGAGAGAGAGAAATAGAGAGAGGAGGGGAAGACAAGAGAGGAGGCAAGATAGACACCCGCAGACCTGCTTCACAGCTTGTGAAGCAACTCCCCTGCAGGTGGGGAGCTGGATGTTTGAACCGGGATCCTTAAACTGGTCCTTGTGCTTTGCGCCATGTGCGCTTAACTGGATGCACTACCACCCAATTCCCAAATTGTTTATTTTCTTATGATTTTTTAGTATCTGGTAGATTAGACCAATCCTTGACAGAACTTTTCTTTTTCAGCTAGGATTTTGTGTTGTGGACCAGTTTGCTGGTATACCACACAGCATCTTTTAGCTTGTGGCAAGAATTAATTTGGTATTTTCAAAATCTAATTCTCTACCTATTCCACTAAAGTCATTACTTCACATTACTTTCTTAGCCAATGAGGCAAAGACTGTCTTTTTTTAAAAAAAAAAATCAAATACCTTGGTTTCTTGAATTTTAATTGAGCAGAAAAATATCACATTTTATTTCTAGTAGAGATTTCTAATATATGATTTTTTTTTCTTTAAGTTTGTCTTGGTTGATGTCACTTCTTAAGAAGTAGTTATTTGGTGCATCTGGGGACTGGGACATCTTCAGTTCAGGGTAAGAGGTCAAAGGGTGTGTTTTGGAGGATAGGGTAGGGGGTGAAGGGGATGGACAAGATGGAGAGATATTGGGGTGGGTGTGTGTGTGTCTATGGAGAACTTGATGGACTTGGGGTTATGTACCAGAAAAGTAATGTGGTGATTCCTGTGGCTGAAGAGCCACGGAGGAGGTAGAAGACGACTTGCCTGCTGGAAAGTGCATGAATTTTGACATTACAGAATTAGGCTTGGATTTCTGCTGTTATTTATTAATTGTTACTTTCAGGGGAGACTTAGTTTTATCAGTAAAGTAAACAGAAATACAATCAATCCCAGACTTGGATGAATGAAGCTTGTATGCAGAAGAACTTAGTGCAATGGCTAATAAATTAAGGGGGTGCTCAACAGTGGTCATCCTCATCCTTTTGTGATCACCTCCCTATTAATAGTTGAGTGGGCAATGATACATTTGCAGTAAATTTTTCTTTTCCTTTTAAAGAGTATTTTAGTATCTATGCTGCAGAAGGGAGCATTCTTCTAAGAGTACTTTTTAAAAAACATTGTTTGATAGGACAGAAAGAAATTGAAAGGTAAGGGGGTTATACAGGGATAGAGAGAGACATGAGAGAGACAGAGAGAGAGATATAGAGAACTGTTGAGAGAAACAGACACCTGCAGCCCTGCATCATTACTTCTGCAGTTTTCTCCTGCAGGTGGGGACCTGGGACTTGAATCCAGGCCTTCGGACATGGTGTGCCACAAGCTGGTCCCCTCCTAAGAGTATTTTAACCAAATACTTAAATAGTATTTAAATACCATGTACTTAAGTATTAGAAAAATAAAGCTTTTTTAATGCTTGTGAAGCTTTTTAAAAAATTATCTTAATTTATTGGATAGAGAAAGTCAGAAATCGAGATAGTAGGGGAGATAGAGAAGGAGAGAGAAGGATAGACACCTGCAGCACTGTTTCACCACTTGCAAAGCTTTCCCTCTGCTGATGGGGACCCGGGGCTCAAACCCAGGTCCTTGAGCACTGTAACATGTGCATTCAACCAGGTGTGCCGCCACCTGGTCCCAAGATTTTTTTTTTTAATGCAAATCTTATTTTCTTAAGAAGTTGGAATTTTATTATGTATATTAATTGTATCTAAATGCTTATGTATTTACATTAGTGTGATACAGTTAAGAGTTTATATATGTTTCAGCTGAAAATCATGAAATTTAGTGGTTTAGTTTAATTTGGAAAGATTAAAGACTCTGCATTACTAATTCATTATTCTTTTAGAAATAAACACACTGGCGATCTTTATTTTATGGGAGATACCTAACATCTTTCTTTCTCTCTCTTCTTTTCCTTTCTTTCCATTTTTTCTCTCTGTTTCTTCCCTACAATATAATTTAATTTCTAAAATGAAAAACCAATTTTTAAAAATTATCATTATGTGCTAAGCATAACATATTTCCTAAACACATAAGTGACTTTGAAACTAATTTTGCTATAACTAAAAATGATTTCAGTATCTTTAGGTGAAAAAGATATACACTGCAATGTAATTTAAATTTACAGTTTATTATAGTACCTAAACATATTCGAATCATACCTCAAATTCTTCAGTAAACCCACTACTTGCATGTAAGTCTGCAACATGTTTTGGGAAATGTTTTATTGGAATTGCTCCAACATCATCTAAGTGAATAAAAAACTAGGTTAGAAAATATAATTCCACAAACTTACATGTACTTCTCATTTATAATGGTTTGTAAAAATGCTTTCTTCTAACAGCTTCTAAATTCAATGGTACCTATAACCTCAGCATTTAATGAAACTATGAATAACAATTACCATATATTTTATATTTACTATCAATAATAACTAGCCTTTGATAAATTTAAATTCATCAGAAATCTTCCTTTCATACTCTAAACAATTAATTTTCAGTGTTAATTCACAAGAAACATTCAAATGTCACTTCTTATAAATGGACTGCGTCTCTTCCTAAATTTCTTTACCATGAAACTTACATCTAAATTTTAGAGAAAAATGTGTATTTTCATTCTTATGGTCTGCCTATATTATATAGCACAGTTTCAGTTTTATAATAACTGTATAGCTTAATGCTTTACAATTAATCATATTTGACTTACATTTGGAAACATTTTTTGCTTCTTTATAAATAATAGGAAACAGTGATATGCAGATCATTCATTAAAGATAAAGTCAAAAACCTTTGGAACTTTTAATCTGTAAAATTTCAAGGATTGTAACTTGAAGATATGCTATGTAAACAAATTCATTGGATCTGTTAATTAATTGTGAAGAGTTAAATTATTTTAACTGGTTCTGTCCTCCCCCCTCCCCACACCCCTACAAGACTTTCTTAGATTAATACTAGTTCACAGTATGCAATTTCACAAGTGATTTTTTGACAAGGAAACATCAAACACATTTCACTAGAAACAGTTATTTACATCAACAGATGTTCAGTATCTAGGCCATTTAATATTTTTAAGCTTCAGTTACCAAGAACTGTTTGATTTAAAAAAATTAGGATCCATCTGTTCTCTCTCTTAGCTGAGCGTACCTGAATACTAAAATTGAATTAGCCAGTTAGACTTAAGAAACACTAAGCAAAGGTGTAATTCCACCTTCACACAGAGAAGGTTCTTGTCTCAATGTAGCTTTTATAATTAGATACAAAGACAGAAATAATAATTTGTCACATTTAAATCACTTCCAGTAAATGTCCTTCAAACCCACTGATGTTATCTGCACAGCAAAAATCTTTTCACACCCATATAAAATTTTCACCCAAATATTACGCTACTTTTAAAAATTTTGCTTAATTTTTATTAATGATTTTTAAGAGTATTATTCTTAACTATTTTCTTTGCAAAATTATAAGATTTTAGGGGGTATATTTTCACATGGAATGTGTTAATATATAATTTAACACACTGATCACCAATTTGAGGAATTCTGGAAATTTATCTTATGAACTGTAATTACCGAGGCTAACATATATTCTAATTTTCACATGAAGATATATATATTTGGACGTTCAGAAGTGCATCTTTGAGAGTTAACGAAGTGACATAAATATTTTTTAATGACCACCTTACTGAGGAGAAAAAGAAGTATTTTAAATTTTCTTTTTTTTAATTTTTAAATTTATTTATTATTGGATAGAGACAGACAGAAATTGAGAGGGAGAGAGACAGAGAGACATCTGCAGCCCTGTTTCACCACTCATGAAGCCTTCCCCTGCACATGGAGACCAGGGGCTTGAACCTAGGTCCTTGTACACTATAGTGTGTGCACTTAACCTGGTGCACCACCGCCTGGCCCCTTATTTTAAATTTTCTATACGACAACCTGCTTTTTTATGATTTTATTAGTAATATACTCTGTTGGACTTTAATAAATACTATGGTTGATTTGTTTTACCCGTGCTGAGGGGGTATATGACAGAATTATACTACAAAGTTAATGTTACAGATGAAAGAGTTGTTAGTCTGAAGATCTTAAATATTTTAGTGGTATTCTGTACAGAATTTTAGTATAAGTTAGCAAACAAGAAATAAAATAGTTGTGGCTTAAAATCACAGGGCTGATAAAGGAAAATTAGCAGTATACTTCTATTTACTCTAAGACTGCTGCAAATTTTTAAGGAAATGCTATTTTATTTTTCAAATAAAGGTTTCAGAATATAACGTCATATGGAACTTAGGTCCCTATTTAGTTTATGAAGTCCTAGACAATTAAAAATAACCATGTAGATGAATTTTCATTCTCCTCTTTTTTTTGGGGGGGGGGGAGGGGTCCTTCTCTGCTCTTAGTTTCATCTTTTCTCCTACGAAGTGCTTCCATGGGTCTCAAATATCTAGGTAGTTCATTTTTTTGTTGTCATATTTTATTCTGAAATATTATGAAACCTTAACTATGAAACTGTGATCTTAGTGATAATATTGGGTTGGTTCAGAAAGTAATGAAGTCTTTTTGCATAGAAAAACATAGAATATCAGCTCTAAGGTCAATGGATCTCTTTAAATGACTCTGATTTATTTTTGAATATTGTTCTGAAAAATATTGGCATTGTCTTCTCAGGTAGTTAACTCTTTATAATTTGATGTTTCAAGCTTTTCAGGAAACCATATATTCTTATTGCTCCTTTCTATTTCCACTCTTATAATTTTGTAGCTCTTTTTTCACACAAATAAAAATAATAGGAAATAAATTTTGCCTTCCTTTTTACTTTCCCTATCCATGCCAGATTGATTTAGTATTTTTTTATCTAGATTTTATTAAAGCATATGAAATGACTTAAAATCAGTAGCATTCTTTACTTTTTTCCCCCTGTTTCTACTTTATTGAGGGATTATGATTTGTAGTACACTTGTGGATAGATAGAATCAGCATTTTTCTTAACTAATATTTGTTGCTATAAATGTCTATATTCTTTAAGTTATTAAGTATTGTCTACTATAAATGATTTTGCCATATCATCTGATCATTAAAGGTGTTAAAAATTGATGAGAACAAGGTAAAACCCTGGGTGCTTAAGAATGATATTATAAATATTTTGCTTGATACAAATATTTACTAATCTATCTTCTAACCATTTGCATAGCACCACAATAAGGACACACCTTCTAACATTGTGCTTTTCACTCAACATCTAACAGCCAGCTATGGTCACACATTAAGTTATTACCTGAAATTGGAAAGATAGGTGTTGGAGGTGTGGATATTACTCGAGGGGATGTGCTGTCTTCTAAATAAAAGTGTGCAGTCTGGAAGCACTTCCTGGGAAAAAAAGAAAGCAATTTATACTATTAGCCTCCAGACATATTAGGACAACTACTGCTATGCTTAAAGACTGTAACAGAAATCTCCAGAAATAAAACATACTTGGCGATCTATCCCTATTGTACAAAACCAAAACTATGATTATTTTTAAATGTCAGGTCTCCAAACATATCTCAATTTTACCTGTCCTATCAATAGAAGCAGAAGCCCTGGTGGCTCACAGAACTCAAGGTGGCCTTATCAGAAGTGGGTAGTCATTCTGAATAGTGGTAGTTATGTCACATAGGGAAGAAATCCAGATAAATGCCATCCACCCTGGGGCAGTGAAGTGCTGTTAGTTTACAAATATCGAAAGATACTGTGGGAATGGGTGATCTTGGTAGCCAAGTAGGGTATCTGTGTATAGCTCTCCCTACTTTCTAGAAATGTAGCACATTGCTAGTGTTGGAAAAAGGAGTTTCTGATTCCTGATCACATCCTAGCATGCTAAGGGCCAAGGAAAGCCTAAAGGCTCTGAGCCCTCATGAGAGGGGATGGCAGTCAGTCAGTTCTAGTAGGAATTTCTTGTTTTCTATTCTGGAGGTTCCTGTCACTGTGACAACACTAAGATAATAAAAACACTACCTGAATTCTAAAAAACAAACAAACAAACAAACAAAAAACAATAGAAGCAGAAGAGGGTGTGGAGATCAGGTATGCTAATAGCTGCCATGGCATTTAATGTTGTAGTCATTAGTAAATACTACTTTGCTGAGACCGAGCACCCCAATGCCTAGGTATTCTTCTCTGGTTGCTGTATGACAATTTATCCAGTCATGTTGGGCAGGGTGAAAACAGAAAAGAAAACATGCCTAAAGCTATTTTTACTCAATATTTAAATGACTGCCCATTTGAGCATAGTCAGTGGCTAGTACAAGGTAAGAAGCTATGGTCATGTAGAAATGAAATTCTACAATGGAGATAGCATTGTGATTAATAAAGAAAACAAGAGGGCAGTTTTACTCCCTAAGTATGATAAAGCAGTAATGACAGAACGTAAGTGAAGAAATAATGAGCATATCACCAAAAACTGGGGTGATTTTATTTCCAACAGATGCTAGATTTGTTGATGAGGGTTTTGAGAATGAATATATTTGGAATCAACGATAACTATGACCTACCATGTCACCTGAATCTATTTTCATTCAGATAATAAGAGTAACATCTGGTAAGAGCACATTACAAACTACTGAGAAGAGCAAAGAACCAACTGCTGCTAAACGAATGAAACCAACCTTAATTACAAAAATTTAGATAATTAAAACTGCTAATGGCACTCATTGATGTGGGTCATTTAATTTGAAATTTTACCTGTGAGTGGGTCAATTTATAGAAAGCAATGTTTGAATGAAAATGCTCAATTTCATTTTCTATTTAAGAGCTTCAAAATATACCTAATGAGCTTTTTTGTGCAACAGTAGTTCTCACGGACACATGTAAATGATGGCTTTTAAAAATTCAGTAGTTGGGAGTTGAGTGGTAGCTCAGAGGATTAAGTGCACATGGTGCAAAGCGCAAGGATCCTGGTTTGAGCCCCCAGCTCCCCACCTGCAGGGGAGTTGCTTCACAAGTGGTGAAGCAGGTCTGCAGGTGTCTATCTTTCTCTCTCCCTCTCTGTCTTCCCCTCCTTTCTCCTTTCTCTCTGTTCTATCCAACAAGGAAAACAGACAACAGCAATAAAACAAGGGCAACAAAAAAGGAATAAATAAAAAAATAAAAAGTGGTGGGAGGAAAGACTACAGTCCCCGCGGGGCCAGGCTGTGGTGCACCTGGCTAAATGCACACATTACAGTGTGCAAGGACACAGGTTCAAGCCCCTGGTCCCCACCTGCAGGGAGAAAGCTTCACAAGTGGTGAAGCAAGGCTGCAGGTGTCAAAACAACAACAACAACAACAATAAAATTCAGTAGAGTCAGTTCCATGCAAAACATTCTACAGTGACTTTCCACTGGTAATAGAATGACATTGAATTATTTCAGCATAAACTGTAACCCTTCTCCTACACCATAATCTGGTTCTTTCTATCTACTTTAACTCCCTCATCATCCACAACTTTTTCACCTCTAGTCTCTCCCACACTGGTCATCTCTCTCTCTCCCTCAAAGAAGTCTTACCAATACTAGCACTGGGCTTTTGCTCTTGTTCCCTCAGGCACTTTTCTCTTTCCCTTCCCTTCCCTTCCCTTCCCTTCCCTTCCCTTCCCTTCCCTTCCCTTCCCTTCCCTTCCCTTCCCTTCCCTTCCCTTCCCTTCCCTTCCCTTCCCTTCCCTTCCCTTCCCTTCCCTTCCCTTCCCTTCCCTTCCCTTCCCTTCCCGTCCTTTTCCTTCCCTTTTCTTCTTTCCTCCCTCCCTTCCTTTCTTTTTTGTTTTATTGAATTAACTCAAATTCTTTTTCCTCTGTGTCCTTTCCTGGCTATACTCAATGAATGCACAAGTCCATTTCCCTGAATTAGTTTTCTCTGGTATTTTGTTTGCTTTGTGGTACATATAACTATACAAGATAAGCTATTTAATACTTGTTTATTTCTCTTATATGTTTCAGTCAATTCTCCCTCATCAGAATGTAAGTCCCTTAAAGAAAAAATACTTTTATCTTAACCAATATGGTGTTAGTCTTTAGTGCTAAGAGCCTGTCATGTTGCAGGTGTTCCCGATTTTGGTTCATTGAATTCACTGTTATGAGCAGCAGTTGTAGTTTTCATAGCCTCAATTTCTCAAATGAAAAATAACAGGTAAATTTAGCAATGTGTACAGCAAGTGCTGTATCTGGCATTATGTTAGTGCGACTCTCTGATAATCTTGTGACAACATAATTGAGATAATTTGAGGATGTCTTTGATGAGAGAACAAATATTCCAGGAGGAAGATGAGTGGATGTAGAATTGAGTATCAAAGGCCCCCTATAACCTAGGATAATCCTTGGAAGCTGGAAATAATCTGACAGGCTTAGTGGATTGTGAGCCACAGGTTTCATGAGAAGGAAACTCTTCTGGAAATCCACATTCGAGCAGAATAGAATCCAGACTGGAGCAGAAGCTACTGATATAAGGAATGTTTAGCATATCTGTGCAACCACAGATAGAACCTATTCTGCCATAATATAGATACTTGATTTAAAGATCACAGAGTTACAATCTCATTAATTCCTCTAAAGCATAGTAGTGAAAACTAGAAAGAAGTTTCTATTTTATTTTTCAATTACTTTTTTTTTTTCCCACCAGGGTTATCTGGGGCTCAGTGTTGGCATGATAAATCCACCACTCCCAGTGGCCACTTTATCCTTTATTCTGCTTTTCTTTCTATTTTATTTGATAGGATAGAGAGAAATTGAGAGGAGAGAGGGAGATAGAGCTAGAGAGAGAAGAACAGATACCTACACACCTACTTCTCTTCTCATGAAATGCCACCCCCCCACCAAGAGGTATTAACGTCTAACATGTTGTTAGTGTTCATTGTAGTATCAGAGTTCATACCTGCCTTACTCTTTTAAGATATATAATAAAATTTTAATCAGTTTCAGAAAATAAGTGCCCAGTAATGTTATCTGTATTATCCACTAACAATAAGTGGGAGAAATAAAAGTAAACTAATACAGGATATGTTTTAAATGAAGCTTATCTGTGTGTTTTATATTGCTGTTTTACCTGGGAATTGACTCTCTACCTAAAGCATTATATTAGGAAAGTTCTATTCTGAGTATTAACTACCCTCAAGTACTCACTAATCTGGATTTATAAGTAAGAGAAAATTCATATATTATTTTTGTTTCTCCTCTGCCTGCCTAAACAATTGTGTTTAGGGAAAGTTCTTATCTATACTAGCTTTTGTAAGTATATTTCAGGTTTTAACTTTATAAAAAGCTCTCAACACTTTGCCTATTTTTGTAATGAATTTTTATTTATTTTGAAAATCTTACTGAAATAATTTTGTATCTTAGAAATTTAAGATTTGTCTCAAGTAAATAATACCTTAAACATCTGGAAAATAAATTCCAGGCATATTATTTAGTGGATGACAAGATTCAATACCTATAGTCCATCTGTTCTGTATAAGCAGTGAGTGTCTGCACGTCTATGTGCTAAGTGTTGATAACTATGTCTCCTGCTAATTATCACTCAGCCACGATGAAAAAAGTGATGACTGTTTTAAACTTGTAGACATAGGTCCTATCAATCAATGTTAATCTGATTATTTAATTTACACCTTTTCATCACAGTATTTAGAATTAAAAGTTGGAAACATGTAATTATTATTCCATTTTTAGATCGCCATACAAATACAAAGTAATAGTCATTATGTTGCCGTCTTCATAAAGAAAATTCCTAAAGAAGATCTGACTGTAACCTTAAAGATGATCTGGTGAACTTTCTTTTCAGATGGTAAAAGGAAACTAATTTCTAGTTGGGCAAGTCACATATCTAAGGCCATATAACAAGTGACAGAACAAGGTGATCTACATTTTATTACCTAGAATTTGATTTATCTTCCTGCTACCACAATTTTTAAGGTTTATATAAAACAGAAAAATAAATATTGTATTAAGCAAATTATATAAAAGACAAATTTATTATATCATTTAGAGATTATCTTTCCTCCTAAAACTAGATTCAATGTTCAACTTGGAAAAACTCTTAAGGACTATTACTATTAGAGATTCAATTAAATTTTACTATTAGCATTGCTATTAGATCTTCAAACTTTCCTACAGACTGTTGTTTCCATGAATGTTTAAAATGTTTCCATATAGACTAATATATCATGCTCTTTACAAATAAATCTATAATGAAATTTGAATAAATTGCACTAACCTTGAAGAAGTCAGTCATTTAATAGCACAGCATATAAATTCCCTTGTTATATGACTTATCTAAAAAGTTACATGCTGAAGTGAATTAACCTAAAATATATGTGTGTATGACAAATACATTAAATTTGAAATGAATTCATTAGGGTACTTCACTTTAGTAGAATACTTAGTATACGTAAATATGTATATAAAACTCAGAATACTCTGATGTAATGCATTCTGTATTCAAATTACAAAATGTTGTTTGTGTAGGAAAAAGGAAACATTTTACTGAAGGTCAATTAATATTGTACTAATAATATTTTATTGGTGATTTAATAGTAGTTCACAGGATTATAAGATTACAGGGTTCTCGTTCCATACTACACTGTACAATTTTATCTTATTAATCCTAATTATGTTGATGAGATAGCCATATTGACAAAAGATAAAAACCTCTGAAGTGTTCAATTTTCTATGATCTGCAAATCATTAGATAAGACAATTACTTTTAATTTAAAAAAAATAAACTTGAAATATTAAGCATAACAATTATGAGGGTCATTTCAACGTATTAGCTATATTTAACAATGACATCCTTATTAGAGCATTATTCTGTTTCTATAAAGCAGGATTTGTTTCTGTTTTTCTTTTTATCTTAAAATTGTCTAATCACACTTTTCATTAATCATTTACAGGGAAAATATGATAAACATAAACCTGAAACTGGAACAATTGTGCCAATGATGGTAAAGGGGTTCAAGAACAATGCCTCCACCCATAGGAAGAAAACATCACAAGGTCGTAAGCAGTATTATAGTTGTCTTTCTTTCTCTCTATTATAGTTGTCTTTCTTTCTTTCTCATCACTCCTCTCAATTTCTCTATTTCTATCATGAGTAAATAAATAAATAAAATAAAGAAAGAAATAAAGACAGGAAAAAATGACTGCCAGGAGTGTGGATTTGTTGTGCAAGCAGAAAGCACCTAGCAATTTTCTTTCTTTCTTTTTTTTTTATTTAAGAAAGGATTAATTAACAAAACCATAAGGTAGGAGGGGTACAACTCCACACAATTCCCACCACCCAATCTCCATAACCAACCCCCTCCCCTAATAGCTTTCCCATTCTCTATCCCTCTGGGAGCATGGACCCAGGGTCATTGAGGGTTGCAGAAGGTAGAAGGTCTGGCTTCTGTAATTGCTTCCCCGCTGAACATGGGTGTTGACTGGTCGGTCCATACTCCCAGTCTGCCTCTCTCTTTCCCTAGTAGGGTGTGTCTCTGGGGAAACACCTAGCAATTTTCTATAGAAATTTCTCTGGTGGTAATTAAAAAAGAAAGGTTAGAAAAGGAAGAAAGAAAAGGAAGAAAGAAAAGAAAGAAAGAAAAAGACCGAAAGAAAGTTTAGCTGGTCATGAAAACATTCTGTCTTAATCAACAAATGTCCAACCATATGCAACTATATATTCCTATCTTATTGTCTCAGAAATACTCAGTTAATCTCTACTTCTGTCTTCTCTTTTCACGTGCCCTGGTTTGAAATGCCCATTGCCTTTGCCTTCACTTTCTGACTACTATCCAGTTTGAACCATTCATTTTGCATTTACCTTGCCCTTTCTGATTTACCAAGAGCCAGTGTTTTCTGATCACTGTTAACAGTAGACACTTCAGCTGCCAAATGTACAGTTTTGTGTAAGATGTCATGAGAAATGCTGCTTTTTGGGAAACATTTGCTTTTGTGACTTTTTCATGAAAATGCTTTCTCCTTAATGGGGGTAAATTTATTGACAATACTAACTCTCCTATGTTCATTTTTTAAAAAAAATATTTACCCAGTTAGCATAATACTAGGCAAATGGAATCCAGTCATTAGTGAAATTTTTTGAATAAAATGAGAAAATATATTGTAGGCTAACACATAAAGAATAGTGATGTAAACTTATAGAAAGATGTTGATGAAGAATAAATTATAGATTTTATGTAGAATACTTTTAAAAACAAAAGTGCAAAGTATTCTGTTGTATCCTTTCCTGGTATACAGATGAGTTATTAAAAAGTTTTTTTTAATTTTTTTATTGCCACCAGGATTATAGCTTGGGCTCAGTGTATGCACAATGAATCCACTGCTCCTGATGGCCAAATCCCCTTTTATCTATTTTTATTTCAATACTATAGACAGCAATTGATAGGGGAGGGGAAGGAAGGAGAAAGAGAAACTTGCAGCCCTGTTCATCCACAAAGGAAATTATAATGAATTTAGAATCCCATGCATTTCAAGGTAGTGATTAACTTTATTTTAAAATTATATTCATAATTTAATCATTTGACTTGTTTTTGTATGTGGATTGTATCTTTTGCTATTACTTTCTTATTATTTTATTTATTTATTAGATAGAGACAGAAATTAAGAAGGAAGAAGGGAATAGAGAGGGAAGCAGCCCCCTGCAGCTGTTCAAGATGCAGCTTGAATCCGGGGCCTTAACCACTGTAGCATGCACACTAAATTGAATGTGCTACACCCTGACTCTCTTTTGCTGCTAGTTTTCAGCTTGTACAAAATTCACTATAACAACAACAAAAATCCCAAAATTTTTACTATATTAAAAGTCAACTTTTCTGAATAGCTTTAGAAATTATAATAATTGAGGACCTATGTAATAGCTCATTAGGATATTATACTGCTCTGATAATGTGTGTGATCCAGGTTCAAACCTGGAGCCCCCCCATTGCACCACTGAAGAAAGCTTGGTGCTATGATGCCTTTCACACACATTCTTTGCCTTTTCCCCATCTCTATCTAAAAAAGAAATAGAAAGCTATAATAGCTGAAGGATCTGCTCTAAGGAGCTTTAAGATTTATGTCAAATGTTGTTACATTTTAATGTTAATCAGATTAATATGATAGTGCAGCTGTCAAAATACTGCACATAATATTGAGGACACTGATGTTCCATTTTGCCTTTATTTGATTGAAGTTTGAAGAACTGTCAAATCTTTCGTTACAATGCTTTGCATTCACACTTTCACTTTATTCATAATTACCTAGATAAACTTCTGGCAGCTCTCAAGTAAAAGGGATTCTGAATGCACTTGATGACCTTTCAGATTAGAAACAGGAAGAACCTGAGCTTTATGGAATACATTTCAGCTACACTCAACTTACCTCCAGTAGATGAGAATACCCACAAGAACCACTAGACAGATAAAAGTCAGGGCTGATACGATCACAAGAGGTATAACTGCCTTCTTCTCGGATTCAAGCCCTTCGGCTAGACCAATACGAGATTCATGGCTACTATTACTGGCCACTGTAGTTGGAGAAAATTGAGAGTTGATATTTAAGCATAAGAGAAAACTACATTTTTCAACTGAATAACTGTAACTTTCTTTGTTATGCTTACCTTAAAATTTTTGACTTTATCATGCAAAACATATCTGTGATTATAAGTCAATATAAGCAAAACAAAATTTGACGCATATGAAACATGAACAGTATTGAAGGACTATAATATCCGTAACAATTGGTACCCAGTTGATAAGAAATGAACATACTTTAAAAAAGAAAAGGGAAGTGTTAAAGAAAGAAATATAAGTACTTTTAAAATATAATGGCCAGGAAAAAACAATATTACTTACTGCATCACCATATATAATCTTGATTGTACAAAATTAATTTTAATGGTAATGTACTTAGTATTACAATTAGATAAATTATTGGGCATAACTAATAATTTCATGAATCACAGGATACCCTTCTTACATAAGACTACCCCTTCAATCTATCAAACTATTTAAAAATTAGATATAAGTCAGTTTTACCATGTTTGGACTTATTGTAAGCTTACAGTTTATAAAGAAGCTCATTTTGATGAGGCACACTCGAAACTTATGTAATACTGCTATTTCTATGAAACTATACAAAAACACAATACCTTGTAATGTGAATTAAGGGGTGCATAGACAAAAGTTATTGTCAAACATTCAAGTGGAAATTATAAAAATGTATAAATTCTATTACTGGGCTACTTTCAAAAGATAGAATATTATTTTTATGACCACTCAGTAGATTATTAACACTTTGAAAATTGCTACAAATGACTGTATTCTTTCAAGTGTTACAAAATTTCACAACTGCAGAATATATCAGTGGTCAGTCACAATCTTTGCTTCCTTGTTAAAATGTGTGTAGCAGGAAACCAACCCAACTGAACATCAGAACTGTTCTATAGAATGATGTATTGACACTGCTACACAGTAAGTTCCCTTGCGTTATCTAGCTTCAGAAATCTCTGAAACAACTAAATCTGGGTTTCCCTTCAGTGTCTACATTGCTTTCTACAAATTTGATACAACTGGTAATTTTAGACTAGTCTTACTTTTATTGACATGAGCCAAAGGAACCAATTTCATTTTAAACATTTAAAAGTTAGTAATTTAAAAGTAACATACATGTATAAATACTAAACTAAATTTAACTGCAGAGAAGCTGGATTTAACACGACAGCTTTCTTTTTCTCTATTAAAACGTCTGAAATAGAAAAGGTCAATAATTGAATCCACTTGTATAGCAAATGCATACAAGAAATATGTGGTAAGTTTCCAAGGATGTTTATTCTTATAATTATGGATACACTATTAAAAATTAATTCTGACATGAGGAAAATTCATAAAATTATAAATATTGTAAGTTGGCTGATTCATGCTATAATTAATATTTTTGTGAGAAATTCAAATTTAATTAGATTATACTAATAATATGTCTAATAATTACATTTTGTGAAAGTCTCACCTAGAAGTCTAAATATGATTTTTTTTTTTTTTTTACCAGAGCACTGCTCAGCTCTGGCTTATGGTGCAAAAGTGAAAATCCCTTATGCAACTTGCAAAAGCATTTTGCTTTAGGCATAATTATCATCACATTTTATTGTAAATATTGTTACCTAAACGGAATGTTTGTGGTTTTAAATAGTTTAGTTAACAAGATTTCAAGTGCCTAGAAATTATAAATGGTAGTTGTTGTCTATATCCCAGTTTTACAGTGAGATCCTTAGAAAAGTGGCATCAGCATCAACTAGGACTTGCTAGAATTTTCTTTTTTTTGGCCTCATTACACCCAGACCAAGTCTACCAAATCAGAAAATGTGGAAAGGACCAGAAATCTGCGTTTCAACAAACTTATCAGGTGAGTTTGATGCCTTTTGGGTTTGAGAACAAGTGATGCATACTAATTTATATGCAAATGAGTTCATATAATTACACAGGTCCTCAATAACCACAAATATTTATAATAATCTTTATATAGATGCATACATTTATAAGTGTATACATATATAATTTATTTTAATGTGTGTATATACATATATATAAGATATGTCTGATCATATGTGTATAATGTATAACATAAAAACAAATAGCAAATTATCATCTATATTGTGCATACATAATATATATGTATATATATTCACTCTACACACATATACACATATTGTTTTGTACTATAAGACTTTTTTATAAGCTGTTTGGGAGAGCTGATTTAAAATAAAGTTTTAGATAGAAAATTTAGAATGTTTTTAGTTCATGACAATTAGATATTAAACTCAACAGTATTTTGTACAATATGAGCTATCACATGATAAATATAACCAGCTATTTTCCTATATATCATAATGAGAAACAAATACTTCTTATTTTTAAATTCACTAACTTAGACTAAGATATCTATTTTGATATGCTTAGCAGTGTAATAAAGTAAGTTAAATGAACAAATAAAAATCTTAGCTTTTATTTAAGAAATAAAAGCTAAGAATAATATCTCAAAATATATTTGAGGATGGTGAATGTAATTTTGATAAGACTAAGTAATAAGTACATTTTATTATCCTCAATCAAGAGATGCACAGCATGTATCAGCTCAGTTATGCATCAAAGAACTATGTTACCAGTATCAAATAATCCAATATCTTTGGTTCTCAGGTTATATATTCCTAAACTGTAAATACTAACATTTAGTTTATGTTATTTCGAGGAATGTTTTATAAATTGTTCTGTATTCTAGAAATAGAAAATAAGATTGAGGTTTCAGATTTAATTTATCTGCATTTGATAAAGAGACTTATTTGATTTGTGAATATAGTTTGACTGCATAAGACACTCCATGCAAAATTTTAAAAACAGAAAATTTTCCACTAATAGTGTTTGATCTTATTTTCTTCAGTAATTATATTGTTATTTGATGATACTGAATATCATGTTTCTATTATTTCCTCTCTATCAATGGAAAGCATATTCTTAAAAATGAAATAAATCTAATTAGTTCATTGAAAAAATTTGTTAAGTTTTATTCAGCAATTCTAGGTTTGGCATTTAACAATGTTTATAGTCTTTCCATAAAGCATAATGTAGCAAGAACATATTGATGATGTCACTGTCTGGTTATACAGAATAGTAAATTCATGGTAATTTTTCCTATAAAACAAACCAACTGAAAATAAAAGCCCAATAACAACTCATATATGTTAAAACACTACTGAATATAGTGACCTGTGAATTTATTATCTAGTCTCACATATGAGAGAATAAGAGTTATAACAGAAATGAAATGTTAAATAGGTATCAAGCCAGAACGTAAAACAATTTCTTATTTAAAATGTAGAAATTCCCAAATGCTGCTGCACTGAAAGAAAAGTATATGATTAATTCAAAGGATGAGAATAGTAAAGATGACGTTAGTGGCTATGTTCTGTATGATAAAGTCACCTGTTTGGAGTAAAATATATCACTTTAGCCAACCTGGTGACTTGTTGTTAATATTTAAATATTATTATAATTACTAAAAATGCCTATAAATTAAAAAAGAAAATTAAAAATTATCAGCAATTAAATGAAATTAGCTATTATTTCATATGTCTATGGTACTGAATTCCCCTTTTCTTTTCACTTTGACATTTAAAACAAACATCTGTATTATATATGCTGCAAGTAATCTCTAAGAAACATCTGGCCAGTAGCTAATTTGCATAAAATACATTAACAAATGAAATGCATTTCTACAGAAAATGTTGTAGTGATTTACATCTTGTCATGCAATATCGATACATACTGTGCATATTAATTGCTCACCATTTAATTTGTTAGAAAGGTGTATAACAAACAAGTACAAAGTGGAACGTATTTTGTTAGCCCACACTGCCCTCTTTAGGCAACACTAAGATAATAAACAAGCACAATTAGAAAAAGAAAACCTAAAACCTTTAAAAACATGGAATAGATCACACAGATGTTTATCTCATATTACTACTAGAGTTTATTCATTTTATAATTCTATAGAATTATTTTGCAATTCATTTTAGAATGTGAGTAGATAGAAAACTTATCATAATTAAAAATAGCTTTATCCAATCTCTTTTTTAAAAAGCAGTATGTTAAAGGCATACTATGCACAAATAACTGTTTTTACATATAGAATATGAATATGAGGAACTGATAATGATACAAACTTTATCTAATTTGAAGATATTCAACTTTTAGGACCAAAAAATGTTGCAGATTCACTGGGAATAGTCGATAAGAATCACACTCTTAAAAGCTATATATTAATCTGTTGAATTTCTGAATTTTAAAAAGTGAGGTGTTGGTTTACCATGTTCTATTTTCCCATGATTTTTCTTTCTTTTTTTTTTAAGGAAGAAAACCAACACACCTCAATCTATCCCTTTGCTCCATAACTAACCTGCTTCTGAAATGTTGAACACTTCTGAATGCCCACTATTTAAAGTCGGTGTGGAGGGCTGTGGGGATTCAGGAGTTATTTCTGAGTCCCCTGCTTCCAGGACCCCATCAACATCTCGTTCATTAACATCTGGAAAACTGAAATCTGTGGAAGTCTCATTGTCATTAACACTATCTGAGGTAGTTTGCCCTGATCCACTCTCTTCATCACTTGTAAGAACTGCCCAGGCTTTAGATTCTGGGGTGAAAGGAAGCAGGCCAGTGCCAGTCTGAATGTCAGTTTCCCATTTCCCATCATTGTGCTTTCTGGATAGTATATCTGTTGGTGGTGATTTATCAGGATTGTCCATATCAGTCTGACTGTCTGAGGTTACACCTGAGACTTTATTTTCTTCTTTAGAATTTTCAGATAATGAATATGAGATTGGGTTATTCTGATCCGTGAAACTGTGTTCCTGGATGTCTGATTCATTCATTACCTTTTCCTCTGATTCTCTATAGGAGAGGCATGACATACACTTATGTATAGATAAGCCATCACTATCTTGACCATCATAATCATCATCATCATAATCATCAGTATCACCATTGCCAACACCACCCACTGAATCAGCATCAAATCTGGCACTGTGAGTCAGCTCAGAAGTTGTTTTAGAATGAAACGGCAACTTGGTTGTGGTTACAGAATCATCTCTGTTGGGAGAAATAGCTGAAATGGAAGCAGAGACATTTCCTAAAGAAACAGAATGATCAGCAGTAGTAAGTGTTTCAGAAGCAACCGTCGGAACATCAGTGAACACCTCATCAGGAATAGAACCCTTGGTGGAGGTGCTAAGTTCATCAGAGTAAATAAGTTTATTTGTAAGTGTATTCTGTGGTACATCAATTGATAAAACAGGAGTGGCCAGTACATGCCTTCCTTCTGGAGGAAAGGCATGGTTCATCTCCAAATTGGCAGTTTGAAATAATTCATAATTACTGTACAATGAAGGTACCACTTGTTGAGAACTTTCGCTTTTAAGCAAAATTGGTTCAAAATATTTCTCACTTGCATAGGAAATGGTTAAACCGTGAAGTGAAGCAGTATGCATATTATAAGTTGGAGGAACATCAACAACTGGTACAGATGTAGAATGTAGCATGTTTTCACTTGAAGCAGAACTTGATGCCATGAGATGCAATACTGTAGAGCTAATTTGATCAACCTTGGGACTTTCAACCAATACTGGGTCACTAGGCACAGTTGCAAGGGCAGTTTTAAGCAATGTGTGAGCATCAGAAGCCTGAAAGGAAGGTTGCAGCAATGCTTCAGTAGCAAAAGAAGCTGAGGTCACATAAAATAAGAGTTGAGTGGAAGTAGGGTCAGAGGATGCTTGATCTGAATTTGCACTAAGTACAGATTTAAGCAAAGTGCCATCAAACGCTTGAGATACAGTATATGTATGCTGAACGGAAAAGTTGTTTTCTGGAACTTGACTAATGTCATGGTCAAAACCCTTAGTGGTAGTATAAGCAAGAGGCCCTGAAAGTATGCCCTTTGTGCTAGATGTGGACATGTGCAACTCTTGTAAAGATGCATTCAATTTATTTAGATTATCATACAAGTTGGGCATGGCTGTACTTTCAGAAAGATAAATCATGTCACTGAAAGAAGAAATTTTTAGTTCGGGCTCATTTCCATAGGTCATATCACTTTTAGAAAATGGTTTATTGTCATCACCAAACACAGATGTTTTATATGTAAATTCAGCTATAGAAATAGGTGAAGAAATATTAAGGACTTTCAGACCATCTGTATCAGGGAAGAGGAATTCACTGTCAGAGGAAGCTCCAGACCACTCTCCATCACCAGAGAGGCCGTGAGTAGGCTGCAGCAATGAAGCAGATGGGGTCATTAGTGAAGACATAGGCACTGGTGGTATGTGGCCAGGGCTGTTAAGTAAGGAACCCTGATGAGTTACATCGACAGAATCATGCACAGGTATTGCAGAACTGTAAAGAGCACTGAAAAGGTGTCGGGAGCCCTCCTTATCAGATAAGGCATAAGAAGGTTCAGGCCCTGAAGAGTGCGCATGCACCATGACATCACTGCTGGATGCTTCAACTGGAGAAAGCATAAGCATTTTATAAAGGGTATCAGATTCACTACCACCAAATCCCAGCGTCTCTGAAGCAGCATGAGTAGTGGTCTGATGTGACACCACATCAGTATATTGAGCAAGGCTGGGCTCTAGTAGCAGCTCACTCCCAGCCACTGGCAGAGGTACATGCAGGGATACCTTATCACTCTCAACAGCTGAAGTAACTTGTGGAAGGGTTTGAGAGACTGTATACACATGGCGAAACAATTCACTACTGAAGGAAGCAGAGGAAAATGGAAGCAGAGGTGCGCCATCGTAGGAAGATAGAATGGATTCAACTGACATATCAACACTGGGAAACACAGGCGTGGCATGCAAGGTCGAATCACTACTCGAAGCAGCAAGGGTAGTGTTGAGGATCTGATTGTCAAGCAACAGAGGGGTGACTAGAGGAAAGACTTCACTACTGTAGGAAGGTTGAAGAGGTGTCTCACCATTGTAGACTGGTTGAGTTGTCTGCGAGTGTCCCACATTGGCTGTGGAGGCCGAATCATGTTGTCCTGAGGAATGAGTGTAAGCATGAGGGGTTACCTCAGTTGGCAGGTACACAAAGGTGGAATAATGTGGCATTTCCAGATCTGTGACCAAGGGACCATGTGACATCAGGGAATCTTCAGATGAGGACTCGGTTGTCTTATCAGGTTCACCAATATGTATCTCTGTGGAATAAGTCTCTCTACCTGATCCAACATCAGGCTGTGTTGTTTCACCTGTACTACTAGGAAACCACACATTTCCATCAAAGGAAGGATCTTTTAGAGAGTCGTCTAGACCTGACGAAGCGGAGCCTTCTGAAGTATTTCTTGTAGATTCTGGTGTAAAGGTATCATATGTTGTTGCCTCTGGATTTTCTGAAGAAAATCCATACCCATGGGATATGTTCACAGAGATGAATGGCACAGTAGATGTTACAGGAGTGGAGCCTGAAGAATCGTCAGTTCCAGCATCCAGCTTGAAATTGATCAATAAACTCTCTTCCTCACTGATGTCAGTTGATACCTCTTGAGATTCCATTATAGAAACAGCATTTAAAGGCTGTACAGTCCCAGATACATTCACTTGTGGAAACCTGAGAACAATTTTAGAACCTTCATTTAGAGAACCTGAAGTGCCCTCCTGGCTGTCAGGTGGCTGTTCAGTCACAGTCTGTGAAGTTAAGTCTTTTCTGGAGTCTAATTCTGTGACTGGTTGGGAAGTGAAATCTAAAGACATGTTGGGAACATCACCCTTTCTGGAGAAATCACTTCCTCTTGTTGGGGATCGGTTTGTCTTGGCCTCATTGTATTTAGTCCCTATGCGATAGTAATTTGATGTAGTAGGAATATGGGGATCCTTTCTCCTTATTTGGTTTGTGACAGTATCTCTGCCAGGATTCACACTAGTGCCTTCTTCCATATCTTTTCCATCTTCTATCTGCTTTGAAGGAAAAAAAAAAGAACATAAAAGAATATAAAAGCAAAATCTCAGTAGGTTTTACAGTTATTTTTCACTTATGGGATCTTTGGATCTTCTTGTAAAACAATATCCCACTGAAATCCAAACTCCACAACAGTTATTATCTACTCTCTATGGAGTGTAATTAAACTTAATGGAAACACCCTATTTTTGGATGCCTTTCCTTTGTTGCTATGAAGGAAATAAATACTATCCAGTTTTAAAAGACACATATGTGTACTAATTTACTGTGAGCATAGTTCAACTTGGTAATTCATTTTTTGTTTTTATGCTTCTTTGGCATAGATCATCTGACAATAAATGAAACAGCAGTTAGGTTTTTATGGCAATGTAATTATTTCAAGGACCAGTGTACTTAACATGTTTGGAATGCTTCAATGTATATTTCATGAAATCATAAGTGTAACGTCATCATAAGGGGACAATTTAAGACTAGAAGAGGGTTTTGCTTTTTCTTTTAGTACTTTCTAATTAAGTCCTAAGCATTTCAAAAGACTGCCTGTCAAAATATGGTTCTGGTACTAGTTTAAAATATAGTATTTCCAGTACAAACAACAATCAGGTGACCTAGTCTTTCATGAATACTTAGTCATGTCCAAGGAGACATCTAAACACATGACTAGACATCTAACATGCAAAGTTTAAAATAACCTTGAACACATCTGTCTAACCAACTCTTTCAAACGATTTCTTCATCTCTATACATTTTTTTTCTATAATTCTCAGTAGATGGACTTCCTATTTGAAGAGTATCAGCAGGCTTTCCTAACACTAAAGCATTAGAAACACGAATCTATTAAATGCACCCCTACACCTTTCATCCTGTTACAGCTGATTTAATTCCTGAGTTTTAAATATACTATCCCCTATATTCTTGGCATTTCAACATAAATTCTTCCTTCTGTTTTGCATTTTCAACTTTGTTTTCCCAAACAGATCATTCTTGTGAGCTTATATGTATCCTATTTAAATGGATGCCTTACACATTCAACCTTTATAGTGCAAAGGACACCATGTGTGAAGACCCTGGTTCAATCACCTGGTTCCACGTTTATGAGGGGGAAACTTCATGAATGGTGGAGCACTGTTGCAGGTGTCTTACTTTCTCCCCCTGTTAATTTCTCAATGTTTCTATTAGGAAGTTAAAAATTTTTTAAAAAGGCAAAAATCACCATTGCGTGTAGTAGAGCTGCCATGCAGGCACTGAGTTACAGGAATAACCTTGTGGCAAAGAGAGAGAAAGGGAGGGAGGGAAAGAAGGGGAGAACGAGAGAGAGAGAGAAGAAAATCTGTGATTTACTGTATAGTATTCATTTTACCTCTCTTTTCATAGCTAAAATTCCTAAAAGGATTGCTACTTATATTCTTCATATGACCCAAAAAACCTCTATAGTATATCACAACAATACTGTTTTTTTTTTTATTTTTAGCTTAATATCTCACATGCCATTATCTTTCTACTGTAAACTTGTAGGTTACTATAAAATTTTCTTAAAGCAACACTACTCATCCTTTTCTTTTTACTATGTGTTTTTGGCAAAACTATTCACACATAAATGCACATATCCTCCATTTCATTTTCTAATAGATTTGAGAGTAGACTATGAGGTTCTTTTATTTATCTATTTTACTTTTTTTTTCACTTATAGACTGAGGTTCTAACACCTTTGAGAGTCTAATAAATATGTTGGATTATACATACATCAATACTGCCCAATTAATTAATTAAACTCTCTATGTAGCTAATTTGGCTCATGCCAACATTTTAAGAAGGATAATATTGTATCATTACTTTATAAATTTCTGAACTGTAACTATTTTAAGGGTTGTGCTGTATGTATACATAATAGAGTACTACTGACTCTAAGAAAGAATGAATACATCTTATAGCAAAATATGAATTCATCTCTTCTTAAAGCTGAGAAAAAAGCAAGTCAGTTATGTTTGTGAAACCTTAAGCTAATTTATATTTATTGCTAGAAAACTGCATTAGTTTTCAAACTGTATTTGCTCATAATACATATGTACATATGCATATATACATAGTATGAACAATCACACCCAGATTATACACATAATGTAAATTTTGATGAGTAGCAAGTTAGACCTAGGATGAAATGCAGTTATTTTTATTTTATTTTATCATCATTATTATTATTATTATAATTATTTATTTATAAAAAGGAAACACTGACAAAGCCATAGGACAAGAGGGGTACAACTTCACACAGTTGCCACCACCAGAACTCCATATCTCATCCCCTCCCTTGATAGCTTTCCTATTCTTTATCCCTTTGGAAGTATGGACCTGGGAGTATGGATTGACCTGTCAACGTCCATGTTCAGTTATTTTTACTTTATAACTCAAGGCAGTGTTAAATTTGACAAACATTTGTAAATTCCTCTTTAATTGAAGGCTATTTTTCTACCAACAAACATTTAAATATGAATAGCTTAGGACAAATAAATGGGTCAGAGAATATATACAATTTATATTTTTTCTTACCTTTCATATTAACTTGACATTTACTGATTAAGTTAATTATAAGTAAACTGTGGAAATCTTAAAAATCAGTTTAGTGTGGTTTAAGCCACTTAGAGATATTTGAACACTGAGAAATTCCAGTTTTAGCTATAATTATTTTTCAGCATTCACTGTATTTATCATTCTTAACTAATCTTTTGTATTTTTCTCATTAAAAAATCATGTCTATCAATTCTATTACTCTACAGTAAATGATGCAACATGAATTTTGGTAACCCGAAACCTACGCAATGGTTTCAAAGGATGCTTTTAATTTTGAAGCACTGGAATGAAAAAAATAGCTGTGTACCTTGAGTATCTCTCCAGTTCCAATTAAGTCAGGAAAGAGGTCGAGTTCTACAAAATTAAAAAAAAAAAAACAACAACAAACAGAATTATTACAAGTCTTATTTCATTATTTCAGTTGTGTGGATTTCTCTTCTGGTAAAAGAGTGAGTGGAAAGATAAAGACTTTTAAGTTTGGAGATTCAGAATATCTCAGAATAAAAATTTTAAATTTCAGTGTTCAACCTAACTGGACATTACAGAAGACAGCACTATACAAACTCATAGGAAATCACATTCAGAACATTTACTTTTATCCTATACTCCAGTTTCCTTGTTTGTAGCTCAGGAAAGAAAAGGAGACAGTGATATTCATAATAACTGAGTATAGAGACCCAAACACTTTTTTTTTTTCGTTTGTTAATCCACGCAGACTTACTTTCATTCTCGAAGAAGCACGAGGTTTGCTTTGTTTTGTTTTAAGAAGATTAAATGATTTTATTTTCAAATCCAGCTACTTTTCTTTTATGGTATTCTTCTGATTGAAGACCAAAATTATTTCTACTCTTTGGTTTTGGGTATGTACTTATTTGCATAAAGGTACTGTACCAGGTAAGGAGAATGATTTCCAGCAGGTCCAACTTAACTTGGCAACAAGAATGATCGAACAGAGTGACCCTTCTGCCTTCTCTTCAGGAAAAAAATGACATATGCTTTCTATGTGATAAACTAAACTGTCAGCTTCATTCAAATCTAATTTTCCTAACTGAATAGAATTACTATATTTCTCACCTATTTATATCCCTACTCTAAAACAATACCTGTCAGGACACAGCAGGAAAGACTAGGCGCTGGCTCCAGTCCCACTCAAATATGCTCACTTAAAAACAAACTTGATTATTTTTTATTTAAAAAATTATTAATTTGCAATAGAAGTTGGGGTGGGGAGAGACTTGTTCTGTCACATGTGATGCTAGGGATAGAACTCAGGACCTCATGCTTGAGAGTCTAACTCTGTGCTGTGCCACCTCCTGGACTACCGTGCTTCTTTTTGACCGAGTTGTCTGAGCAATCAGAAAGGAGTGACAGTATTACTGTGAGGGCTTGAGCATTATTATTATTTTATGGAAATTTATTTCATCTCCAATGTTTATGAAATTCATTTTCTCAATGCTGTCTCTCTTCTACATTTTATGCCTCTTTATATCTTTAAAGGAAATACATGCTCTGTGGAAATCTTCAAAGGCATTATTAAACTAACGTTAAATATTTATCAAATCCCCATCTGATTTGTAATACACACTTTCTTGAGCTTATTTTCCATCAGAAAATAACAAAATATGAAGAAATCTAAGGCAATAAAATATGATTATGTGTGTGAATTCTATTTTTTCTTTGTTTTTAAAATATTATTTATTTATTATTAGATAGAGACACAGAGAAATTGAGAAGGGACAAAGAGACAGAGAGGGAGAGAGACAGAGAGACACCCACATCCCTGCTTCACCAGTCGTGAAGCATTCCCCCTGCAGGTGGGGACCAGGGGCTTTGGGTCCTTGTGCACTGTAGTGTGTGCACTTAACTAGGTGCACCACCACCTGGCCCATGAGTTTTATTTTTACTTTATTATTTGTTTATTAAATAGAGGCAGCCAGAAATCAAGAGGGAAGGGCGAGATAGACAGAGAGACATCTTCACCACTGTTTCACCCCCTTCTAGGTGGTGACCAGGGGGCTCGAACCCTGGTCCTTGCACATTATAACATGTGCGCTCAATCAGGTGCACCACCATCTGGCCCTCATAAATTATATTTGGAAGATAATTAAAATAAATTTAATAAGTGAGCCAGATCGCAAGAGGATTTAGCTAAAGTTAATACTATTGACTTTATCTGCCTTAAAGATACTTAGCCTGAATAATTTCTTGTGCTATAAAAATAAACATATTTACTAGTAAAATAGTCTTACTTGTTAGCTCTCAATTATATTTTTCTTGTTATAATTTACCATGAAAGCATTGGAAACTTTTTGATCATTAGTGATGTCCTATTTATTTTTGTCCTTACTATGTCCATCTCATAATTTTCATGCTCAAATTGAAATTATTGTAATTGTCTGAAATAATTGTTTCTACCAAGAGCAGATGAGATCAAACATGTTTAGGGTGGTATGCCCATAGACTGAAACAACCGTTTTAACTCCCAAGAAAAGCAACTCTGTGAATTTAAAAATGAGATGCAACCAAACTGTGACAACCATGATTTTCTAGAATTAGAGAAGTTCCAGGTTGTAAAAATTTTCAAATTTAGTCTATGAGGCAATCCCTACTTGATTGGAAATGCTCTTGTATGTAGCTACTCTTTTTCATACACCTTTAAAATATTTTAGGACCAATGTAGGCAAATAATAATAAAATACTTGCTAGTTATATATATATTATAAAATTTCTTTATTGATATGTTATGGAAAATATTAAGTATAGTAAATTTCCTTCAACATATTCAAAAATGCTTTATAACTTAAATAAAGCCAATATAATCTACTTCATCTAACTTCATATTTTCAATGGACAAATCATCAGAGCAATGATTACACTGAAAACTGATCTCCTTTTCTTTCAGTCTTCACTATGTACATTGCATTTGGTTTATTTTGATCCTTTTACTAGAGCATAAATTATTAACGGCCATAAAATATGTAATATTATCTAATCATACCACTAGAGAGCATAAATAAGTTCAACTATAATTAACTTTGCTGTCTACTGCAATAAATAAGAAATCTTCTTAGAGCTTCCTCCCTCCCCCATCTCTTTTAAGTTCAGAGATTTAAGAAGCCTTTAGAGATGCTTTTTGCTTTCTAGTACTCTCAATGATCACATTACCCAAAATATGAGACTTTAATTTATTTTGGTAATATAGACCTGATTTGAATGGTATTCATTCTGATTTGCAGTTAGACTCAGATCATTTGAACTGACTAAAATTAAGGGGTTACTCAGGAGTATTTCCTCTCTCCCTCTCACTTTCCCCATGTAAACCAGTAGTCTTTTGGTATGTTTTCAAGAACCATTTCAAATAAAATATTTTTAGAATACGATTTCTATATTAATGGAGATTCTAAAACCCTACTTCTAGAAAGTTCAAGAACATAGCATTCAAAGGCCTAGCTGTGGTGACTGGTATAAAGCCTTGTACTGAGAACCCTTCCACCTGTTGTTTCCTCACAAATTACGACTGTTGCTTTAACAGTAATTGACATAACTCGGACATTACTGTTATACTAATTAGTACAAAACTTCTACTGGTTATTAAATCTTCTCACTTTATCAAAAAGACACTACAAGGGATAAAAAGTGTCTGATAGTAAAGAGTATCAAGATTTTCTTTTTTTTTTTTTGAGTGGACTACAGCTCATGTTTGTGTGATAACTAATAAAAACTATTAGCTGACTGTGGCTTTGCTTTGAGACACATGTAATCCTAGATTTTCCAAAAGAGCATGTGAGTGACACAGTAATATTCCACAACACAAAAAAGGCAACGCTGACATAAGTTAGCAAACAAGGCTTATTTAATTGTTTCAAAGTAAGCTTTTTCTTAGTGTAAAAAGTAAAGGCAATGTAGATCACAACATTTTCAAACTGTAATTTTAAAAGACCTTATATTGTAAGCCTGACACTATAATATGTTGTAGGCAGGCCACAGGTAGATGTATAGTGATTTAACAAAGATAGCTGTTAACATAACTGAAGAACACACAGGAAAATGTATTGATCTCATTCACCATGAATATAAACCATGAACACATATTTATCAAGCCCCATGCACTTAAACAACAACTTCTATAACTGTCTAATAATTAGCTCTATATTACTGAAGAGAAATTTATCTTAGTTCCAAATAAATAAATGTGTATTATTAAGTCATAAATATAATTTTCCACATAGTATTTGAAAAGACTATATATTTCTGTTTAACTGTAAAAAAGTTTTCCTTGGTAAACTTAAATTATTTTTTAATATAAATTTATTTATTAATGTTGAAATAGCAATTTATAATAATATTTAATAAACTCTGGTTTAAGGCCATACTGTTATACACAACAAATGTAATTTAAAAGCACAAGCAGTAAATTAAATTAGACAAAGTTAAACGAGCACTTGGAAGATTAAGTTTTTCTTTCACAGACATTGATTAGAATATTAGAAATCAATTTAAAAATCTATTCTAAAAGAATAAGGTAATAATGGTCTTTTCATTTATTTTGACAAAACAATAAACAATACATTATTAACAAAGTGCTTATTGATAGAATAATTTTATAGGCTATCTCAGAGTGTTATAAGGAAGATAATGTAATAACATGCCTGACAGGATGAAATGATGGCTTAGGTAAACAAAATTAACAGCAAACTCAAAAGTCACTTATATCTACATTAGTCAAAGAAATGATAAAAAAACAACCTTCAAATCTTATAGTCATACTAACCCAGAAGATAATGATACTATCAGAATTTCTACTGTGATATATTTATTATAAATAATATTTAAAACAACGTATTTTAAATAATCAATTCAAAATATATGTATTGAAATGTCACTGCAGTTTTTAGGATTGAAAAGGGTAAGTTCTCATGTTTTCTTTAAAAAATGAAAAGAACTTAAAGTTTGGGTAAATTTGCTTTCAATCAAGCAATTTATTTGAGAAATAGTTAAGGAATAATATACCTAGAATTTTACCCTTGGGCTTTTAAGAGGTATATTATAATGAAACATCAAATCAACACCATTTTTTACTAAAACATAACTACTGCTTTAAAATTCTGTAAGTCTGAGATTTCCATGGAGATTAAATGGTGTATCCAAATTAGCCTCCAGATCCTTAGAACAAACAGAAATTAAGTTATAGCATTTATTATTCTGTACAAATGTAAAAGTTTTACATCAATATTGCACATTGTATACAGACTCAGTCTAAAATAGTCATTTAGAAATCACTTCTACAGAAAATACAGGTTTGATCAGTTTTTCCATATGCAATAAACTTATCAAAAATATAAACCAAAAAAGTTTTGGCATAGTGTATTCACTGTGTAACAAAGGACAAAATACAAATACCTAAACCATTATTTTTTTTTATAACCGGGATAAATTTGTCTAGTGCACAGATATTAGAATAGAATACTTAAACTAAGCTCATAAAGTGATGGGAATGTATTAAATATCCTAAAAGACAAATTTGGAACACAGGAGATTTTTATGTTCTATATTTGGTCAATTAACATGTGATACAGGCCAACATGGAGCTAATATGACTTGATAAACACTTTTTTGGTGGTGTATTATTGAAAGCTGATATTCAGTTAGGGAGCAAAATGAAGCAGAACTGAAGCTACGGTAAAATAATCAGCTACTGTTTCAGTAAGACTTAGAATTCACATTTTACTTAAAAAATAACCTGCTTTTCTGGATTAGGGAAGAAACCGGCACACTCTAATGGTCACCACCTTTTGGTCACTACTAACCCACCCCATTATCTGGGGCCTTAGTCAAGGATTCCTTAGATTCCACATTGATATGATGGGACTAACCTTCTAACAGATCCCTCTTTCCACCATCACTAGTCATCACCATCAGGAACAACATCATAAACTCTCTTGTGGGCCTCTACAGGACCTTGCCCTCAAGGTAGAACAATGGTGGTAGAAATTGCCCCACTCTCCAAAGGAAGTCTGGGTCAAGATACTCTGCCACTTGAGGAAGACAGGTCCTGAAATGAATGCAGCCTAAAATGTTTCTAGCTATGACCATGGAATTTGAGCTCAGACTGACAGGGATGCAGATGTTACACAGGCTCCTGTGCTAAATATGAATAGATATGGGCTCTACATCAGATTTATGGAACTTACAGTTAACTGTATTTATATATTTTCCCCATATTTGGGAGCTACTCTTTGCCCTGATCCAGTTTTATACTTCTATTCCCAACTCTGACATATTTTCCCAGACAATACTTTTAGCCCACCTGCATGTTATCTGTCAGGCTCAGGCAAAAATTAGTAAATCATGGACCCCTTGGGATATACCTGAAATAGGTTTCTTAGATTCTTCCAACATTTAAACCCCAAATCTCATCAGCTATATTTTTACCCTTATGTTCTTGATTATTAAACAATTTGTTCTGCGTTATATCTTAGTGCTTTTCAGCCCCCAAGTTGCAGATCATACAATGACACCAAGGTGAATTCCCTGGGCAGATGACCTCATCAATATGTCTTGGAACCCCACCTCCCTAGAGCCCCCACCCAACTAGGGAAAAATAGAAACAGACTAGGGGTATGGACTGACCTGTTAATGCCCATGTCCAGCAGAGAAGCAATTACAGAAGCCAGACCTCCCACTTTTTGCACCCCATAAAGACCTTTGGTAGATACTCCCAGAGGGATAAAGAATAGGGAACATTCCAGTGGAGGAAATGGGATACAATTGCATGGAATTGTACCCCTCTTATCCCACAGTCTTGTCAGTCATTACACTAATAAAAGAATAACCTGCTCTTGAAAAACACAATGCTAGATGAAAGCAATAGGAAAAACGACTATACCCAAGTCACGAGGCACATTACTAGAAATCTTAATAAAGACAAATAGTCCTTTAACAATGAAACTAGGTACTAGCTATTAATACCTTAATTTGGGAGATATTTGGGAAAATTCTAAGGCTTATAATTTAAAAGGATTCATATTCTAACTTCTATTTACTTTTTTTTCTTTGTTTACCAGAGCACTACTCAGCTCTGGCTGATGGTGGTGCAGGGGATTGAACCTGGGACTTTGGAGACTCAGGTATGAAAGTCTTTGCATAACCATTATGCTATCTACCCCAACCCACTTCTAATTTTCCAATATATATATATCTATATATTTAGTATTTCACCACCACGGGTAGCTATGGTGAACTGATGAATGAACATGTTCATTGGAATAAAAGCCCAATGATAATCATAGTAACTACAAGGATTAAGATCCTGATAAGCAGAGACTACAAAGGTAAATTAATATACACCAGTTTACCTTTCTTTTTTTTAAATACATTTTAAAATTATTTATTTATTTTCCCTTTTGTTGCCTTTGTTGTTTTTTATTGTTGTAGTTGTTGTTGTTATTGATATCACCACTGTTAAGACTGAGAAATGGAGCGAGGAGGGGAAGACAGAGAGGGGGAGAGAAAGACAGACACCTGTAGATCTGCTTCACCACCTGTGAAGTGACTCCCCTGCAGGTGGGGAGCCAGAGGCTTGAACTGGAGTCCTTCTGCCGGTCCCTGTGCTTTGTGCCATGTGCGCTTGACCTGCTGCACTACCGTCTGACTCCCACCAGTTTACCTTTCATATGTTAGACTGGAATATGGTGTATTTCACATACTGTATAACCATTTCCATTAAAAACAGAATTTTCAGTAGATAATTTCCTAATGGGAAGGATCTAAAATTATTTTTATTTATGTATGTGTATGTATGCATTGTGCTTTGTATTGATGTTGACACCTCATACCTGGTCATTTCATAGTTCCTAGGCTGACCTTTACAGTTTTTACTTCAGATAGAGGTCATAGAACCAGAGCTTCCCCTGGTGCTATCATATAGTCATGTGACACCGGGCTTCAAACTTGGACCATTCTCCTTATTGGATAAACTATCTTTCTAAGCCTGTCTGTATGTTTAAATATGTATATAAATTGCATATTCACATATACATGTATACATGCACATATGTAAATCTCTTCTATTATTTTAAAAATGCTTATATGCACAAAAGAAAAATTTAAATTTAATCACAGAAATTTGTAAACTGTCAAATCATGATGGCTAACACTTGACTCAATTATTGCATATGTTTTAAGATCAAAAGATTTACCGTGATAGAATGCATGCAAACAGATACTGTTAGAAACAATATTTTTTATTTGTTTTTATGAAATAGTATTAGCAAATCAACCAAGAGGAAAGCACTCTTCTAAACTACCAAAAGTCCAAAAGGTAGATGAAAATTTCAAAGATAAACTCTTGAAATACTCTGCATAGCCATTTCATACCTCACATGATCCTAGGATTGCAAGCATACTTACTACAAAATGTTTTGGGGGCTGAGTAGGGAAACAAACATATGTAAAATGAGCTCTTCATTATCCCAAACATTTCTTAATATTTACACAGAAACTTAAATCTGATAATCATCACAGTTATTACAGCAAACTTTACTGCTCTTATTTTACAAATGGAGACTACAATTTTAACAGGTTTGCTTATTTTTTTGCAGTAGATTTGCTGAATGAAAAGTGGGTTCCACAAAATTACCTGATAATGCAGATTAAAACAATGATTTTGGTTATTAGTAAAAAAAATAATAAAGCCAGAGAGAAAGCAGTAATATATCCATTAGAATAGTAGCCATGTTTACTATTATTAATATTACTGTTGTTATTGTTATATCTTACCAAAGCATTGTAAAGCCCCAGCATCTGGTGGTGTTATGGATTGAACCTGGGACCTCTGTTGTATTAGGCATGGGAGTCTTTTCCCAGTCT